>NW_024038958.1:600000-1036003 GCF_016077235.1 Cyprinodon tularosa
TGAATTTATACACCTGTGGCCATGGAAGTGATTGGAACACCTGATTCCAATAATTTGGATGGGTGAGCAAATACTTTTGGCAATATAGTGTATGAGGATAGACATAAATGTGGGACAAAAGTTGACAGAGCACAGAAAAATATCATGTCATTTAAGATTCAAACAAACTTCACACCATTAGTGACAAGGAATGAAAAGTTAATTAATGCTGCCAACATCTTCTGAGGAAAGGAAAACACCAAAGTCCCTCTCTGCAAGTCAGACTCCTTCATTTTGTTTTTTATTCATTCTCTGTTCTTCCTCCTCTCTTCTCAGTTGGTTCTTAATTTACAAAGCTGCTGCTGTGAAGTTTTATCTCTGACGGACAGAATGAGGGGAATGTTTGGCCCAGACCTTTCTCTCTCTGCACCCAGCACTGAACGTGGCCTTAAAGATTTAAACAGCTTTTTCTGAGAGTCTCACCGATTTCCTGCATTTCTTGGCAGGTAGATACGGACTGTATGAAAAAGGCAAACCAATAAGAATTTGAAATAAACTGTGATTCATCTCCTTCACCTAAATGGATAACAGGACATTTCAGCTTCAATCATGCCTCTCAGACCTTGTCAGTCAATCTAAGCCTAAGAAAGCCACATTAAAATGCACATTTGTTGATGAACTCTGCTCTGTCGAAATTATGCACCAACCATTAGCTGTAACGTTTGCTCAAATTCAACAACTCGGATTAGTATGCAGTAAATCTAATTGCATTCTGAGTCATAATCCAATAGTTATCATCAATATCACACATCCTATAGTGTATCATGGCTGACAACAGTCTAACTAAGGATATAGACCAGTATCAGTGTCCCTGAATGCAAACTCACGTTCTGCTCAGATTGCTCATAATATAATAATTGAGGGAAATCTAATCTTTTTTACCCTGTCCGCTTTCAACTGTTTTAAAATGAATCATTACTGTGGCAACAGTCCCAATAGAAGATAATGATAAAAAGAGTTATTATATTGTGAGTAAGAATTGCCTCTTTTTTTAATCACAAATGTTTTTATCTTGTAAAATTATTCTAGATGAAGCAACAACATTGACTTGACATGTGTTTTATTACAGCAACTTTAATTACAGGAATTTGCTGGTTACAAATACTAGTTTAAAAAGTTAGATTTTAAAATGAATAAACTTTTCTGTAATCATTTTGTAATCAATTCAAATGCTCACTAATGCCTAATGTCTTTTTAAAAAGCTGTCAGAGAGAGTGTTTAACTGACCATTTTTTTTTTAAGCTGAGCAAAGCAGATTTGTTCACTTTAAAAAAAGGTACCCCAATGGTATCTACACAGGGAAATAATCTGGTTTTTATTTTAGTTAATATTAGCTTGTTTTACCCCATTACCATATCAAGAATAAATAAATAATTTAGACACAATACGGACCAAAACGCAGTAAATTAGTAAGAATTTGTCTTTTATAATAAAAATGTTTTGTTGCTCTAACCTAATCTAAAACAGTACCCTAACATTACATTAAATTGTTAAACACTTAAAGTTATAATTTAGGTTTTTGACAATGAAATTGTGGGAAAATTTCATATCTGTAGCTGAGATGTAACAGTGTCCCCACTGTCGCAGACCTTCCTGCTTTGAGAAACGGTTGGTACCAGAGAAAAAGTAGTTCTGGTATGGTTCGGTGGCACAAATAATAAAAGATTTATAATCTTAAAAAAAACAATGCAAGTGTTTTGTTAGACTATTTCAACTATTTTAAAATATTATGGTGCTTTGACAGATCTTGACGTCAATGAGGACTATTTTTTGGCCACTATGACTCTGGAAGACAGTTCCTGCTTAGTAGTTTTTAAACTACCGGTACTCAAATAGATCTTAGTACCGGTACTTCAGTAAACTTTTTACCAAATACTTTTTTTAATTTTACTTCAATAACTTCTTTAAAGGTTACTTTTTAACTTTTACTTGAGTAAAATATGATGAAGTAGCACTACCCTTACTTAGGTACCATTGTGGGTCCTCAACTCACCTCGGTGCTGAATATTGTCTCTTCAACAGCCCTGATTTTAACAGTTAGGAGACTTTCAAATTTGATAAACGAATTCATAAAGCTCTGTCCTACTTTATTTTTAATCATTAAAATATTAAACAGATTGAGGCTGATGAATAACGGGATTAATAAATCTAAGATATGTGTGCCTCAGCAAAAATTATTAGACAATCACTGTAAAAGAACACAGCAAATATAAATGATACCATTTCAGTCATGATGTTTTCTCTGGTATTCGATGGATTCTTTTTCTCTAACAGATGAGACATCAACCCTTAATTGGACAGCCCAGCCTGAATATGTATGAGCATGTTATGAATTTGACCGAGGTCTGTAGTACATGTCTTATTAATGCAAAACATTCAGCTGCTGCTAAAAAATGATTTCCATAACGCAACGAGGTAGAAAAACGAAGAGTGCATCACAAAGAGAAAAACCTTTTTTCTTGTATCTTTGAATCAACACATTAGGGAAAAAATGTTTATTTTTTTATCCTTAAATACATAACTCTTTTTTCTTTAGTTTTTACTATCCTAAATTGAAACTGACTGAAGAACCTAACTGAAGAAAAAGCTAAAATACAGGGAAGTGACACAGATCTAGAGGAACATTTCTTTTTAGAACTGTCCATTGGCGGATTAACCCATTAGTCAGGGCTGGTTACATGGTCACAGCTCATTATACCAACAATAAGGTTTATGTACTGCTCCCAGCATCAGCAAACCTGACTGATATTAATCATCATCTGGTCAATAGAGATCAGAGTGCGTTGAGAATGGGGCTCCTGCCTCATTGCAACACTGCAGTGAAGAGAGGTGGAGAGCTAGAGCTCTAATATGTCAATTTAGCATCTCTTTTCGATCTTCCGCCCTTTGTTGTCCCTCTCATCTCACTAGCTGCATTGCTGTTCACCTCCTTTGTGCACTAATACTTTTCTTCTCATCTTTCCTCTTCACTGAGCTTCTTCTGCTGATCTACAGGCAGCCGAGAGGAAGAAATGATTGGTATCTTAAAATTACTATACTCAAATAGCAACTGAAAGATTTCAGAGGAAAACATTAAAGTCCTGCGAATTCTAAACTAAACTACATGGTTGATATTTGATTTTTCCAATAAGAGACAGTTTGTTTAGGCTCCTATTATCAGCTAACTTATCTCTAATGTAATAATTCAAACAACATTGGAGCTGATATGAAGGGTTTGCATACCCTTACATCATCCTCATCAATGGTGATTGTAATCAGGTTGGCCTGCTGTTACAATGGAAGATGAGGACCATAAGGCTGGGGACTTCTCAAGTCACTGAAATAAAAATGTTCAAAAAAAAATCAAAGGCTCTAAGAAAAAAATTAAAACACATTGCATTAATTAATAACCTACAGACTAATATTTTCAAGCCTCTGTTTATGCCATGGCTTTCTTCTCACAGCTTATAGACTAAAACATTGAAAATTAGAATTAGAAATATTCACACCAATAAAAAAAAAAGAAATGTGGGTACACAAAAACCATATTTATTACTGATTAAAGATTAACATAAAAAAAATGTAACTTACAAATAATGTTATCAGAACATCTATTCTATTTTTTTTGAAAAAAACTATGCATGTGAGATGAGAAAATGATAAGATGATTGATGCAGGTGAAATACGCAGTTTGGCGAAGACTTCATCAATACTTCCAGGTCCAGTGCTGTGCTGTAAACAAGGGACAGCAGTGATGGATAAGGTAAGGAAATTAATTCTGTTACACATAGCATCCAGTATTACGCACTGATCCAGACAGACTTAATAGAAAGCACAGGGTAACCTGCCAAACATGGAAATGACGGCTGAAAGCAGACCGTGTGTTGTTTTCTGATTCTGCTTTTTTCTCACATCTAAATCATTCAGTTCAATCTAATTTTGACAAGAGAATGGATGGAAATTATTATTCACCTTTATGTTAATAAAGGTGAATAATTATTTCCATCCATCCATTTTCCGTCATGCTTGTTCCATCATAATTAAACATTTGTTAATGACATAAATTGACATAAAATTGCTTCAAGAAAATATACCAAAAAACAATGCTTCATGCTACAAAATAGATCAAATTCAAGAATAAATGAGTCACTGACATATAGTAGCTTTGAGACTAGTGTGAACTGCAGTGAGAGACAATATCCAAAAGAAAGGAGCATATAAACAATGCTTAACTTTTCCAGAAATGATCAGCCTACCAAAACTGACCAAAAAGCACATATAAAATTTTTTAGCAGGTTACAAAAAAACTCAGACCGCCATCTAACTAAAGACCCTAATGCCTCAGGTGAAGGAAACAATAACAAGGAGACTTGCCTTTTGCTCTTCTTCAAGATCTTACAAACTTTTGGAAAAAATATCCTCAGGACCAAAGAAACAAGAGTAAAACCCTATGAAAGGTATGCACCATAAAAATCTTGCATAAAACCAAAGAGTTTTAGAAGAAAAAAAAGAACATAACATCTATATTCAAACGTAGTGTGTGGTTGCTCTTCTCTTATACAGCTTTAGGATCACCACAACTGGCTGAAATAAATGGAATCAAAATCAAAAAAGATAATCAAAATCAAAATAAGATAATCTCAAAAATGGTTTGCTTATTTAACACTAAGCAGGAATCATTTTTATCATTTTGAAAGTAAAACTAAATTAATTTGTGGAAATCATATGCCGGATCTAGTAGAAAACACTTCCAGTTATCTAGGGGGAAAAATCAATGCAAGCACTGCAACCAAAGGCAAAAAAGCATTTTGGAGGAGAGCCTATTTCTGACAGCTATAATAACAGACTGCCTTGCTAGAGGAAAATTGTTCCTCCATTTCACTGTGTAGTTGTGTGTCCATGCAGGTGTGTATCTGTGAACGCTAAAAATATACCAATAGGTCTGAATCAGTTTGAGTAGATATCCTGTTCCTTTTAGGACCGGGTTGGATGAGAGTGACATTGTCATTATCGACATATTTTCCTGCTCCCTGGGATCCTGTAGCCATTAGCAACCACCTCCAGGAGTTGGCCTCTCCTCTGTTGCAGCCAATTGCTCTCCGATCACCGTGTGACTGTGTGCATGCATGCGAATGAGCAGGTGTTCCCTATTTATTTGTATATCTGTTTACCCTCACGTCTGGAAATGACCTAGTGATGGTGACAGGATTGAATGTGTCTGACTTGATTGTTTGATAAAATTCTGTCTTGCTGTTCCAGATTTAATACTAATCTAGGAAATTTGTTGAAATAAATATTACAGGAATACTTATATGCTCAGAGAATACAATCTTCCTTACCTGATAAAGAGAAAATAGACTCATTTCATTGTGGACATGCTACAAAAGAAAGTCCACAAGAAAAAGGCAGTCTGCATAGTGCATACAATAATCAATGGGTGTTGATTGGGCCTACTCAGTACTTTTGCATTGAAAACAACAGTTCTGCGTGGCATAGAATCAATACTGGGATCTCTGTTAGGCCAGATATAAATCTCACAGGCATGAAGAAAAAGAGCAGTACACACCAACAGGTCTGTGCAATGTGATGGAGAAATCACTGATGGCAATGCAAAAATACTACACAACCAGTCACCCAGAAAATTATTTAAACTGGTTGTTTGCTATAAAAAAAATCAGTTTAGGTTAGACATTGTATTATTCCTCCTCAGAGCCAGGCTTACAGTAGGAAAAAATAGGAGACATATTTGTGAAATGGATAATAGAAAAGCTAAATATAGTTGGTTTTATAAATGAACTCTCAACCAATATTTGGTTAGAAAAATACAATTTTTTTTTACAGCAGCCCAAAAATAACCTGAATCGCTTCCTTGTAACCTTTAGGCTAATGCAGACGCTTTGCTCATAAGCAACACTTCTCGCACAGACAAACAAAAATCCTTTTATACTGAAGGTCCCTCTGGAAGTGTTTGAGAAAGTATGTGTTGTTTGAACAAAAAAATCTAATTTGTTCACGCCTTTCTCACAGTGTATTTAGGCAATTTTAAAACTGTTGGGTTTTTTGTATCCGTCTATCTGATTTAATTATTTTCAACTATGTGAAGCCACTGTGCAATAAATCAAACAATTTATGTAGATAAAATGTCTTCTGCAATCTTGTCACATAATCCTCTGGGGATTATTTTAGTGAACTGAATTAGAAAAAACATATTATTTCACTGAAAAGACAATATTTGTTTCTTTCTTTTTCAAACATGGTAAAGACTGATAAAATGCAAAAATAAAGGAAGAGTATTTGGCAGAGTTACGAATAATTAAAATGAGGAAAATACATAGCAAAATAACCATGGTTACTTGTTTTGTGACAGATCACAGAATTTGTCCATGGGGATGTGAACAGACTTGTGAAAAGCTTGTGTGTGGGAGAAAGAAAACATATATCATTGCTACATTACTGGCTGGAGCATGAGAGTAATCAAGCTGGTAATATATGCAGGGCGTGCTGATGGAGGAAGATCCTCTGGGAGCTGTAGCTCTTTGTGTCTCTCAAACCCCTCTGGACCAGGACAACCTCTCCCTCTAACCCCCTCATCATCATTTCCACCCCCTTTAACATTTGTGTTATCAGATTTTTTCTCCTCCATCCCTCTTTCCTAAACACGAGATCTAAGAGGTTCCCCATTTGTCCACACACACCTGTGTGTTTGGTAAGTGACCCCTCCCTTTCATGATGGATGTGACAGACAGCGCTCCAGTGGCTGCTGGCAGCCCCAGCCAAGCTGATGGGTTATTCATTACAGCAAGCTTCAATTGTCCTTTAAGGACCCTAAAATGCCACAGAATAAAGCTGCTCAGCCTTTATTTTGATGGATGCAGCTCTACCAGCCCACACTGATCCACAGGTAGCACCTATGCATTGGATGTGCAACAGGCCCACAGACTCTTCAAATGTAGGTATTGAGCTGGAGGCCAAAAACATGGGAACCCATGTTAAAAGTATCATCTGTAAGCAAAGATTGTGTTATTCATGGTGAGCATTGTTTTATTATCTTATATTATCTCATAAATAATGTTTGCATCATATACAGTTTAGTTCGAGGATATTTATCCCTGTAAAATACGAAATATGTTTTCCAGGCTGATGATGATAAACTAGTCCATGCATTTATTACTTCTAGGCTGTCATTTGTACTAATAGGAAGTCAAATAACTGTAGTTCAAAACCTTTAGTTTATCAAAAACATTGCAGGACTATAATTGAATTTAAAGGCCAGCTCCTGTCTCATATTCTAGGTCCCTTATAATGGCCCCTGTTAAATCCATACATCAATTAAATATTCTCCTCACCTATAAACCCCTTAATAATTAAGGGTCTATCATACATTAGATCTCTTATTGTTTCATATGTTTCTGACTCTTTTAATCTTATAGATAAAATGTATTTTGTGGTTATGCTTACATAGGACTGCTGGAGGACATAATGGCCAAATTTCAATACTGCAACATTTTCTTACTACAGTCTAATTTGAGATTATTTTTGTTGTTACTTATACTTTTACCTTTCAGTTTTGATGGGTCACATTTGTATATCTACTAGGACCAGGATTTTAATGTGTTAATTTTGATGAATTATTTAGAAACATTTTAACGCATTTAAAATATTAACATATTTAATTGCATTTCGTTGTATTCAAATCCTAAGCAGGAACCTTTGTACACTCTGTTTCTTGTTGCCATAGGAATGAGTGCTTTTGCTTCTTGTTGGATGGAAGAGGTCGTCTCATTCTCATTTATACCCCTACATGTACAATCCAAGCACCTTCCACAGCTGTGAGTGGGACTTTATTGCGAGTGACACTTGAAAATAAAGGGTTAGTGGTTAGGGGGCAGTTTGGATATTCAACCTTAAAAGACTTGTGATTTTCTTAAAAGACATCATGGCTTGAACTGAATATGAGTACTACTGTGAGGTATACTTACCGAATACCTCTGATCGGTATGGACATTAAAGCTATGAAGGGCCTCCTCGGTTTCCGTAATAAAAGCTATACATCTGAACAGTGCTGGCAGTTAGGAAGGCACTATGACCAGGAACAAGGAATATTTATGTGAGTAACTGGATTAATGAGAAACGGTATCCTCAGTGGTCTAAATATTTTGATTGTACTAAATGCTTGTTAAGGTCCTAAAGACAATGCTTTATGCACAACTAAACTATCATGGCTCTGTCATTTTTAGAAATGACACTTCTATTCTATTTACTTCTATTTACAGACAGTATTGTATGACTTGTTGCTATATATATTTGTATCATATTTGGTTTGAAGGAATCGTGCTATAAATAAATGATCTTAAACTATTCACAATTCTATAGTAGTTTTTTTACAGAAATTGTATAAAAAAATCTGTGGTTTCCTAAAAAAAAAAATAAATAAAACTTTTAACCAGTCCAGTGATTGAATAATGGAAACACTTGGATTAATATCAATATACACTATATTGCCAAAAGTATTTGCTCACCTGCCTTGACTCACATATGAGCTTAAGTGACATCCCGTTCCTAATCCATAGGGTTCAATATGACGTCGGTCCACCCTTTGCAGCTAGAACAGCTTCAACTCTTCTGGGAAGGCTGTCCACAAGGTTTAGGAGTGTGTTTATGGGAATTTTTGACCATTCTTCCAGAAGCGCATTTGTGAGGTCGCACACTGATGTTGGACGAGAAGGCCTGGCTCTCAGTCTCCGCTCTAATTCATCCCAAAGGTGTTCTATCGGGTTGAGGTCAGGACTCTGTGCAGGCCAGTCAAGTTCATCCACACCAGACTCTGTCATCCATGTCTTTATGGACCTTGCTTTGTGCACTGGTGCACAGTCATGTTGGAAGAGGAAGGGGCCAGCTCCAAACTGTTCCCACAAAGTTGGGAGCATGGAATTGTCCAAAATGTCTTGGTATGCTGAAGCATTCAGAGTTCCTTTCACTGGAACTAAGGGGCCAAGCCCAGCTCCTGAAAAACAACCCCACACCATAATCCCCCCTCCACCAAACTTTACACTTGGCACAATGCAGTCAGACAAGTACCGTTCTCCTGGCAACCGCCAAACCCAGACCCGTCCATCAGATTGCCAGATGGAGAAGCGCGATTCGTCACTCCAGAGAACGCGTCTCCACTGCTCTAGAGTCCAGTGGCGGCGTGCTTTACACCACCGCATCCGACGCTTTGCATTGCACTTGGTGATGTATGGCTTGGATGCAGCTGCTCGACCATGGAAACCCATTCCATGAAGCTCTCTGCGCACTGTTCTTGAGCTAATCTGAAGGCCACATGAAGTTTGGAGGTCTGTAGTGATTGACTCTGCAGAAAGTTGGCGACCTCTTCGCACTATGCGCGTCAGCATCCGCTGACCCCGCTCCGTCAGTTTACGTGGCCTACCACTTCGTGGCTGAGTTGCTGTCGTTCCCAAACACTTCCATTTTCTTATAATACAGCTGACAGTTGACTGTGGAATATTTAGGAGCGAGGAAATTTCACGACTGGATTTGTTGCACAGGTGGCATCCTATCACAGTTCCACGCTGGAATTCACTGAGCTCCTGAGAGCGACCCATTCTTTCACAAATGTTTGTAAAAACAGTCTGCATGCCTAGGTGCTTGAATTTATACACCTGTGGCCATGGAAGTGATTGGAACACCTGATTCCAATAATTTGGATGGGTGAGCAAATACTTTTGGCAATATAGTGTAGATGTGTGTTGCTGTGCTTATATAATTATTTATTCAACTTTAAGGAGGAAAAAGGGTTTTTGAATCAATCATTTTGTTGATTATATGATGTTTGATTAAAATGCAATTAATTTCGATTACTTAATAACAGATCCTGTAATTAACTCGATCAAAAAATTTTAATTGAGTCCCATCAATGATATATACAAATCGATATTGGATATTTGGCACTCACTAGAAAAAAGGTTTGCACACACTCTGCTGATTTGAAAACACAAATCTCTTTGCACCTGCATGCAAAAGCAAATTTGCAACTATTTTAAGACACACGTACAGCTGTGCAAATATAAAAACAAAATGCACCACAAAATAAAGAAAAGATCCATCCAGCAAAATATTCTCTAAAATGTTGTATACACATAAAATGCTCCATATACATAACTAGGGGTCTGTAAAAGAAACATTCTATGTTCTTCCAGGCAAATCCAGACTTCAGGCAATATGTTCAGATAACTTGATCTGAGAGTATGCACAGCCTTAATTACACCAGAATGCTCAGCAGATATTTCGTACCAAGCACTTCTCCCAGCTGTTTGTTTTGTGTCTATGAATGATCCTGCAATGGGGCGATGAGGTAGCGTTGCTAGTGCAAAGGTCCTATGTGGGCTGCCAGGCTAAAGAGGAGTGATTAAGATGGACTTAGACCTGGAGGTTGCTGATGGACGGAAGCCAAAGATTAGTACGTGACAAACTAAACAACTGCTGGAAGGAAAGGCAGAGCAATGCTGAAAATGTAAAAAACAACTAGAGACTAAGACAAGATGACTTTTCTTTCTAAAAAAAAATCCAGTCACTCATAATGATTAGTAGAGGGGTTTACAATACCTAAATGAAATATATTCAATAAATTAGCCAAACCTTTGTAGACATGTAAATCAAATAAAATAAATTAAGCATGAATCAAACAAGAAAATACCTCAGTCATAGATACTTTTTATTGGTTTAAACAATTTAACTCCTGTGTTCTGGACAGGAGATCTATGTCTTTTCTCCAATAAAATAAAAAATACAGAGATCTGCTGTGGTAAAATTGTTAAGACTGTTACAGTAACACCTTTCTTCGGAGTTTAGAGAGGCTTTTAGAAATGTTAAATTGCTGTGACAAAATCACTAAATACATATATAGCTTGTTGCAAGGAAGATTTACTCTCTTTCTCGTATCAGTGGACAGACTCATAACCATAGAGGGTTATAAGTTTGTATGCAACTTGGACAGCAATATAAACCTTCTAAATATTAGGCAGCCACAACATTTTATTGTTGCAAATGAAGCAGATTTATTCAAATATAAACATAAATATTAAACTTTTTCACTGGCCAAATAAGAAAACTGACTTGCACAATAAAGCAAAATTTGCTCCTTCACCAACCTTTATTATCTAAAACATCAAGGAATGATATTGTGATTATTAGTATTCTAATGCCATTTCTACTGGCATTTAACGGAACCGCAGGGGGAAATTGATCTTCCTCGACTGCTGACATATATGTCGAACAATATGCGGGTCCTTGTGTTTATCTAAAATCCAAGGCACCAACACTGCCATGTTTGTCCAGCTGATGGCACACAATAAATGACAAGGACAGGAGGTGAAAAGTCAAGTGTTCGCATTTCTGTTGTTGTTCCCCCACTGTGGGGGAACCGTACATACACAGACAGACACACATACATAGTTCTCCCTTTGCCCAAGTGAGGATAGATGAAAGAGCCTCTAGCTGTGTTGGAGGATGGGAGTTAAGAAGGGAGAGGATGGCTTCACACTGCATGATTGAAAGGGGGGCTGTATTGAGCGTGGGCGACCAACAGACAGACAACAAAAGACCAGCACTACCCCGAAGTTCAAAAGAGTCCTTTCAAGAGACCTCTCTTACACATGCACACACAAAAACGTAAGCATACGGTACAAATATGGTGTCAGTGAATCATCTGTTATCCACTGTTAGAAAACACATTTTCACGCATAGTGGGTGTAGCTGTAGATTCAACAAAGCTAAGCCACAATCTCCAGCTGATTGTTCATGTATATTTATGAGTGGTGGTAAAAAAAAAGAAAGAAATCATTTTCTTTTATGTAACAAGTGTATATTTTGAAGTCTTGACTTAATTAATGTACCCACAGACTTCTAGCAAATAAACATTAATTCATCTCTCATAATCCTCAGTACAAATACAGACTTTGGCTTATTTATTCTGTATGATTCTATCCTATTTTGAAAAAAGAAAATTATTCTCCAACCTTCAAATAAAGCTTAAAAAGGGGCTTTAAAAGAAGGAGGGCTGTTAAGTCAAAAAAAGGCCATAACTGATTTATTTTAAATGTGAAATTGACTTTCTTGTCTTTCATGAACCATTATGCAGAATAATCAACCTTAAAGTGTACATTCCAAATATTGCAATATGTCTGTGTCCGTGCATTTATCTCTGCCAAGGAGGTTATGTTTTAATTTTCTTTGTTTGTGTGGGTGTTTTCAAAAGAACAAAAAAATACTGTGGACAGATTTTGTTGAAATGTTATTGTGACTGACAGCTAATGATCCCATTTTGGTGATGATCCGGATCACCATCCGGATCCAGGAATTTCTTTAAAGATTCTATGGAAGTCACAATTAGGGCTCGACAATTTTGCCTAAAACCTTAAGTGAGATTATTTTTAACCAAGATTACGATTTATTTTTTTATTTTCCTTTGCACCAACCTCAAGCTTGTAGATGTTTTGACCCTTTTGGTTATTGAAATGTTTCTTGCCCAGAGTCCACTGTTACATTGTTTAGTTCTACTTCCATGCATGGATCTGCATGCTAGCTGCAAATCTCGCTGCCTTTCTGTGTGATGACAAACCCATTTCAAGCGTTTAATCCCCACCTAAAGGGCTTTTCTTGTTAAATATATTGAATATATTAAAATATATATATATATAATAATAATAATAATAATAATAATAATATAATCACATTGCAAATGCAATTAATTACCCTAGTCACAATATATGAAGAAATTAGCTATTTGATGGAGGTCTGCACGCTTTAGTTATAAATGCTTCCTTTCTTATTATCAGCACTTTCAGTGTTAATCCAGCTTTGGTACCATTTTCTATATAAACACTTTACTTTGATCCAAATAATGTTTGCATCAACAGGTTGACCTCTGACTTGATTTAGACAGAAGCATAGCTAGAGCTCTGGGTCTGGGTCTCTGAGCAAGGCCCTTAAAACCACACTGCTCACTGGGTGCCCCACAATTGCAGCCCACTGCTCCCCAAGGGTATGGGTTAATGCAGAGGTAAATTTCTCCAATGTGAGATCAATAAAGTTCAATTATTATTGTTATTGTTGTTATTATTATTACTATTATTATAGAGCCAATAAGAAAAAAACCCCAAAAAACAGGATGCAGGCTTTTCCTACTACCCAGGGACAGCCTAAGGCTTCTTACACTGGGAGAGTCTATACAGCCCGTGTCAGCTCTTATGTAGGTGCCTTAAAGGAGATTGGATGGAGTTGGACCAGAGGACAAGTTCTGTCTCAAAATGAAAAAACACACATGCAAGGCCAACTAAAAGTCCACCATCAGTACCACTTTATTGTATAGTTATGAAGAGCAGAGGAAGACTAGAAATGGAGCAGGACTTGGAGATTCTAATTATTTATAATAAAAAAATTAATTTGGCAAACATAAAACAGTATTTGCACCTATTTGTATTTCCTATTTTTTGATCAACTTTTGCATTTTTCCAGTGACACCACAAAATGTTTAGCTAAAAAGGCTTTAGTTAAAACCAAGAAGCACCTAAATTCAGTATTATTGACGTCTGCTATTTAGACATTGTTGGCTTTTTTTAAGGTTGGATATATTCATATTTTATCTATGCAGAAAAGAAGCAAAGGAATAAAAATAAATAGATAAATCTGTCCAGCTTTTTGGGATGAATATATTTCAAAGTAGCTTAAATTATCGGAGTAATAAAAAAACCCATCAGAATAGACCTTTTCTTCTTTTTTTTTTACAATTATGAAAAAAAGGAAAATATAGTGAAAGGAGAACAGTGAAGGCAGGTTGGATTATTATGTATCGAAATAAAGTACTGAAAGCCTCTGGTATGGAGCTCAACTCACAATGAATGATCTGCAAAAACACTATCGTTGGACAGAATTTACATAATTGTAGCACTTATCGCACCATCAGTGAGAAAGTGACTGGTACCCCGCCCAGTGAGAGAACAGTCGTCAAGGCAACTGAGGAGAGGGTTCAACGAGAGCGTGTCAGTGGCCTTCAGAGACAATCAGCAAGGGAGTGGCCAAGGTAGCAACAGCAATGTCAACACTAGGAGCTGAGTCGAGGCCCAAAAGGAGCTTTTTTTCTGTAAAGACCAAAGTGCAAAAAGGTTTGGTTGATTTGAACAATTGCATAAGTGGAGATCCAAATGTATCACTGTGTAAAAAAATAGCTTTACAGGTGTGTAGTACAAAGGTATAATACACATAAACAGATGCTCAGAGAAGTCCTAATGAAGTAAGAAGAGATCAGCTGAAGAGGACAAAATGCAGGCCTGTTTATGCTCCAGCGACCACTCAACTGACCACTGAGCCTTTTAGGTTTAATGAGTTAATTTACTTTGTGTGTTTAGGCATAAATAACAGTGGAGCTCTGGTATTAATCTCCCTGTCTTCTACTATATAAAAGACAAGTGCTCTTTGATCTAATTGTTATGCTCCTATATTAGTTTTGAAGTTTTGCCCGGCCTCACCAGTTTAAAATTAGAAATATGTCCGTAAAGAATAGAAGAGCATCTGATGCTTGTTGCAGTACAACACTGTGACTGCAATACAAATCAGAAGCAGAAGACACCCACAGTGTGGCAGCAATCTGTGGCCAAGCGCTTGGAGAGACAAAAACAAATCACCAATACTTTCCTCAGAGAGCTCATACACAGCCTGCAGTGAAGTAGCAGGAACAGGGACACAAACAAGAACAGACCACAAGAGTCCAGGAGAATTTGCAGTCATGGGCTATTCTGACTAGCCACCAAGAAAAACAAATTAGTAGTCAGTCTTCTGGACTCACAGTCTGGAGTACAGCCAGAGTATGCATGGTTTCAGAGAGATCCATGCTGGTCTCAGGTCTGTTTATAGCACTGTGTTTGATAAATTGGTTCAGTTTTTAAAAATCAAAGAAAATACAATTCATTTGACCTTTACTTGAACTATTATTATATAGTTCAGGTGCATGTTGACAAGTGTGGGAATCATAGCAGGATAGCATATTATTGTTCTGTTTGCATGGGCATGAGTTTGATCCTGGATGAACATGTTTTTTCCTCAACTTTTTGCTGCCTCAGCTATATATATATATTGAAGCACAGCTTACAACAAGTTATAGCTCTAAAGTAGTCAATGTGATAAGGTTTTAATAAACTGTGGCAAGTGTAAATGCACCAGACAAAGAATGACAGCCACATTCATTTTCATGTTGCAGTCTAAAGCTTCTTCTTAAATATTACTTACAAACTTTTGTATTGTACCCTATCTGCTAGTAAAAAACAAAAAGTTTGCATTGTTATGATGCATAAAAAGTTGTTTCAGTTTCTTTACCTTTTTCTCTCCTGGTTTTACATTGTTTGATCTAAGAGATCCACTGGTATTGAAGGACTTTCTTTTTAAGAAATGAATGGGCTGAATTTGACTGAGCCAACTCAAATGTGAAGGATAAAAGGAATAACATTTTAAAATTGTTCCCTATACTATTTTTTATTTATGAGTTTATAAAGTACATTTAATAGACTATAAATATATTTACATTTATAAAAACATAATTATATTTTCTTTAGCTTTACCTTATTTGCCGTTAAGATCGATATAAAGTACAGGCGTTAACATCTACCTAACATAGCATTGTCTAGAGGAGGTTTAATGCATGGCACCTACGTACTATAACCCGGACTGCAAAGAGTATTTTTTAGTGACAATATATACATATATACATAAAGACACATGAGTTTGCCCATCTCAAATAAGAAAATCAAATTAAATAATGCTAATCTGAAGACCTTATTAGGATAAAATTTGAATAATATTGAAAGAATCAGTAAATTAAAACAAGTTTGGACTTCATTCCTAATTACGAACAGTATTGTTGGGAAGTGTAGGGCAGCAGAGTAAAGATATGGAGGTTTAAATGGCTAAATATCCTTACATCTAAACAGCTCATAGTACAAAATTGCATATAACCCTTGTAGAACTAGTAGAAACTAATAATGTTATAGTTTCAGGATTTTCAAGTTGTTATTGACACTAATAAACTTCATTAGGCAAAGAAAACACGTCTGCTGATTAATTACTAGCCCATCTAACCTTTAAAAAAATAAAATAATAGAATTTAATTTATCACTACTAAAAATGTATTCTTAATCAGCCAACATTGTGGTCACGGTTATGTTTTTGTATCTTGATGCAACAATATTCATGATATGATACAAATCCACGGCACAGACAGATAAAGAAATCTTCTGCAGATTTCCACAGACTGACACATTCCTCTGCAGAGCATTTATGCTGTCTGTCATTTTGCCAAGGCCACTAACATAGAGAGGGATGGCTGTTTCCAGGCAACTGGGCAGTCAGCATCAGGAGCCTGTACTGAAGTAAACGAACCATTAGCCAATCACATTCCTCAATTTTCACTTGAGCCAATCATTGCGAGTGTCAAGCAGCTGCTGTTCAATGGGGCACAATTATCACATCCAAATAACGCATTATACACCTGACTGTCTAGTTAGCGTTAGCAGAGATAAGCACTTACAACAGAGTGCCTCCAAGGGTGCTACAAGAATTATGAGTGAATTAATTAATATCTTTTTATTTTTTTATTTGATTCTGATCGGTTTTCAAATGAAGTCAGAGCAAACAGAATGATGCAAAATGAGTATGTGAACATAGACATATTTTAAGTCAAATAAAATCAACACAACTTAAAAAATCAAGGCAAAAAATAATATTTTCCTGATAAAGATTGGTAATTGTAGCTTGTTAAGAAAAGAGTGTTACTTCAAGTAAAAACCCAAACGACAAAACACACGTTTAAAACAGATAAAACAAAATAAATGTCTGCAGTTCAAAGGAAACTATTAGAGAAACTAATAGAGAAAGAGGTCGAATGCAAATAGTTACCATTATTTATAAAGTAAAATGAGGTCAACCAGGTTTGAAATAATCTAACCATAATACCTATCACAAAAAAACGATTCAACTTTGTTCTGTGATAACCATTTTTCGGCCATGTTATTTTAATTGCTATCAGAAGTATATCTGATAATTTGTTTTTATAGGACTTGGGGTCTAAAACAAAGTACATAGTTTAACACATCTTGTAAAGCATTATTTACCTGTTTTCTATAACCACGACTTACAGAACATTCCCAGAATATCTGCTAATGAGTAACATTCCGAGGTCAAAATTTACTACTGAATATCAGGGGTACTGAATCCTTTTCCGCAGTAATAAAGCACCAATAGTTTTGTGTAAAAGAGAAAGTTGAGAATATTTGAACTTTTATTCAACCATATATGAACTGAAATATTAGAGCCTCCACAGTTTTTATCCTACAAGTGTTAATTTTAGATTAATTAATTAGGATTCTGGACAAAATGAGATTGTGTTAATAGATGCAAAGCTTAATATTGTGCAGCTCTTATATACCATAATCTCTCCACTGCAACAGGCAGGTAATGCTAGTCTAGATAAGACTTTTAAAGGGCATGTCATCCTTTGATTTTGTTTGTGTGCATGCCACCTGACGATAAGTCTTAAATGTTATGTATTTGAACCAGTTTCTGTCACCAGTTACTCTCTTTTCCACTGTCTCTCCCACATACAAAAATCAGCCCCCCTCAATTTGACAGACATAGGTTTGCGCAAGGCAATCTGTTATCCTAACTGTTGCTGACACTTCCTGTGATGCTCAATTCACTCTTTGTGTTTGATCTTGTAGGTACAGAGGAAGTGGAGCCTACAGGGACAACTCATCTGCCTTTTTTCATTCTCTTTTTCTCTTATCTGTTGCATTGCTGCATAACAATACTTATATAGCAAGTTCACTGGTTGGGGAATATGTTTGCAGCTGTGTTGTTCTACATTTGTCTTCCTTTGTTTGCTGAAAGGATCTTCAACTTTTACTCCGAGTAGACTGTAGAAGTAAGAAGTCAAATTGTGCAGATACTGTTAACTTAAAGACTCATAATATCAGTAGTAAAAGGGCTAAAAACTACGTAGAAAACCACATAAATAGGAAACATTTTATGTTTGAAGCGAATAAAAAACAATTACACACTTTCAGCATCTTAGCTGAAAAAGATACATCCTATGGTCTAGAATCTGACGGGGTTTTTTTGGGTAATGGTTATTGGGTCAGAATCTTGAGCACTTATATATTTCTGACAAACTACAATTTTCCAAGCAACTTAAAAAAAACAACCCAAAAATTAATGTGTAAAATCTTTTCACCTGAATTTTAAAATGCATCTGTCTCTACTGGAGATATCTTATATTCCATGGTGTGTACATAATTTTAGCTTAACAGAAGATATATAAGGACTGAGTTAAAAAAAAGTTGTTTGACAGACAGAAAATAACCTTATGAGACTGAATACAGTATAACGGAGTCTGTCTAAGGTGTGTGTGTGTGTTAGTGTTCACTTTTATTAGTGTGTAGGCTCCCATGTGCCTCTGGGGTTTATAGACAGAAGCCACAGGACTCATAAAAAACAGATAAGTGTTGTGTCAATAGTCCAAACTGAAGTCATAAATCTAAGCAGAACAACAGCACAGCTTTTTCTACTGTAACCATGACGAATGCATAGAGGCAGCACTGTAGCTGTGGATTAAATCTGCTATCCATTATCATACGAGGTTTCTATGTCAATAACATAAGGGGCAAGAGAACTTGCACTTTATTCCTGCCACGTCACATTATTACCTTTATTTGTTTCATTTCAGTGGTGTACAAAGTCAGTATGCAACAAGAAAATGAATTTAACAATACCATCTTATATGTCATGTTAACATATATAATTTGTCACACATCTCGTCACCTAGGTATCACAATTTTCACATGCCACATACAAAGAAGATGTGCACAACTTCGGCAAGTGTGACTTAGACACAGTAGCAATGAACCAATGGTGCAATAAGTTATCCTATCATTATAAAAAATAAATAAATAAAAGTTTTCGAACTGTAAATTTAAAGTCATATGTTTATATCACTGTTTATATATATATTTTCTTTACTATTTTTCAAGGCTGCACTTTTTAAAAAGATGAAATTGTCCAGAAAGTTGTTCCAAACGAAATTTCTTTTTGTTTTACACTTGTGTAAACAAAATGAGAAATAAAATCTGTCATAAGTCTAAGTCATAAGGACTGTAAAGAACTGGAAGGGAAAGTAATGGTATCTCTTACTGTCTGCATACCTGAGCTAATTTCATCCGACCCTTTGGGGGCACTCATGGAGCATTTCAATTTCATTCCCAAATGACCCACTGATCCATTAATATGACAAAAAATAATTCAATGAGAGAAGTAAAGTAAAGTGATGTCACTAAAAGGCAATGCACTTAGTCATAACTAACCAAAATACTGTAGATTTCCGACTACTATAACCTGAATACACACAAGAGCATCTCTAGCAATAAACTTCCTTCAAACATGTGACAGGACAAAATGCTCCAATGAACCAACTTTATTTCCTAATATATATAGACAAGGTGTATAACACATATGATCACAGATCACATCCAAACATGTGACAGGGCAACTGCAAAGGCCTGTCTGGATGCAGACTGTAAGACTCTGATACATTTCAGTAGGGATACATTCATTCTAAGCCTCCCAGCAACATATTTTTGCCAGATAGATGGACTTCCTTTCATATCCATTCCTTATATGGACTTAGGGGCAGACATGGAGAGAAATAATGGAAATTAAGAAAGACAGGTTACTGGACTGCAACAAAAACATTGTAGTTTTATGTGTTGTTTTTTTTATGTATACTGTATATATATACAACCAAACCTCCAGTTTTTAATACAGGATAAATGACAAGAAAAAAATCTGTGTGACAGCAGGTTTATAGCCGCAGTAGATTCTGCCAAAGCTGAAAATACTTCATCACATGTAGAACCAAGAATGGGCACCTCAAATGTGTCATATCAAAAATAAAGTTTAGGTATTGGAGCTATGTATGCTATTTATACATAGTAAACCAGAGCTCTTCTCATTTGCAAAACTGCCCCTGTTCTTTCAAACTGTCTGTGAATAAAACCACAGTTGGTGGCACACTATGATTCAGCAACCACTATTTATTCTGATAGCACAAGTGGCATGATTGATAACTAAAAGGCTAAGTATAGCCTGCTTAGTAAGATGTTCTCACATTCTCCAGTCCAACCATATACAATATTTTGCAAGAAAAGGTAAAATGTGTCTGGTAAAATTTTCAGGTCTGTATATCTGGTCAGCTTAATGTAAAGAAACCAAGGTGTGTGCACATTGTATAAAGATGTCCCTCCAGGCTACCACACCACTCTCACAGCACCAGCTGCAGTTTCTCGATAAGAGTCACACATACTGGATACTTTTTCCACACACACAAACAGATATTTTTGAAACATGGCAGCTATTTAAAGTCTAGCAGATAGATCTACATGAAAAAGGAGGTTTTACATGAAATGCAGGACACATTTCACCCAATCTCTAATAAATCGTCAGAGTTGCCACTGCTTCCAAGGTTACCTAGAATGCTCTTTACTATCACTACAGCCCAGTTTTACAGGTAAGATCCCAGTGATGATTATGTAAGCAGACTCAGTGCATGAATAAGGAAGTGATGGGAAAACAGCTGAGGGAGGATCTGCTGGATAAATCAGGAACACAATAAACCAATAAAGGTTTGCCATGATTAAATATAGTTAGGGCCTATAGCTTGATATTGGAAGTTAATAGTGAAATGAAATATATAATTAAAGCGCTTAAAAGAAATAGTACATCATTTTGAAAGTTGATATAATATTTGCATTTACTGCTCCTTTGAATGTTCAGTCCATTGATCGTCATCTCTTCCTGAGTACTCTGGCTGTTAAATGGGCACAAACATGCTGCACATGACAAAATCTAAAAACTAGAAGTTTGTCAATGAGTCGATCTGTAATAAAAGCCTCTCACACAATGTATTGTGTTATGTTAGTTTGATAAAACCTGTATACAGAGTTGACTAAACTATTTTCTAAACTTGAAATGTGACTCTCTTAATGTTCTGGCTGTTCTGAAGTACAACATAGGTGAATAGGTACCTACTTGTGATAATGAAAGGTTGCATTAAGATTTAAGATGTAGTGAGTAATTAGCTGGTAATTGAAGTTATGCAATTTTCAGCTTGATTGGAACTGATTAGTGATCATCCAGCCTCAAACTAAGGATTTTTTTAAACCTTTTTTACAGTCAGTAACCTACGGAAGCCGAGAGCGGCCGTGTCCCTCCGATACTTTTTTATGGTGGTTTTCTCAAGAAAACCTGTCCATTTTCTCATTATCTAAAGATAACAAAAGCCGTTTTCTCTTGATAACAAGATAATTCTCTCATTAGAAAGTTGTTTTCTCATCATAACGAGACAATTGTGTGAGTTAAAACTGATTACATCCTTCATTACCACAACAGCAGGAGAGGATTTATAAGTCATGGCAGCCTATGTGTTATTCTGTAAATAATCCTGTGTTTAACTTTTAGGTAATGAGACGACGTTGTTGGTTTGATGATTCGCTTCCACTTCTGATTCATAAGCAAGTAGACCTACTGTATGCCTCCGGGTGTTTTCTGAACAGCCCCGGTGTTATGGCTGTAACGAGTATAGACTGTTATATAAGACTATAAATGTTTTCTTGTAATAGCGAGATAATTATCTTGTTATCGTGAGAAAACAATTAATGGTTTAACTGTGATAACGAGATAGTTCTGTCATTATCTCAAGAAGGCAAAGGGTAAAAAAAAAAGTCGAGTACGACCGATCTCGGCTTCCGTATAACCGAACCATGTCTAAGAGCTACCAGGTTGCACTGACAACAGCAATCCTTATTTCTTTGTTTTTTTCCTCTTTATAATCTTTTATTTTTTATTAAAACTGCCAAATGGATTTTATCAAAGCTGATAAATAGAGATAGAATAAATTAGCAATAGGCTAATAAATAAACAAAGCAGCCTTACTTTTTCAGAAAGGCATCTGTTAATGACTGCTAAACCAGTACAAAAAATGTATCTCATATATAGTCCTTATGAAATGAAAATAATAGATTTCTGTTATCCTATTTATTAAAAAAATATAACCAAAGCAAAAAGTATGGTTGGTAAGAGATGACTATGTTTAATACGAATTTCCTTTTTTTTTGAAAAAAAAAAAAAAATTGTCACTGAAAATCTCATCCTAAAAAAAACTAGCTTTTTAAAGGTTTCAATCTGCAACAACTGCTGAAGCTTTTGAATTCTTAAATCTGGGATGGGTCTAATAAAAGGATCCAATAACTGTAGTGCGATGGTTAGGATTTGAATTGATGTTCTTTTTGTTTGCAGATATTACAGTACGGTGAAAAAAGATAACTATGAATGTTGAATAGCCAAGTCAATACACAAAATGAACTACAAATGGCCCCTCTGACAGCAGAGACATGTACAAGGAATTTAAGAGGTACTTTTCTCATGAACTCTAAAAGAGCTAAAAGCATCTTTGCTCTTGAATTGCTGCCTTAAGAGCAAGAAGAAATGTTCCTTTTTCTTGCATTGTATCTAACAAGCTATAGGAAACCACTGCATCAGGGAATTTAGTGTTGAAGGGATTCACAAGATCCTGCCATTCCATTAATCCATTCATTTGGATCCTAAAGAAATCTTAAATGATTTTAATATTCAACATTTTATCTGTATTTTAAAATGATAGTAAAATGCTGTTTTACAGCAACTCTTCTCTCAGTACCATCCTGTAACTTCTGATCCTAATATGAACAAATGATACCAAGTAATCGCAGCAAAACTTGAAAGGAATCAAAGAAACTTCAATATTTTATCCTTACATATTTCTTAACAAGAAACTGAAATCAAATTCAAATTTGTATCAGCAGGTAAAAGCTTTTATGAGACCAAATACTAGAATATAGCGACAGAATTCTAAATGATACAAAAATAAATTATATTTTCAGAAAAAAAACATTACATCAGGTTGACCTTAATTAAAACATTTTTTGAATTAAGGATAGTCTTTGGTACTTGGAAGCACTACAACACTCGTCTTGAAAAAGTTGTGACAGTTAAAATTTTACTTGGATATTTTTTGAAGTACATACAGGAACCCATTTAGATTATCAGAATAAACAAAGGCCAAGTGAATAATGCATGCTGTGGAATGTAGTATCATTAATTTTTAATTCAGTTTTGCAGGCCATCTCTCGGCATTGAAGTTCTGTTTCTATTTTTTGTCATTGTAATGTTAACTCTTAACTCATAAATGATCCGTCATGATGCTGGTTTTACCTTTACCATCCTGGAAAGCAGGAAGGAATCCAATACTTAACGTTATTAGATTAGGGGCAATTTCCTGACTCAATTTGATTAGGTGAGCACTGACCTTGGGGTGCTTCAGTGTCATATCATTAACATTATTTACAAGAGCAGGAAGTATCTCATTTACCTTTTTACCAAAACAAAGAAAGGTAAAAATACAAAACTGTTAAGCACATTAGAAATATTGTAAGTATATATTTATACTTGGAAACCCCAGGAAAAGTGAGGGCATACATGTAAGATTCATAACCACGACCACCATTCTTTCAAGAAAACCTCTACTACAGTTACAACCAAAAAGAAGGGTAGATTTTACAGAGAATATATGTTCTTGCTTATATTAAAAGGTTTAAAGTGGAAGACAGAGATGCTTCATGATCTCCCTTCACTTTTAAGACCTGACAATCATTATTGTAAACCTGGGCAGTGTGTGAGATATTGTGCATTTGCTTTAAAAATGTGTGTAGGAAGCATATTAGACACATGGCTTGTTTTTGAGCATGCTGTGCTGAATATGCATGCATGTGGTGTTTGTGTCACGTGTATGTATGTGTTTCTTTCACACTGCGTGTATGCCATGGAGTAGTCACTACCTAAATTTGAAGAGTGCATAAAGACTGGTAGACAGAATCTAAATCAGTGAGCATGTTGGCTTTGAATTCCCACACACCACATTCTTCTAGTTACAAAGAAAAACAGAAAAACAATTCATGGCTGAATATTGTAGTAGTATCAAAGTAGATCTGTACGTATGTCAGCTTACTGACCCTTCCTGGAGAGCTGCATCAAATTATATCCAAATATTGTTTTTCTTCCTGGCGCATGAAACCTGATCACTGAGTATAAGGTCTGCCCATTATTAATGTGGGATTTCACAAGCATGAGCTGATATGCTTAACATGCAGGTAGTACTATGATTTTATATAGATTTATATTTAAAATGAATTTCATTCAACAAAAATTTTTTTTTATGTTGATGAATAAATTAAAACTGCCAATTCTAAGTGAACTAATTCATACCATTCTAAGTATTCAATGGTAAATATTACTGGCTCTACAATACAAAGTTAAATTATTATTGCATCAAGTAAAAGGGGCTCTTTTTATAGCTCTTTCCTATTCATACTAAGTGAAGTGCTTTACAATGAATATAGTTTGCATTTTATTTGGAAAGGTACCAGAGGTATCCCTTAAAGGTATAAGAATATGGAAGAAGAGTTTAGAGGCACAGAATCTTTGTTGTTTTATGTACAGGAGAAGCATCCACAGTTAGTGATAATTTGAAGGGGCCCATGTTATCTGCAGATGTTGGTCAACTGTGTTCTCAGAATTTAACCAACAATGCAGGAAACTTTATCAGGAAACTTTGAGCACTCCATGCTTTCCTCAAGCTTTATCGTTATACTCTTTGAAGCTAAGGATCACAAAGTAAAAAATACAGCCGTCTTACAAAGCAGCCTGGTCTTAAGCTGGAGCCGTTTGCATTTCCAAATATATGCGACTTGTATGTGATCTTCTGTGTAAACGGCAGTCATACAACTTAAGGACGCAATGACGTCACAAGCCAGCGTGCTTCGTGTTGACAGAAGTAAACATGAATGTAGTGCTAGAGCGCATCTAGCGATCTTTCCAAACCTTAAAACCTCAATCTTTTCAAGATGGTTAAAAAAATACTGCTCTTCGCATCATCGGCCGCCATGGTGTTTGTTTTTCTTGCCGCTTCTGTGTACAAAGAAGAAGAATAGTGACCTATGTCGATTACTAATGGTTTGGTCGATGAATGTGACCTGGCCATTCAGACACAGGTCGCATTTGAAAAGATCAGATTCGTATCGGATTCAGAACCACATAGCCAAGTGGCCTGGGTCGAAAAATCAGATCTGTGTTGTTCAGACAGCCATGAAAAGATCAGATACAGGTAGCGTATGGGGCCAAAAAATCGGATTTGGGTCACTTCAGGCTGCAGTGTGAACGTAGCCTGATTACCTCCATGCTATCCCACACTGGAGCAGTAATTACCTAAATTGGGGCTAAACTACGTATTGCGACAAACAACATGAATATATTTTGCAAAAGTTCAACATTTCTGTAAAGACAATCCTTTTGTTATTTTACTTTTTTATTTTTGTACTTTAAAATAACTGAGCAAACATTTAATAATTATACAGCTGGCTTTAATATAAGACAATAGGATTGACAATTTTGTATGTTCTCTACTTATAGATGCTGATCAGTAGGGAACCCGATCAATTCCATTTCACGCCTCAAAAATAAGTTTAACATTTCAGTTTAAAAAAAATCCTTCTGTTATTGATATCATATCATATACAGTATAATAATCAGATTTTCTGAGACATTGAATTACTTGTATTTATCACCTGCAAACTATTGCCATCAAAATTACTGGAAACAAAGGCTTTTAATATTTAACTAATAAATAAATATATATATATATATATATATATATATATATATATATATATATATATATATATATATATATATATATATATATATATATATATATATATACAAACACATTCAGTTATCAGCTGTCTTTTTATCTCGTTAACAATTTTTACCATTTACCATTCTTGTTGTATTCTCCAGAAGAACCATTGTAAATCCACCAGAGACCATTATAATTCACAGCACCACCGAGGCCCTTTAGGGTTACATTTTCTGGGTTTATTGTGTTTGTAACCCAAATGTCTGGGAGACAGAATGAGGCTCAAATGACTCAAAGCTCTCTCTGGGGTGCCATGGTAACTGTAAAAGGAAAAAGTTGGGCACACAGCATCCTTTCAACAAAAAGGTAGAGACATTAAGGTTGATATTTCTTTATTTCAAGTCATATCCATTGCCACTACTTTCACTGCTGAATACTATTATAATTTCACAATGTCATCTGCAGGGTGCAATAAAAGGAAAATATCAATACTCTAATTTGACTTAGTACACACACTCACTCACAAACAGCTATAAAAATACCCCAAAAAGGTCTTCCATAACAATTTAACAAATATCTGCTATCAATTTACCAAGGGAACAACAAGCTGTTCTCTGCTCAATTGAGATGCATATTAATAGGTTGATTAGGGAGCCTAATTATCAGATGGCACTTGTCGAGTAGAAGGCATGCTATTTGCCCGAAGACAAAATGCAAAATAGTTTTTTTTCTGCTGCGAAACAGCTTTTGACAATGTTGCTGTATTGATAATCATTGGTCAGATTTAAAATGGGATTTAATAGAGTTTATTCCAGTGTCTAACCCCAACCACCTTTCACTGATGTAAATCTAGAAAACAAAACCATGCTTCTTATCGTTGTCTGTGAGTGACAGAGCAGTTTTGAAGTTTCAAGGGCTTCAGGAGGGAAATTCAACAGATTTCCCATCCCGCACCCAGTTAATAATTCATCATTTAATATAAAGACAGACAGGCTGTCCGGGAGGGGGGGACAATAGTAGTGAATTATTGATCTCTCTCCTCTGGTCACAGGGTTATTAGATGATGCAGGGTAAATAAGAGAAGGAATAAATCTAGACTAATAATTTTTTGCTCCCTGGATGGAAAATTCAAACTCCTTCAATCAGTTAAATGTTAATTACAGTTCTTACACAGAAGGAAAGGAGTAGTGATGTACCAGGAATGTATGAAACACCTTCCTGACAGCCTCTTGCTTTGTTTTCTTTCGTTTTACGCATCATTTATAAAGTAAGAGTAAGATCTCAGAATAGCGGCTCCCCAAGGATTCAGCTTTCTTTCCTTCAATTATCACCAATGTCACCTTCCCTTTTCATCCCCCATTTTCTTGTATTCATCTAAAATTCTCAACCCTCACTTTCCCACTGCCTTTCAGCCTTTTGGAGAGTCTCCAAATTCAGATTTAAGGCAACATAAAATATATATATAAAGCAGCATAAAATGCTAACAAATCGAAAAACAGTGCCTTGAAAAAGTACTCAGAACCATGATGTTTTTTTCCCCACATTATATCATGTTACAACCAATAACTTCAAATTTCTTGTATCTAGTGTCATTTTAAGCAAATTAATGTGTTAAACTAAGAGCATCACATAAATACAATTTAAAATTTTAAGGGCCATAGCAGGTAAAATCCTAATTAAATATATCGATGTGTGGGGTTGTAAGGTGAATGAATAAGGAGCATTTCAAGCTGTTTGAAACCTTTTTAAAGACAAATTATGCCATCTTTATAACCCAATATTCTAACATGACTTCATCTTTTGTAGCTATTCGAAAGGTCAATCTTGTTATAACATAAAGTCTATATAAAAACCACTAGTTGATAATGGCTAGTTGATAATGGAAGATCATGGTGAATATTTCCTGAAGACACTAATAAATGTCAGTTCGGGTGCTAAGATCTTTGACCTAAAGGCAAAACACCTATACAAAGTGGAAAAAAACAAAGCATTATGCTACAGCAGAATGCCTCTGAGCCAAACAGAACCAGGTTCTCTCCAGAGAAAAGACAAGGGACAGCATAAAGCTAAATGGAATGACACAGTGTCTCTGTAGCCCCCATTTCTACTCACCTAATAACATGTAAAGAATACATTTATATACATACAGCCAGCAATACAACTTTATCTTAGTATACATACCGTGAGCTAAGGAAATTAAAAAAATAACATAACCAAAAATCACATCAGATAAGATCAGATGAATGGCAGCTTTGTTTATCTATTTAGATTCACTAATATTCTCAGTAAATTTGTGGAAAAGAAAAAAAAGATTAGGTTGTCGTTCTCTTTGCAGCACTGAAAAAAGTAAAAATACATCAGCATATGGCCCTCTTGTCATCACCTGTGGTTCACAATCACACCCACTCACCCTACAGAGAGCAGCTAATTCCAAGAGAAAGAGTAGCACTAGAGATACATGTGAAACCGCTTTTATTGAGTTATATGTGAGCAGAACAAAGAGCAGAGACCCAACAGGAAAAAATAAACCAAAGATCAAAAAATTTAAAAATCAGAGTTCTTCCTTGTCCATCATTATTACCTCCTGCTTTGTGTTATTTACTGTGTGTTAAACATTGATATGATGTGAGTGTTCATGACACCCAAAGCTGCACATTTATTTTGTATAAATTGTTTTAATTGCTACAATAATCTCACAAAATTCCACCAATAAGAGGCTGCTGACCTGTTGGCAGGCATTCAGAACTATCAAGGTTTCCTTAATAAAACAATATATCTGACAACTGAGGTTAACCAACAGTTTGCAGGTTGTATAAATGTTGAAAGTTGAATAATAATTAGCAAAAACTTATCTAAATTTGGCCTTCTATGCATGAGATAAATTGGCTCTCTTATGCTTGAGATACCTGATCCCTACTGTGCTACATACCATCCAATCCCACTAATGCATATTTTCATTATATTTGCCCTTTACAGGACTGTGTTATCATTAGCGCATACAAAAATACTTTACAGAAAGATTATGTCTTAAAGGATTTAAAGGAGACTTCCTGTATGTCCAGGACTTTTGAAATACAGAGATCAACATTTATTTGGCTTATCCTAAATAAATAAAAGAAATAAAAAATCTGGGAGCTTGAGTAGGCACTTCTTTTTAATTGTAAAGGTACACAAAGGGAACAACTGCACCTAAACAGCCCCTAGAATAAATCATTAATAGAATAGAGATTATATTTGGAAGATTTAACAAACGTTCATAAATAAACAAATAAAGTAGGATAAAGAATGTTTTTTCTTTTACCTGTAAAGAATGAAAAAATAAAAAACTACTGGAAAACATATATTTTGATAAACCTTGAGGAACTGATTATGTAAATGGAAAACTTATGAAGATAGCCAAATTAATAGATAAGCCTTTATGGCATGCTTTCCCTTCATGCTTTCATGAATGTGTTATTCAGATTTGTGGAAATATCAAAAGTAGTTCATTTGACAGAAAATTCAAAAGAACCACCAACTGGGAAAAACAGCATAATAATTATTATTTAGCCTGTCTTGCATAAACCGATGGGAGGTTTGTGTTTAAACAGACACAGATATATTTAGAAATCAATCATCTTATTTCTGACTCTCAACATGCTTTGAAAGAAGGCTCTTTAACTAGCACAGCACTGACAACTCTGACTGAAAACTAGCTAAGACTGAGTGATTGTAAGCAGTTGCGGTTGCATTTTTGAATTTTGGATATCAACATATGGACTTGAAATCCCAGCTGAGCCCCAATTGAATATGCTGAAATTTAATTGTTTTATGTTTGGCTCTAAACATAATGTAAGGGAAGCTCCAAAGTTAGAATAAGTTATTCACAATAAACCTCTGGTGGTTACCTTAGATCAGGGGTCACCAACCTTTTGAAGGCTGGGGGCTACTTCATGGGTACTGTGTCATAGGAAAAGCTACCAATACTGACCTATGAACTGGAGGGGTCAGTATTCACCTAAACTTCATAAAGGATAAACATATTTAAATTTTTTTTTTAACTTCTAATTACAAGTTAGATATTGCCATTGTGAAATCTCTATGAATGCTTGAATATTCTATATGATTAATATGATGAAATGCTCAATAAATTATTAAAGAAGAAAAACAACTGAATAAAATATCATTTCTAACTTAGCCCACTGGTGAGTTGTTTTGTTTTCAGTAGACGCTGAGGGCACCCCATGAGGTTCTTGAGGGCCCCTCGGTGTCCACGGGCACCAACGCTACTTTAGATTATAAGATGTTATGGATGACCCATATTAATAATATTCTAGCTAAAATGATGAGGGGTAATTCTTTGTTAGATGTAATGGTTTTATTTTATCTTAATAGAAAAAAGAAAAAAAATTGCTATGGTCATTGCTTCATCCCTTCAAATACTGTCCCTTTGTGTGATTGAGTGCTGCTAAAAAAGACCTCAACATACTCTAAAAAGTGCAGAATAGTTCTGCTGGACTAGCTCTAGGCTTTCCTTGTTCTTACCAATGTTAATGTCATCAATCAATAATTGTCATGTATGAAAGTCATGAAAAGATTGACCTATTGATCTGTGCTGTCTGTACATAAACTTTGGAGTTCACAGAAATCTGTTTATGTTTTGTTTGGACTATGGTTGTTTTATCGGTGAATGGACTCCAGTGACAAAAGCCCATATGGACAAATGATGATATTTAAATAAATCGAAAGACAATTTGTCCACATTTAAATGAGATGTTATGAATGTGTTTTGGGAGAACCCTGCCAATGCTTGGGTTTATTTAGGAAAATTACAGCTGTAGGTTATTAAACCATAGCTGTTCAACTCTGTTTTACAATTGGCAGCAGTGAATTAAAAACATCCCCATAATTGATTGATTTATAAATACTAGCTATGGGATTCCTTCAAACTCAGTTAGATGTTTACATTTAAGTTATGCATAGTACCTCATCAGGTCAGGACCTCAAGTTGTTTGCACTATTGACTTTCACCAAGAAGTTACTGGATTCAGCAGTTTGCATGCAATCTATGTGGATATATGGGCTCTTTCCAGGTACCGGTACTTCAGGTCTGCCCTGTATGTCTCTCTGTTTGTTTGTGATAGACTTATGACCAACAGACACCCTCACATCCTGCAAGGACAAGCTAATAATCTGTGCAAAATGTTTAAAAAAAAAACAACAATGATCCATTAGCATTTTTTTATTCCCTTCAATATTTAGATATATCAATACAAAGTGCAGACATCCTGAATGTTTACATACACTGCTAACAGAGGAAAGCTATCAGCATGAAACATGTCATGAGCCTGCACCTTTGTCCCTCAAACTACCACAACATATCTGTTTATTCTTTCCTTATAGCTGCACCCTCAGATATGAGGACAGAATAAATTCCCTAAACCTTAATAAAATGCATCTTCATATTTTACAATAGTTTTTCCATCTCTTTTGAACAAATAAAACAATTTTTCCTCAGTCCCTCTTTCTCCTCCTCTCTACTATTCTCCTCAACTTCATTCATGCGAGATGTAATTCATCAATGAATAATGGATGGACAGATAGAAGACTTTCATCTGCCGAGGTTCTTTTTCTCTCACCGTCTATCTCTTGCGGGATGGCTATAGTGCTAATGCAGGGCAACATGCATTGGAGATGTGCCCAGAGACCTCCCACTCAGTCTGTCTGTCTGTTGTGCGAAGGATTTTTCTTCCTCTCTGCCAGTTTCTTTTCCATTTTCCTGATCCAAAGTGATCCTAGACAAATGTTATCAATTTTCTGTATTTTTAAACTACCCATTTTTTTTATAAACCATCAAGGCAAACACAAAGAACAGAGTGCTCTACATATTTCTACAATAAACTCTTTGACTAATTAGTCAATACCTCTTTCATTGCTCATTACCGCAGTTCAATGAGTCCCTGACCTTGGGAGAGTAATCTAAGGTCTGTATTGAACTGGATCCTACTGAATCTCTTTGTCATTTCATCAAATGTCTAGTGTATGAATTCCATAGCTTTAATCTTGCATTAAAAAAATGTTTAAAAAAAAATCTACTTACCTTATAATACATAAGAGAGCATTCGGTGGCCTTAGAGTCTGATTGATTTTCCCCATTTAAACAAAGGTGGAGTCATGATTAAGAAAGACAAACGAAACCAACCCCCACCAAGACCCATCAATTAGTGCTTGAGGTGAGCATGAGCAGCAGCTTGTCAAAGAACCTATCAATAATGCAGGTGGTAGGAGACCCTGGTTGCCAAACTACTGTCCCTCTACCCCCTTCTCTGCCTGTCTACCTGTATTTCTGCATGTCCATATGTCCCTCCTCTAGATCTTTTTTTTTTTATCTCACTGACTACCTTGCTTCTATGATGTGTTTCAGGATCCATCTGTATATATCACAACAGATATATGTATATTTTGTTTGAGTGTATGTATCACTAATGGAAACGTTTTTTTTTTTTTTTTTTTTTTTTTGTTGACTTATGCACATCTTGCTCCAACTCAGCATTTGAGCTTTTCTTGGAATCTCTGTTGTACTGATTTAGCTGTGACGGTGTCTTAATATATTACTGAACCTCACGTTGGCTTGATATCTTCAAATTTTCTGTTTGCAGGAGTGTTTTTTTCTTATATAATTCATATAATATAATAATTTGTAGAAAGAAACTAGTTGAAGGAAATATTAAAATTCCTTTAACATATGTCAAGTATTGTATATTTTTCATCTAAAAAGATATATACATATTATATTATTATCTATATATAGTGTATTATTCATCCTTGCAACAGGTGAGCTAATTTAAAAAAAAACCAAAGAACAATTGGTCATATTGTTCTCTTAAATAAAAGAAAAGATGGAGTGCTGTAAAGTAGAACAATTGTGAAAGAATGGACTCCAAGTTCCCCATGAAATCTATAAAGAGAAACTTTACAAATACAATTTACAAATAAAAGATGGAAGAGAATCTTTCTTCTGCAAGCTTATCTACAGAAACATGAAGAATTCTTCTGCCAAACCATCCTCTCTCTCTCGCCGATGAATTCCAATCTAAAAAGTCCTGCAATAACTTTGCAAAGTTCTTTACTGAGAAAATAAAATGTATTAGAAAAGCACCAGTCACCAGTTAAAAAAAACTCTGTTAAAATGTCCCAATTCAGCCAAATAAACTGCAATAGTTTAGAAGAAACTGTTCAGCAGCGAAGCTCCTCTTCCTTTTTTACCCACAGACTTTATTAAGAAGGTTTTATGTGTTTTAGAGTCTGATCTGATGCAAATCATAAACACGTCCCTCATGTCTGGTGTTTCCCCCCGAGCCTTAAAAACAGCAATTATCAAATCATTGTTGAAATAGAGAAACATGGACAAATTGGTCCTTTAAAACTACAGACCCATCTCAAACTTCCCCTTAATCAGTAAGATTATTAAAAAAGATGTGTTTCAAAAGTTATATTCCTTCTTAACAATAACAAGCTGCTTTGATGTCTTCTAGTCAGCTTTCCGTGCCAACCACAGTACAGAGACTGCCCTGATTAAGGAGTTCAATGACTTCTGTATAAATTCAGACTCTGAAAGAACCACAGAGCTGGTATTATTTGATACTGCTAATCACTTGATTTTATTAGAGTGTCTGGAAAACTGGGTCAGCCTTTCCAGGAACGGCCGTGGACTGGTTTAAATCCTACCCGACGGACAGGGAGATTTTTGTGTGTCAGTAGGAAGCTTTAAATCAGGGAACAGAACAATCAAATGTGGGGTTCCTCAAGGCTCCATTCCAGGGTCCTTCCTATATAACATGCTCCATTTTTCTCAGATTATTGCAAACAAAAAGATCAGTTACAATAACTATGCAGACGAAACACAGCTTTACGATACAATGTCACCAGGCGACTATGAATCCATCATAGCGTTGGCTAGATGCTTTGAAAAGATCATATGGGGATGCACCATAAATCTCTCCAGCTGAATTAAAAAATACTGAGGTAATAATCTTGGACCAAAGGAGGAGAGATCCAGCTACTACAACTAGAAACCACTGATAATGGCCAAAATCTTGGAGTCATTATGGACTCAGACCTGAACTTTCAGAGGCACATAAAGGCAGTTACCAGGTCCTTCTTTTTTTATCTAAAAAAACATTTCCAGGGTTAAAGGACTAATGTCCAAACAGGATTTAGAAAAACTCATTCATGCATGAAACTTAAGTAGAACTGATTACTGCACCAGTGTCTTCATAGGTTTACCTCAAATGTCCATCGGACAGACCACTGAGGTCTTCTTGTTCAAGCCTACTTTGGATAGCCAGAACTAGAACCAAACATGTAGAAGCAGCATTTAGTTCCTATGCTCCACTCATCTGTAGCAAACTTCCACAAGACTGTAAAATTGCTGAAAGCCTTTTAAGTCAACGTTAAAACCCATTTGTTTAGAGCTGCCTTTGACTGTTGTGTTGAAAACTCTTAACTGAGGTATATAAGTTTGTGGTCAAACTGTTTTTGTTTGTTTTACCACCTGCTTTTATTCTGCTTTTATTTTTCTTCTAATTTAGTGTTTAATTCATCTATAGCGCTATGAATTGTCATCTTACCGAATCGTGATATACAAATAAACTTGCCTTGCCTTGTCTTAAGTCTAAACAACATGTTTTGCTCCTAAACAAACCAAAAAGGATGATCCCAAAAATTAGCATTTGATTTTGGACATGGAGTGCAGGAAGAATCTGACAAAGACCAACAACAGTAATAACAGCTGCTGTTCAAACACGTATGCATGCAGAATAACAATCATCTCTGTATTATACAGCCAAGCAGCTTTTCAACTAACTCCTCATCATGGGTGTGAAAACTGCAGACAAAATGGCAGGCGTGCAGGCAGGATGGATGGCCACATAAGACAAGAGTTACTATCATTTGTATTCATTACTCATGCTGGTGCTTGACTTGACATGAAAGGTATGGGCACAAACACAAAATCTTTAAAAGGATTTGAACGGCATCTTCTGTTGCACAAGTTTCTGGTGCACAAGTCTTTAAAGGCTTCAGTTTTCTCCCTAACGCAGAAGGTGAATATGCTAAGCCTATAGTTGATTGTAAGGGTTCAGAATGTATGTTTTTCAGATTCTCTTTCACAACATGATCAGCTGTTAGGAACTGATGGTAAAAAGAGAAGGGATCCAGGTGGAAAAAGGGTCCCAGCATTCTTGTGCACCTCGCTCTTATAGCTGGTCCAAATTCACAAGTCATTTTACACAATGGTGGTCATGCAATCAAAACAAGCCAGTAAGGTACCAAATCGGAAGAGTAGAGAGTAGAGCGGATGTAGTTTTGACCAAACAGAGCCCTTCGGTCTGCGGTCACCTACAATTTTAGAGAGGTGCACCAGAGTGTCTACGGAGGGGGCAGAGTGTTTGTGTTTTTGTTCACCGTCACACACAGACGACCTCGTTTCTGAGTATAAATCAGCCTTTAAGATGGCCGACAGTGAGAAAAAGCTTTTTCTCTTTTATACAGAGTAATGCAGCCACTCCTCCTTTGTAACCTATAGCTGTACGCACTGCCGCTGGATGAATCAACACCTCCCCACACTTGTAACACCCTGTCTTACAAGAAAAAAAAAAAGTGTCTTTTTTTAAAATAACTGATTGTGAAAACATATAAATCGAATGTGTGGTAATTAAAGTGACTTCGTTAAAACTGAAGTAGCTTAGTAAGTTGAGCATTTCACTTTTAAAGCACTTAAAAACTCAATCAAAAATGTGTTTATGTTCTTGCTAAACACGCTATCCTAAATAATTAACCATAAATAGAAGTTAAAGATACCATTATTATCACTAAAATAATCAACATGTAATATATTTTAAAGGACTAAAAATGTTTTTGTTTTTTTCAGGTTTTGAATACAATTTATTACATTGCTGTGTAATTTTCTTTTTTTCTTTTTCTTTTTTTTGTTGCAAATTATAGGCAACTATTAAAATACTGGGGTGATTTAACTTAAGATCATTAGACTGGGACAATCTAAACCAGTAAGTATGAACAAGTGAGTATGTCATTGTTTACCATTTCGGTATTGTTTATTTGTGTCTTATTAAAGCTTTAATAAGAACAGTGAGTGGGCACCATACATTAAAAGGATGTGAGGGAACAAAAACATTAAAAGCTGCAGTGTGAGAAGCTTTGATGGTTCTGATGGAACAGGTGTCCATGAGAAAACAATGGACGCTTTGTTCTCACCTGATGACTGACTTGATTCATCCGTACTTCCAGCCCACAGCATGGGGAAGAAACTTTAGTTTGTATTGGTTATGCCCTCTCCATCTTAAAAATATCTAAATTGCATGACTGAACATTTCTTTGAGCCCCTATAAAGCTGTAAAAATTAAATGATATCAAATTGCTTGTTAAATATTTATATTTTACAGATGTGCTTCTATGGATATGTAAAACATTTGCTGTTACCTAAATGTCAAATCCATAATGCCAAAAATAAGATGCAAAAACTATATAATTTGTGATTTATCATTTTCATGGTTACAGTTTGCATAGCTGTTGATCATAGGATAGAAAACCTTGCTTTGACTAAAACGTTATTAAAACATAAGGTAGATAAAGGCTTTGTTTTTTCTCTAATAGGTGAGATAAAAGTATAAAAAAATAGTTTAAAGACAATAAAAAATATCCTTGATATACAAAAGTCACCTTAAGATTTGAATTTCCATCTGAAATTTTAAACTGGTTTGTTTCTGGGTTGATTCATTTATTGTTGATATGCAGTGCTTGTAAATAGAAGTAAAATTCTTCAGCTGTTTCCCTAAAATGTAGCTTAATAGCTACACTTTTTGGCTCACTTTCAAAGACTATTACCCAGAACCATCAATAATAATCGAATCCACTGTTCAACAAAGAAGCACAGCCTCACAAAGATAACATCAAAACAATGGACTAGCCATTAACAGGGTTGTGGTATAAACACAGGCTCAGTCAATGAATGAATGAATGAAGTGCAAAATGAATGGCTTCATTACAAAAGGCAGCGTACATCTCTCAACATATGACCATTGCAGCAGATACTGTTTCACACTTTTACAAAACACGGATTCACATTAAAGCTTTATATTTAATATCACATCCCCTTTATCTCTGTGGCAGTCTGGCTTATTAAGTTATACACTGGAATAACTCATTTGTACGGATAGAGAAGGACAGCCGGCTGTTCTCTGTTGTTTTCCACTGGTACTCAGAGGATGGACAGGTGTGCTTTAATTACATCTATACATGGACCAAGGAAATGCACTGATTAAGAATGAGGCATTGGGGTTAAAGGGTCATTCAGTGGTTAACTGCTTCAAATAAGATACTGCATCTTAATTACTGTAAGTAAATGTTGCTAAAACTCAATTGCTAAGAACTTTACTGGGAAGTGATTTTCTGTTATTTTCCTGAAAGGACTGACAGCAGTCATGGTGGTCAGTATTTTCCAAATAGTGCAGCCTTGCCATGCCTGTCTCTTAACAGTAAAATAATATCTGGATAGAGGCCTTGAAATGTGCTTTCGAAGCACTCACAGACTACTGCACCACTCACATCTTAATCAGTTGCAGCAGGGTGTCCAGTAAGGGAACGGTGTGGGTGAGCAAGTTGTTATAATTCAATAAACTGTCTCCCTCAGGCCAACCATATACTATCTGAATACAAAAATGTTGAAGCATGTGAAACGACTAGAATAAGAAAAAGAAGGAGAGGAAAATAGGAAAACATTCAAAAATCGAATCCTCATAATTATGTAGTGAAAATGCAATCGGTAAATCTTAGACGTTTTCGTTTGTGTTGATTATCAAATGCCTTATCAAAGGTAGATTGTTTTTTGGGGCTTCCCATGCATACTGATCTGTGTATGGATGGATGGATGGATGGATGGATGGATGGATGGATGGATGGATGGATGGATGGATGGATGGATGGATGGATGGATGGATGGATGGATGGATGGATGGATGGATGGATGGATGGATGGATGGATGGATGGATGGATAAAGTGTGTTATCAAAAAAGGCCTGTCCATTTAATCAAATTCAGAAAAAGATTCTGATTCCTCAAATCAGAAAAATTGACAAAAGACAAAAAATTCTATTATTAATAATAAAATATTTTAACATGCTTGTTGTGCTCTGCATGCATGCACTCTGTTTACGTTTGATCACTGCTGCACTTTATGGAATGGCAATGTTCATTTCACTGCAAAGCTGCTGCTCATTCAATGTCTGAAAGCTGTACAAAACAAAATTTTGTTTTGTATACATTCTTTGTATACAAAATGACCATAAAAGGTATCTATGGTTCTTTAAGCACAGTGTTATTATAAAACAGTTAAAGCAGCGTGTGGTGGTTAAACAACATGAAAGACAAAATCTTGATTTTAAAGTTAAGCCTCCCACGTGCCACCTTTATTGCAAACTGGTTTAATACAAAAGTAAAAAGTATTAATAAAATCGACTGGTTTTCCCTGGTTTAAATGTAATCTAATTGAACAGATATGAAGAGAAAGCGCTGCAGTCAGCCTATATTTAATAACACCTGCTGATCTTATTTCTCCTCTGAGGGGGAAACAAACCCAGGCACAGGAGAATGTATATCTGAAGGCTCAATAATGCCATTTGTTTCTGCTGTTGCCTATATTACAGACTCTGTTTCTCTGTTTCCCCTCACCATACAAAAACAAAGAATAATTATCCAATATCCTAGCAGACATATTTTATCTAATACTAAAAGTCACTAAAAATAACTTTGATTTTGTTATTTTTTTGGCCTCTGCTTTGTTTCCATAACATGGCTGCTGCAGTTTAGTTATTCTCTTTAAGATGAGGACCAATAATTAATCTGAAAAGGGATTACATTTAGTAATGCTCAAAGATATATTCAAACTGATTAGCAACTGATACTAATCAACAATAGAACATTTCAACAATTGTTAGCCCTCAGAATACAATCAGTGCAACTTGAATATTAATGTCTATGCAGACATAGTCTGTTCCAATGTGTGATATGAATATTAATCAATTTGATTGAGCAGGGAAATGTGGAAATGCTATAAAAACCCCACTGTGAATAATACATTATGATTCTCTGCTGATTAATCATTTCTGGCCTTTTCTATCAAAATGTTCCACTAAGGCATGTTAAGCTGTCACAGACAAAGTGAGCTATGAGTACAGTTTATAAAAAACAGGAAATGCTTTATCATACACACTGAGCCTGCCCTGCAGCCCCTAAAGTCACCAGTAAAAGGAAAGACATGCCTTATATGTGTGGTTTTTTGTATTTCTAGACATAAATTCTGTTTTTAATTTAAGAAAAGCTAAAAAAAAATATGCACACCGGCACTTTTTTTAAAATCGGGTAATCTCCTATTGACACCCAACTAGCTCCATCTTATTTCTGTATCAATCCAAATGAGCAAATGTATGAAACAGATTTCAGTTTATGGAGCTGGCTCACACTCCAGTTTTCACACAAGCAGACAGCTCGCTCATCCTCACATGCTCAGTCTGGGTATGTTACATTTTCAGTGCTTATGGAGAGAGTCACATCGTGCTCCCATTTACATCAGGTCCACTTAGTGGGAACTGAGCTCTGCAACCTGCAGTTCTGTGACAAGCTATGAAATATCTAGCCGACCACACTCTTTTATCTAACATAGATAGCAGAACTCCTGTTTGGGCTGCCACATATAGGTCAAGTACTGTTTGTTTTAAACTGGATCTGGACACACGCTTGCAGCCACAGGCAGTTCTGCGTGTCGTCATAAAGTAAACCTTCACCCTGCAACTAAAGAAAGTTGTTTACCACTACAAACAGCCATCTGACATAAAAAGCAAATGGTTTGAATTCTTTCCCTCAGTACACATTGCTAGCAGTCTAATGGCACAGAATAATTATAGCCAGTGCCCTTTCTTATCTTTGCTCTGTTAGAAGCTGCAGTCAGCAGGCTACAGACAACTCAGGATGTTTTAACTGCTTTAGAGGAAAACATTTCAGACAAACCCTTTTAGTTTCTCATGAATACTTAAATCAACTTTAAAACAGATGTAACCAGGACTTTACCAATCAACCAGTCAGCTGATTTCGCTCTCTTTGTGTGTTGTTATCTGTTAATTTAAGCAGTAAACATAATCAAGGAAGTAAAAAGGACAGTGATGATATAATAATTGGCTATGGTCTTGTTGAGTCACACTGTGGAGAGTGTGGCAACAAGTTAGCAGTAATTCAAACCTATTTTTAGCAGATGAAGGGTTGTTATTCTGGGGATGCCCAAACAGGGGGCATCTAAGTGTCTGAGACTGTATCTGTCCATCTGTATGTCTGGGTTTGTTTACCTAAACAGTGAGGATCCTTACCTTCTATGGATGGGGCTTGGTCCTGGGCTGCATACAGCATATCCTTGAAGGCCTGGTGAAGACATGAAAGTTAAAATGAGTGGCTGCAAATAAAATAAAAAACCCATAGGGAATCTGAATTTGTGTTTGCAAGGTGTAGACGTCATTTTTATATTACAGATTTCAATTTGTTTCATTAATCCATTCATCAAACATGTGATAAGACAAAGAAGCCTATAGGTGGTTCTAGGCAGGGGCCAACAGGGGCCAGTCCCACTAGAAAAGTGGTTTTTGCCCATTTTACATATATAAATATGTAATCCATTTTTTAAGATGATATATGCTAGGCACGGAAACGTAACTGACTGATTGCTTCAACCACTTTACATTTTTATAGCTACCAATTTTTCATCAAATCGATCAGTTTAGACCAGTGGTCTCCAACCCTGGTCCTCAAGATCTACTGTCCTACAGGTTTTAGGTGCATCCCTGCTTCAACACAGCTGAATCAAATGAATGGCTTGAAAAGGTAATCAATCATTTGATTCAGCTGTGTTGAAGCAGGGATGCATCTAAAATCTGTAGGACAGTAGATCTTGAGGACCAGGGTTGGAGACCACTGGTTTAGACCGTACAATGGAAGGTTGGAACAGGAGTAGGCAAGCACAAATGTGCTACTACTGGCTGAGAGGAGTTCAACTTTTGGCTTTCTCTTTTAAAGAATGATTTAAAATTAAGGTGCACTTTAGCTATATCAAATATCACTACTCTTCTACTACTCTCTACTAGATTAAGTGCCACAAGTGGCTCTTTGGATCCCTCAAAATATTAAACGATTAAATATTTCCTGATGTTTGTGTTTAATTTTTTGTTTCGTACGAATATGAAAAACCTCTGACCCCACCCTTGCCCTTCTGATAAACTTGGACCAGAACCGCTACTGAACAGGCCATATTTACATCACACATACAAAATCCAATTCAGTCCTGAATAAACGCAGTCCAATCATACAGTTAGATGCAAATAAACTTGAACCATTTAGCCAAATTCAATCAAAAGAATAATAACTTTCAGGCAAATCCAGTTCATAACTGTTGGTATTACATTTATAGTCACTAACTTAACACATATGTGCAGATATCTTCTGGTAAAAGTGTTTTTTTTCTCCTGCTCTGTCTCAAATTCTAATCATGCGTTATAAATAAAAATGTGTCTTTAAAATTGACATAATGACACCAAAAACCACTGACATGGACAGGGAGAGAACTTTTAATATCTGTTGTAGCCAAAAACACTGTTCCATCGTTCCTATGAAAAACGAAGCACTAGACCTGTGACAAACACCTCATAAAATAACTTAATAGAGTTTGAAAGAGTTGAAGAGTTTTATAAATACTTTAAAAATCCGATAAAAAAAAAAAATGGACACAATACGGACAGAACTTTCTACGACCAGAAGACTAGGCTGAATTACAAGAAGAAGAAAAAACAATGTTTGCTTAACAGTAAAAGCTCTGAAAGTACTTTTCATGTAGTAATTAACTAAGGCTTTATTTATGTGATGAAGAGGTACAGAAAAATTTTTTTTTAAGTTCTTCAAATAAGTGAAGCAGTATCTGCTCTTTATCTCTGTCCAAGATAATTATTTTATTTTTTACAAAAAAGCAGTGAGGAAGTGCTATGGGGAATCCTTTGTGTGGGTGGGCACCACTCATAAACATTAGCATCAGGCTCAATGATAACTGATACTAATGTCCCCTACAAAATAACTGCAGAAAGCAACACTAGCTGGTTTGAGTCGGGTTGAACATTTGAGAATTCTGAAGGTTGGATAAAAACTAGAAAATAGAAACCAATGGGAGGACAGGATATTCTGATATAAATCTGGAGAGCAAACTATGTAGTTTATATTTGGGGACATTTCTTAAGCCTATTCACAGTGTAAAATAATGACCAGCTTTTAAATGTGTGTAGAAATGTTGCACACTTAAAACTAAACAATAAATAAAATTTCACTGGTAAAATTAAACCCCTTCTTCAGAACTAAATCTTTCCAAATCCTTAAAAAAAAAAAGCAATGTGTTGAATTATACTGACCAACACATCTCCATGCCAGACAGCTATATAATCACATGCAAGTGACCCTTTCAAGGCATGAAGAGATCCGTGGCTCAAACAGAAAACCAATGGATCACTTAAAACAGCAGCTCCATGTCTAAGTGGATCTGTACATTAAGAGGAGTGGAGTGGATGGGAGGAGAGGCAGAGAGGAAGGGAGGAGGAGAGCAGAGGGCAGGCCTGGTAAGGGACCAGATGTCTTCCCAGTGGGGGAGGAACGACTAGGTGAGGATGGGAAAGAGGAGGAGATATTTCAGGGGGGGGGGGGACTCACAGCAGTTGCCATGCCATGCATGTTGTACACATAATAATGATACTGTAGTATTTTGCATATGAAAAACACTCAGTGCTTAGACTATGTGATTTATGTAGTTGTTAACTGGGCCCACACGACAACAATCAAACTAATTAAGATAAAGACAAGGTACAATGGCCGACCTCTGAAATCACATCCATGTGTAGCTGAAATCAAGCTGGTCATTTTGTTTTAACATTATAATCTGGAGTCATGATCTCCTTTCCTCCTCCTCATTGGGTTTTCAGGAGTAATTGAACTGAACATCCCAAAGCATAAGTAGACCTTGTTGTCTCGCCCACGCACAGAAATACCTACATGTCTTTCTCTCATGCTTTTTCTCACAGTGTGCAGCACCGTTAAGCAAAACAAATCTCTATTCAACTGTTGCCGCTAATTTTACCTTCCATGCTGGAATTAAGTAGAAAAGTATAACTTTTTTTTTTTTCAGACCATGTTAAAAAATGCCTCTCATCTATATACATCCACTGCCTTTCTGGACGATCCTCTAGAGATGGCAGGACATGCCCCTACATAACAAACAACTGCTTAACATATAGGTTTATACCAACAATCCCACAGGATAAAGCTCACACCTAATTATTCCGTCGCTCAATCAGCTTGTCAATGTTCCCACCTTTGAATGAAGTGGCCACCAACTCAAAGCATTCTTTGCTAGAACACTCAGTTTGCCGCATTTTTCTAATCTGCATAGAAACGGACTGACCAATCTACCCCGACTGTGTACATTTTTTCCACACAATGGAGCAGACAAAGGAAGAAGAAGAGGGAACAATGGGCAATCAACGACAGCAGACAAAAAGAAATAATACCACCTAAAACTATATTTAATTTTAATTTGGAAAGTTGGAATATTTCAAAGACACAATGAGATAAACCGGTGTAACTTGTCAGCATCGTGCACTAACAAAAACACCTGTTTTTTGGGGGGTTTTAAGGAAAGAATGTTGGGGTGAAATCTAAAGCTCACAACCGAACCGGAGTAATTATGTTTACTACATGAGAATACAAATGTCATTATATGCTTCAACGCCCATGTAGAGATTCAGCTTTCTAAACCTTTACCCATCATTGCTCCATAATTGAAGAAAAGCTCTTCAATCCATGTCTTTATCCGCTTGTTTGAACAAATATATTTATTTTCAAGGTGCGTTGAATTATTTGATTAAAACATCCATGTTCTGTACACAGCAGTGATGGAGCTGTTCCTCCCACTCAGGTGCTGATGGTGTTTACAGGTCAGACAAAGACTGAATTCCTCTGCAGAGGCACAAACACGGTACAAAGTCTTTTTTTCTTATATGATAAAAAGAACCGAAAGCACTTTGAGGCATCTTTCTTATTTAACTATTAACAAGAAAAAATAAAATATTAATCACTAAGATGTGTGCAAAGCCCGTGGATATTTAGCTTACATATAATAAAACTATGTAAACAAAATTCGAACATCTTATGAAATAAAAAATAAGCATTAAAGACAGAGAGAATGTATCATCATCCATGATAGGTCAGTGAGCGCTTTGGCAAATACTGGAGGTGTAAAATGGCTGGTATGGCCATGCATCTGTCCCCATGCTTGGTCTGCTTCTATGCAAACATGTAGATGAAGCCTTTGAGTGCATGTGCGTAAATTAGTAACCATGTTTTAATATAACTCTTTGTCAGGAATAACCTCCTCCTACTACATTTGCTGATAAATTGCTTTTTTTTATAAATGCTTTTAGAGGAGTATCTCAAGATCTATTTATCGCACAAACATGGCAGCATATCATTTTGCCTGAAGATAGAGAGCTCGCCATGCCTACTGTGGCGACTTTCAAACTTAATATTAATATCCAGAGCATGGATACCAAAATAACACTGCCACAGAGACTTTCTGTTGGGTACGGGTTGTAGGTTGTTCAGGGTGATGAGAACAGGGTCTTTGTCTATAATTCATTGAACTCAATGGAACTGAGCAGCATGTCTGCAGCAGGGCTTCTCCGCTTAGAAGTAGGCTGTGAAAAAAATAACATGCTCCTCAAGTCCTGTACATCCCCTTAACAAAGAGCTTGTGTAGAAAACAAAGATCTAGCTCTTTAAATCTGCAGACATTGCTGACAAGACAGGTTATCCTGTTGATCAACTAATACAGGTGGTATTACAGAGACAACCATTATTGCTTAAATGCAACAAAAATAAAAAGCTATGTTAAATAGAAAAAAAAATCATATATATTTTTTTCTGTTTAAGATAAAACAAAATTAAATAGAACTATAAATTCTTCAAATTTACAAATACCATCAATATTTTGATGAACAAAAAGTCAACCTTTAAGGTTCCATAAGGAAAGCCATTTTTTTCTGCATTGTTTAGAGACATTCTCTATAATATCAAGTTGAGACTAAATATATTGGGGGGAGAAAAAACACACCAAAAATAATAAAACTAATAAATTAAGGGGGGCACCAGAACACAGTACCTAGACAACATAATTAATGAATAAATTGTGAAATAAATTAAAGTATAACAGTTTTTCTTTTTGATTTATCTTACTGCTTGCACAAACATAATGCAAAGAATGACTCAAATAAATAAAGATATTAGTTCATAAAAATTAAGAAGCTAAATTGTTAATTGCAGATGTTTTACCAGCTACCACTAATAAATGCTCCCTTTGGCTCCTAACCGCAGTCCATTCCTCCTCCATAAACAATAGGATATCTCTTATCTTTCCCGTCTTTTATTGCCCCCAAGTGAAGGCTAAACTTTAAAGGTGCATTTGTATATATTTTATATATATATTTTTTATTTTATATACTTCAGGATGTTTTTTTTTTACGGATTTAAAAATCCGGATGTTCAGTTATCCTACAGTTCTTTTGAAGACATAAAATAAACCCATATTTGTTTATATTCGACTCTACCTCATATAGAAGATATTGTTTCCTCCACTCTGGGGTGATATGAGACGATAGATGCTCCGCGAATTTCATTTTGTCCAAACAAGTGTCCCACAAAACCTCTGGTAAATCCGAGAGCGTCTGTCCCCCTTTCCCCGTCGACGCGACTTTTGTTCTGTCAGGCAACTTGCTGGCTGAACATGCGGTGCGGAAGCGCAGCTCTGTCCTCTCCGCTCCTTCTCACTCCACTCTGGGCTCGTCCCGCTCCCAGCTGCTCCCGTCCCGCATGCTACTTTACAGGGAGCCAAGCAGCGGCCGCTGTACAACAGCTGTTCACGGCGGCACAGCGAGAAGGTGGCTCAGTGACTTTGCTCGGTCCCTCCCTGGGCCGCTCTGGGGACATTGCTTACGGCCATGCACCTAACAGTAATGACGTGGTTGCGCCAGCAGGGGGCGCTCTGGCACAGGGCGCTGTTGGGACCCCTGATAACTGTTGCTGCTCCAGATAAACTGCTCCTTTCCTCCTTAAAATCTGTTTATTATTATGACTGAGGAAGCATGTTTCAGTCCGAAGGGTCTTGTTGTTGGGTTTCTGTAAAAATAATAATAATAATAAAAATCATAATAAAAAGTTAAATAAAATAGAAAATAAGTTACTTTACAGCAGGGGCGGAGCTAGATGGGGGGGCCAGGGGTAGCCATAGTCACCCTAAGCCAATCATTGCCCACTCCTACCATTTTTTTCTCTCAAGTAGAATATTCAAAACATTTTAATTTTATATTTATTAACAATTACTTGTCAACAGTGGCGGTTCTAAACCAAATGTACTAGGGGGCCAGGAGGGGACCAGTGTGTTTGCATGGGGGCACAGAAAAGCATCAAATAAAAAACAGGGCCAGGGATTGAAATATATTAAGATAGCTGCATGAAGTCAAATTTTTATTCAATTAGGTTTAATCGAAATACTATGCCTTATTAGCTCAACATACATTCATAATTTAGAAATTTAACATATTTTTTTACTTAATTTAAGGTAAAATTACAGTTTTCTATAAAATCTGATTTAGAACTCAACAAAAAACTGATATATTCAGCTGTAAAAATTTGAGCAATTTGTTTTGAAAAAAAAAAAAAACATTTAGCAGAAGTAAACTGGGATCCTTTCTCAATACCTGAAGCTATCACCTTATTTCTTTAAAATAATTAGAAAAAACAGAATTTGTAAAGAACAAAAATGAAATAGATCCAAAGGACCTATCAGTAACCATGTCTGTTCCAGCGCAGATCATCATTGGAATTTCTTTGAGTATTATGTCTTCAGTAATGGGGCCATAACAGGGGCCAGGACATGATCTACAGGGGCACTTGCCCCCGTTGGCCCCTGTCTAGAACTGCCCATGCCTGACAACAAAAACACTGTGGTTAATTATGCACATCAATATACCAACATTAAATATGATAAATACAGAATTCATGCTCTTTCAGAACTAGATTTTGTGTTATATGCCATAAAAAGAAAATGATGTGTGTCTGCAAGTCATCTAAGAGTCTTCACTGAATCAAATATACTGTAAATTATATTGTAATAAAAACCTATTAAATTATCAATTTATGTAGATATTAGTACTTGTAAATATCAATTTAATGTAGAATGATATTGATAAAAGTAGGTAAGTAATGACAATGGAAAAGATGTTCGTTCCAGAACTCAAACCTCAAAGAATTTTATCCTATATAACTTTTATCTAGACGGATGTTTAAATATATCCATCTATTTGTTAGCAAAGGCTGTAGGAAACTATAGTTTGCCTTTATTTAGAAATATGGATGTTGTGCTTGTTCCTGTTGGAACAGTGTAGATTGACCCTGAGGTTCTGGCACCTATCCACTTTTGTCCACCCCTCAGTGTACATTGGCTATTGCCTGGCCACCTTTATAAATATGTTCTGGCTATACCTCTGCTCTACAGCTAAAGTGCTAGTCTTTTACTGACGCCCTTGGACACCTGTTAAGATCTCTATAATTATTATTAAAGATCAAAGCCAGGTAAAAAACATTACCTTCTACTGCAGAGTTTATTCACTAAGCGTGCACTCTCTGGTTATTAAAAAAATGTATGCTGTCCAACTCACTTCATCTTGTTATTTTTTATTCTAAAGGCTGAACTTCTGAGCTAAAATTAGAGAAGCTCACATTTCCCCTAAATGCAGGAATGGCCATACAGAGTTCTAGGCTTGTTTTCCTATACCTGACTTATCTCATTGTCTATTGTTAAAAAAAAAAAACTGATGGTAAAGGCAGAGTCTGCTACCGGAGTCCCAATTTATTTGTAGCAATAAATTGCAGTTTTGAGTCATTGTTTTTAGACCATTATAAAGCTCCACAAGAACAGGATGACAAACATGCCTTTATTTGCCTTGTTAAAAAGTTTCTATCATGCTGCAAAACAAATTTCAGTTTTGTCTTATACGGCAAAAGAAAGAAAAGTAATGAAGGGGAAAGCAGCAAAAAAAAAAAAATATGGTTATAATTATGGTTATGCTCTCATTTTTCCTAATTTAATATTGGATTTTAGAAAAAGGGATCTGCAATGAAAAAGTTAATTCATTTTTTAGGTGACTTGATGACGTTTATTCACTGTATTTAACTGCCTATTTGGGGAGAACTTTTTCTCAATAATATATATTCTTCATATAGTGACATAAAAAAGTATGTCTATTTAAGACTCCCATAGGACAATGTCTTCTGTCACTAGATGCTGGTCCAAGAGGAGCGAATCCTGTGAAGTTGATGACTCGATGAAATCAACTTGATTTCCTTACGTTTGATAGCCTGCAGGATTTTCTTTTCTGAAGTAGTTTCCACCTTTAACTATCGCTTGGGTGCCTTTTTTTTTTTTTTTTTTTTTTTCAAAAATGTCTTTATTGTAGAGTAAGCCACATTTTTTATTGCACCCTTCATATATATTATTTGCCCCTGTGGTTTAGAAATATTCTGATGAGATACAAGACACACTGCCTAAGTGTTGAAGTTTTAGGGATCATTATGAGCAACAGAATAGTGCAATAATGCCCGCCCCCCACATGTTGCTGGAAATAGGCCCATAAAATATCACCTTTCTAACAGGACGTGCATGTTTGCTTGTTTGACAACATTTTGGGTAACCATAAACCCAGAGATTTTTGGTATGTAAGCTAAGGGAGCCTTAATTGCAAACTCATTTCTAAAACCATAGTTTAGTCAGCAAGATGCAAACTGTAAGTTTTTTACTTGGCCGATTGCAAGTACCCAGCAAAACTAATTTACCAGCTAACTTTAGTTTCTAAACTTTATCCCTCTATTAAAAACATGGAAAAAGGTTAGTATAATAATCGGAAGGATATGAATTTAAAAAAAATGTTATAGCGTTTCTGTGTCAAACTCAAAATAACAATAAATAAATGTTTTTAATACAATTAATATAGCAGTAATACTATTATTTATAATAGTACCTGCGATAGACTGGCGATCTGTCCAGGGTGTACCCCGCCTCTCGCCTTAAGACAGCTGGAGATAGGCACCAGCACCCCTCACAATCCTGCTTGGGATAAGCATGACAGAAAATGAATGGATGGATGGATAATAGTATTTATAATAGCAATAATAGTATTTAGCTTATTTGGCTTTGGGGAAAATATTGACTTCACTGTTTCATCAGTTAGATAATATTAGGTTTTCTCTTTTAGTTTTTTGGGGTTTTTTGTTTTGTTTGTTTGTTTGTTTATTTGTTTCAAATCCATATCCTGATATCTACAAACAGTGATATTTTTAGTTAATGGTTATCATGGTCTAATGACTACAAACATTTTATAGTTTTAACTAACTTTTATTGGTTTACATAATAAATTTATTACATTTGTTTCATTTCTTTTACATGATTTTAGGACAACTTGAGTATATCTTTAATATTTTAGACTAAACGCCTACTGAGCCATTAGCTCAGACAGGGACAGCTGTTCCAAACTTAGGCGGCTATACTTGCTCCAATAGCACCCTCTGCTGGACGTACGTTGTCCCTACATAAACGATTATTGAAAAACACGACGAAGACAAATTTGAATAGTAACTTTATTGGGTTTTTATAATAAATACTAAATAACTAATTTATCCAACTTGTATCCGCGTTCAAATAGAGTTTTGGGCGAATGATGATTTTGATCATTAAAAAAAAAGTTAAAAAACAATCCAGTGGACTTTGTTTCCATGTTTGAAGACGTTTCGCTCCCCACCTAGGAAGCTTTTTCAATTCAAAATGTCAGAAATAACGTTTAGTTCGAGGCTTTATGGAGAGGACCAAAACCAAAGCCTTAAATCTATGTTTAATAAGTTTTATTTTAAAAGAGTTATAAGTTATATTGTCTTGGTGTTGGCTATTTTATTATTAGCCAAATCGAACAAAGTTGTTTGAACAGCTAGTTCAGTCTGCATAACGGTTTAGTCAGCTTGGTATAACGTCAAAATAAAATAAAGTTTGTAGCACCGGTTAACTGGTGCATATTTAGAACGTGGTTAAAATATAATAATAATAAAAAAAGTTTTAATTTCTTCATAGAAAATAAGTATGATTTCTAACGTTTCTAACGTCCACAGTCGTTTAACATTACATGTATCAATCGTTTTGTTTTCTGGTAATGCGTGGCGTCTAAACAATAACCCTATATAAAAAAAGAGATCCAATATATAGTTTCTTATTCAATGAATTACAAAAAAACAAAGGCAAGAATTTTATTACTACTTCTAACATTTATTTCTTACCAACTGAACGTTCCCTAGTTCGGCATGAGAAAGTGGAACCAATTCTCAGTAGCCGTTGTTTTACCCGGCGCCTTTTGATGATAGTACTTGAGACGGACCAATAGTCGAAACAAATCCGACTGTTAGGGAATTTTAACAGTAATTATTATTTTAAATAACCGTTTAAACACTTCGCCGATTTTAGTTTGCAGCTGCTCTGCGTTTGCCGATAACGCATCGCAAGGAACAGCCGTCTATTCGACTGAAACTATTCGTCGTTAAGCAATAACAATGGCCTCTGGTTCCCCGTCATCCTCTCCGGACACTGCGACGGGCTCAGGTACGGATCCAGCGCGGCCAGATACGGGGGAGCCTCTCGGTGGAGCGGGCTCGGACTCTGATTCGGACTTGGGGTTGAATAAGTTTGACTGCAGCGCAATGGAGATGGGAGAGCAGTTGGAGGGAGAGGAGCTGGAGCTTGAGTTTGAGTCCGCAGCCGATCGTGTGAAGGATCTCCTACAGATAGCCAGCAGGGACCAGCTACTGTACCTGTATGCCCGCTATAAACAGGTGAGTCGGAGAAATCAAATAAGATTTCACTGGCAAAGAAAAGGAGTGTGTTGGATGTAGGTGGTGACACCTTGTGGCTTTAGGCAATAGTGCTCTACTTCTTAGCAATACAACCAAAAGACTCCTGGATTCTTGTCCTTTTTGTAATTCAAGGGATCTGTGAAATTTCATCTCCTTTTCAGCCATTGACAGTTTATTTTCAGTCTTTCCATGTATATACCTTCAGTCAGCCTCCAATAAAGCCCAAACTGTGACCAGCTTTTGTGCCCCTGCTGAATAAAAGTCTCCCCACGATGATGCTGCCAGTCTGCCACCATGTTCACCTTGGGGACCGTGTTGAGGCCAAAAAGGCAAAAGGACGTTCATTTTTCGATATAGCTACAGCATCTAATTGCCAATTTGCTGTGGTCTCTAAATTGACTGATGCAAAGGGAAAACTATTCTGTTTACTACTTTATTTAAACTAGGTTTTAATCTTGCCACTCCTCTTTAAATGTAAAACCCAACTATAAATTCAATGATTTGTAGTTGTGATAAGAAAGTAACCAAGTATCTAAAGTAGAAAGTATCCAACCTTAACTGCAGATCCTTGCCTGTCTTCCAGAATTAGGAAGATCATCTCTATGATGCTTCCCTGGTTTATACTTGTCTGGCCTTAGGCCTCTTGGTTTAGATGGATAAAAACATGCATTAAACACCAATCAGATGTTAGTTTTTGTTAGTCTGTCATATATAAAATAAAATCAAATAAAACATTGTTTAATTGTTGTAATTTTGTATGTTACCATGTTGTAACAGGAAAACAAATGTTCAAAACCTCTAAAAAAAAAAAGAGTAAAAAGTAATTTTGTAAGGTAAAATAGGCCGACAGATTTGAGCTTTCATCAAATACTCCACTGACTAATTGCTTTCCCCCATTATTAACAGGTCAAAGTAGGAAAGTGCAATACATCAAAGCCTGGCTTCTTCGACTTTGAAGGACAGCGAAAATGGTATGCTGCCTAAAGATTTCATCAGTTAACAGCAGATTTGTTTGAAATGAAAATGCAATTTTAACTTTTTGTTGAAAGTTAAGAACATATATATGTTTGTACTTGTGTGTTTTGTGTAAAAACACTTAGTGTCACAAGTTTTTATGTACTGTATTCATATAACTAAATTCTTTTTTTTTTACTTTATTTCTCTTTCTTTAATATGTTAGTTAGTAAAGCACAAAGCTTATTTCCACATTTAGCTCTAAAAGAGAAATAGTAATGACTTGTGAGCAGCACTGTGTTTACATGGCAGGCAAGCCTGGAAGCAGCTCGGAGACATGGAACCGGAGCAGGCAATGCGAGAGTACATATCCCTTGTCAACGTGTTAGATCCTGAGGGTGCCACAAAGGTAAAAAAAACATGCAGATGTGATTAGTTAACTGTTCTCTAAAACATGATAGACTAAACTAATAAAAATAATAAAAATAATAAAAAAGTTATAATGCGTCAAGGTATCTGGACTTGTTTACCATACTTTAAATGAAAAAAATTATTTCATGTTAAGTTGACATTTTTAGTATTGTGTCCCATCTGGTGTGATATACTGCCTTTTTGTAAATCTTATGCTTATTACAACATCATGAAACTTATTTTGTGTTCAATATAATGACTGGATGTAGTGTAGTGTCTCTGCCAGCAGATGCCAGTCTTAGATTACAGTTGTTTACTCAAAGTCTTTGTGACCACTTTGGTTTAGACACGCAACATAAAAAGTATGATAAGTCATACATTATTTCAGCTGGAACATAAGTACATATAAAATAAAACTTGTCTGGTGTTGTTTGTAATCTTTTAAGCAATTCTTTACACTGACTGATTTCAGTTAACTTTAGGGAGAGTTATTCTGCCATGAACACCTTTTCCTTTAGGATATGAGAATTTATATCCAGTTTTAAAAAAATTAACCCTGGATGTCTAGCAGAGTGGGATTGTTTGGATTAAAGGGTTGAAAACAACACACAAGAAATGCAGTTCTCTGAATATGTTTTCTCTCTAACATAATTGTTCTACTGGAATTTTTTTAATCTCACTTATTTTCTTCAGATAATCACATACACAGTAATCTTTTCAGACACAGTTATCTGTGTCTGATAAAAAATCATGTCTTACAAATGCATTTATTTATTTTTGGAAAAACTATGTTGGCTAATCTGGCTATATGTAAATGAGTCAATCAGAAATATTTTTGCTCTTGGTGATAATTACGGCCATTTTTGAGCTGAGTTAACCTGCAGTGGTTAGTAACCTGCATCAGGATTGGATTACTTTAATTACTATTCTATGTAATTTTTTAAAATTCCATCTTAAGGAAGAATTTACCATGAGTTCACACCAAATGATCTTAAATGGATTAAATTGTAAGCATTATGTTGGTTCTCAGTGCATTTGGTGGAACTATAGTACTGTCTGATGAAACCAATAGTGCAAGAAATTACATCAGTTTCATTTTAACTATTATATAGGCAGGAAAATAAGTATTTGAACACCCTGTTATTTTGCAGGTTCTCTGTCTTAGAAATCATGGAAGGGTCTAAAATTGTCATTGTAGGTGCATGTCCACAGTGAGAGACATCATTTACAAAATAAAAATCCAGAAATCACAGTATATGATTTTTTAACTATTTATTTCTATGATCCAACTGTAAATAAGCATTTTAACACCTGTGAAAATCAATGTTGATATTTGGTACAGTAGCCTTTGTTTGCATTTACATCTAGTGTAGTGTATTACCAATAGTAACATTGGAAACGGTGGTCCCAGCTCTTTTCAGCTCATTGACCAGCTCCTCCAATGTAGTTCTGGGCTGATTTCTCACCTTTCTTAGCATCATTTAGACCCAACCAGGTGAGGTCTTGCATGGAGCCTCAGTCTGAGGGAGATTGACAGTCATGTTTAGCTTTTTTTTCTTCTTCTAATAATTGATCCAAAATAGGGTTGTCACGATACTAAACTTTTCAACTCGATACCAATACTAAGGAAAATATTCGATACTCAATACCATTTTCGATACCACAAGGATAAACACAAAGACTCAAAAATTCAACAGAAATATTTTCATTAATAAATTAAATACTATAAATAAATACAATAAACAATAAGAACAATGGTTGTATGCTGTGCACAATATTAAGCAAGCCTGATAAAAAACTTATAAAATTAAAATGAAGTGTTCCTTCCTTGGCTATGCTTTACACACAGTATTGATGGTGTTCTTGGGATGGTGCTCATCATTCTTCTTCCTCCAAACACAGTTAGTGGAATTATGACATAAAATTTCTGTTTTGGTCTCATCTGACCACATGGCTTTTTCCCATGACTCCCCTGGATCATCCAAATGGTCACTGGCAAACTTAAGACAGGCCTTGACATGTGCTGGTTTAAGCAGGTAGACTTTCGTGCCATGTATGATTTCAAACCATGACGTCTTAGTGTATTACCAACAGTAACATTGGAAACGGTGTTCCCAGCTCCTTTCTTCAGCTCATTGACCAGCTCTTCCAATGTAGTTCTGGGCTGATTTCTCACCTTTCTTAGCATCATTTAGACCCAACCAGGTGAGATCTTGCATGGAGCCTCAGTCTGAGGGAGATTGACAGTCATGTTTAGCTTTTTTTTTCTTCTTCTAATAATTGATCCAAAGTGGAGCTTTTTTCACCAAGCTGCTTGGCAATTTCCCCATAGCCCTTTTCAGCCATGTGAAGGTGTACAGTTTTGCCTGCCGTGTCTTTGGACAGCTCTTTGGTCTTGGTCATCTTATTAGTTGGGTTCTTACTAATTGTATGGGGTGGACCAGCGTCTTTATTCAGTTAAAAACCTCAAAAAGGTGCTTCTAATTTAGGATAATAAATGGAGTCGAGGTGAACATTTTGAAAGCAGTCTAACAAGTCTTTGAGGGTCAGATAGATGGTGTTCAAATCCTTATTTGCGGTTGTATCATATAAATAAATAGTTAAAAAATATCATATACGGTATTGTGATTTCTGAATATTTTGTTTTAGATTATGTCTCTCACAGTGGACATGCACCTAGGACAACAATTTTAGACCCCTCCATGATTTCTAAGTGGGAGAACTTGCAACATAGCAGGGTGTTCAAATACTTATTTTTCACACTGTTGGTACAGTGGGGCCAAAAAGTATTTAGTCAGCCAATGATTGTGCAAGTTATCCTACTTAAAATAAATAGAGCAGTCTGTAATTTTGATCATAGGTACACTTTAACAATAAGAGATGAAATGAGGGGGAAAAATCCAGGAAATCACATTGTAGGATTTTTTAAGAATTAATTTGTAAATCATGGTGGAAAATATTTGATCAATAAATAAAGTTCAACTCAATACTTTGTAACATAACGTTTGTTGGCAATGACAGAGGTCAAACTTTTTCTGTAAGTCCTCACCAGCTTCACACACTGTAGCTGGTATTTTGGCCCATTCCTCCATGCAGATTTCCTCTAGAGCAGTGATGTTTTGGGGCTGTCGCTGGGCAACACAGACTTTCAACTCCCTCCACAAATTTTCCATGGGGTTAAGGTCTGCAGACTGGCTAGGCCACTTCAGGACCTTGAAATTCTTTTTACGGAGCCACTCCTTTGTTGCCCGGGAGATGTGTTTGGGATCATTATCATGCTGGAAGATCCAGCCACATTTCATCTTCAAGGCCCTCACTGATGGAAGGAGGGTTTAGCTTAAAATCTCGCGATACGTGGCCCTGTTCATTCATCCCTCAACACGGATCAGTTTTCCTGTACCCTTTGCAGAAAAACAACCCCAAATCATGATGTCTCCTCCCTCACGCTTCACAGTAAGTATTGTGTTCTTGCGATGCAGCTCTGCATTCTTCTTTCTTCAAACACCACGGGTTGGGTTTTTACCAGAAAGTTCTATTTTCTTTCATCTGACCACTTGATATTCTCCCAATCCTCTTCTGGATCATCCATATGCTCTTTGGCAAACTTCAGGCAGATCTGGACATGTACTGGCTTGAGCAGGGGGACACGTCTGGCACTGCAGGATTTGAGTCCCTCTCGGTGTACAGTAGAGTGTTACTTATTGTAGTCTTTGTTAATTTGTTCCCAGCTCTCTGCAGGTCACTCATCACTTCCCTCCATGTAGTTCTGGGATTTTTGCTCGCCGTTCTCATTATCATTTTGACCCCACGGGAAGAGATCTTGTGTGGCGCCCTAGATCAAGGGAGATTATCAGCGATCTTGTATGTCTTCCATTTGCTTACAATTGCTCCCACAGTTAATTTTTTCACACCAAGCTGCTTGCCTATTGTAGATTCACTCTTCCCAGTCTGATGCAGTTCTGCAATTTTCTTCCTGGTGTCCTTCAACAGCTCTTTGGTCTTGGCCATGGTTGAGTTTGGTCTGTGACTTTTTGAGGCTGTGAACAGGTGTCTTTTATACAGATAACGGGTTCAACAGGTGCCAATAATACAGGTAACGAGTGGAGGACAGAGGAGCTTCTTAAAGAAGAAGTTACAGGTCTGTGAGAGCCGTAAATCTCGCTGGTTTTGTGGTGACCAAATACCTGTTTTCCACCATAATTTACAAATAAATTCTTTAAAAATCCTACAGTGTGATTTTCTGGATTTTTTTTTCCTCATTTCGTCTCTCATAGTTGAAGTGTACCTATGATAAAAATTACAGACCTCTCTAATTATCATAAGTAGGAAAATTTCCACAAGCAGTGGCTGGCTAAATAGTTTTTGGCCCTGCTGTATATTTTACAAAAAACGCAAATTTCAACCCTAGCAGTCATTACCCTTTTCTTTCTCTCAAATAAAGCTTTAAGAACTTAAATATTGTACATTTTCATTTCAAACTACTCTCATCCAGGTAAAGTAAAGTCAAGAAAGTGGCTGTGAGATGGATAACAGATTTTTATTCATGAAATATGTGGGGAAAAAATAAAAATGTTGGTCTATAATCACATGATTAAACAGCATGTTCTTCGAACTTCTATTTAAATTGTAATCTGAAAAGGAGAAGGACTTGTACATTGATGCAGAAATTGAGATGCATAATGGAACAGCTACATTAATACAAGAACCCACAGCAGATTCATTCATTCATGCCAAATTTAAAAACACGCAAGCATTTTTTTCCTAAGCTATGTCCTATACACTTTGAAAGCTACAAAATTGCAGCAAATGATTTTAAGAAAAGAATCACTGGAGCAGATGTAATCCTACCGCAGTGGAAGGTAATTTTGGGTGGATCATAAAACAGACACTGTGTGTATGTAGAGAAGATGGACTGGTGGGGAAAAAAAGCAACCACTATATGTTTTCAAAAGACCAAAAACTTTATCTGTTTGTCAAAATTGAGAACAGTGCAGGTTATACAATGGTTTCAGGTTACTTTTGTATAGTTGTGGTTGCAAACAGTGGGAGCAGATCTAAAATGACAAAGGTTACAAGCAAACACCAGATAGATACACTCTCTTTGTAATGAAAGTAATCCTGAGTTATTTTCAAATGTTCTTAACCTGGTGTGTCTGAGTTGACCTTTTTGCTGTCATTGTCCAATAGCACTCTGTCTGTGCCCTCAAATCATCTTTTTATTTTTAATCCCCATCTTCCTTTTCCTCCTCGTCCCTCAATTCTTAATTTTTTGATGTCCCTTTTTGTAAGAGTGTCACTGTCCACCACAATTGAACTGAATTTCTCTTCAGCCATTCTATGCGGAATAAAATAGTTGCTGACTCGGCCTAACGGATGACAGCCTAGCAAAAGCATATACCACCCACGCCTCCAAAAACGAAAAAGAACCTGATTGCATTAGTGTTAACAAAGCGTAATAGCATGGCAGGAGCTATTCTTTTTGAGGCACGGTTAAATAGTGTAAGTAGGAGTGCATAGATAGAGGAGCAAGGGAGAGAATAATAGCCACAATTTGACCTCCGTTCCCCTCTCAATTGTTGAGCAGACACTGGCTTTATATTACATTATAAGGTAGAAGAGCAGGGCCGGTGCTCAGCGAATATTCATAGTTTCTGAAGTGAATTAGTTTGTCCCAAAAGTGCATGGATAGTTGCTCTGCTCCATCTCTCCCTCTGCTTTGAAATCAGATTTGTGCAGCTTCTTTTGTGAGTCAAGGATGGTTAGTGAAGAATAGGCTAGGTAATAAATTCTTTGCTGAACTGAGTGTACAATGGAATTCTATGAAAATACAGATGATTAACAAAGGTCAAAAACCGGGAGCTAATGCATGTTATCATGTTCACCTTTATTTTGGGGCACATTTATCAGGAATGAGGTCAGACTCAAATCCATGGAGTTGTTTATTCACAGAGTGCAGAATTTTCTAACCGTTAGTGAGAGGCTATGTTTAGAGGTACCCATGAATGGACATGTCTGACTCATTGTATTTAGTCACTATAGAGAAGTAAAACCACAGCATTGTTAAAAGAGGGTGGCCCTGTGCTCAACACTGAACCAATATTTATGATTAGCTCTTAAAGCTGTGTATTAAATACTTCATTTGACTTAAAGTTTAGTCTAAGCTGATTTCTGTCCATTGATCTTACAGCAACGACGGGGAGCAGAAAGACGAACCGGTTTTGGAGGAGCAGCAGTCAGCTCTCTGTACCAGGAGGAGATGATAAGGTATTTAAATGAAAAGTAACACAAACAATCAGAGATGCATTGATAAGTCAGAAGGTGACCAGGATAGTATGATTTTAACAGGATCAATATCAATATCCTTTTTTTTCTCTCCACCTTTTCTTCCTACTTTCTGTTAATTAATTAATTAATGCAACTTGATTGAACACTTGAACAGAGGTCTTCAACAGGTCTACTGCATGGGGGTCGCGAAAGTCTTGGTTGATTACTTTTTTTATATTCCCTCCTGCAATTTTTTGCACTAATTAAAATGTCTTTAAATACACAATAACATGAATTCAACACACTGTATTAAACAGATAAATGAAAGCAGAAGATGTCTTTCAGTCATCAATGCACACATTCAGCGACACACAAGAGCTCTTTCAAACCTGGGCACCGTTTCATTCACAACACCTGTCCCATTAACCAGGAATCAAATTCAGAAATACTTTAATAATCCCAGGGAGAAATTACTTTCGTTACATGACTCCATATGTAATAGAGTGACTATAGGACCAGTTTGATAGAACACAATTTCATACAGTTTATATAATTAGGGGGTCCCCGCTCCATCTCGCAATCAGTTTGGGGGTCCTTGGCTTTGAAAACGTCGAAGACCCCTGCACTAGAATGTTGTGGCCCTATTTTCTGATTGAGGAAGCTGATTTTAAGTGGAGAAGACTGTTGCTTTTATTTATTGCAAAACTAGTTGTTTAAAGCTTGTTAAAGTTTTTATTTATTTATTTATTTTTTTACAGTGAATAATATCACAGCTATGTATAATTTCTGACCCAAATGAAGGTGGATCATTAGTCTCATATCTAACGTTTCTTAAAGAGAAAATTGGAACACTAGAATCAAACCAGCCAAAATCAGACCTCTGATCACTTCATAACTTAAGCAAAGACAAACCAGAACTTGCTAGTTTTACGTGACATTCAAACACATTTTTCTTTATTCCGTGAAAGTATTTAGTAGATCTTTTTGGGGCTTTATCCGTTTTTTTTTTTTTAATTCTCAGCTCAACTTGGCATTGTTAACCACTAAACTTGACGCTGTATTTGATTGTATTCAACAGACGGTAACTGCATTTGCAGGTCTGGGAATGTCAAGCAGTTCCGATTTATGTTAATGAAATCCATTCTCCATTTACTTCTTCCTGGCAGACTCACTGAAGCTCGGAGCCCCCCCATTTTCATTTCAATGCAAAAAGAGCTTTTCAGAGATGAAAATGAGATGTGTGAATTCTGCAGGTTTCCTCCTAAATGGCTGTACATGATTAGTATGCATATTATCTGTAAGAAGCATCCAGAGTCTTCCCTTTTTTAATGACACAATTAAACAGGCAAGGTAATGGGAATGCACTGAGTACAGCAGACTGAGGTTGCTGCAGAAGACCTCCCAGAGCAATATTCCCATGGCGATATCCAGTCTCACCAAAAAACTCACTGGGAACCCATCGCAAGGATAACATTAACATGAGACAAACACAGCTGAGCAGGCAGAATCATACACTTCACACTGTACGTCCGTGTAATTATCATCCCAAGTCATGCATAACCTCCCAGACATGATAAACTCGCTGCTCTGCTGCTCTTCAATTTCCTCTTTCTCACACATAAACACCCTCCATATTAAACAGCTGAACACCTGTTAACCAGCCGGGTTTAATTGCACTGCTCACTCAACCTCTACTCATGTGTATGTGAATCACTTATAGATGAAAACAGGATTGATTGATTAGAAATATCCCTCGCCTGCTGAGCTAATCACAGGGCCAGAATGCGGCATTTGCAATTCGCCAAACACCTGCCAGATGAATTCCAATAAAAACAAAGATTTTGTGGGGCTCTTGGCTAAAAAAGCTTGTTGTTTCAGTTCTCATCTTTTCAGGCTTCTTCGCGTTTCGCTTCCATTGGCACTCCGGCTCAGTCAGGGTCTTACATGAGAGCGAGATGAGAGATGGTGTGAGTGTGTAAGCGCGCCTTTGATGGATTGTGTGGCTGTGTTGCTGATCACCAAAACTCAGACCAGGTAGATGAGTGTTTTCTACCAGTGTGACCAGTTTGGTCTGATGGATGAAGGATATATCTGCAAGTACACCACACTGGACACACACACAGGTGTGGGCACATGACGTACCCACACACGCACATACTAGATACACAAACACTAAAAACCTTGGTGCTGCCTTGATGACAGAATAGCCTGTGACCTTCCCAGCATGCTTTGCACTGCTGTGGATGTCATTTTGTTTATAAGGCCCACATTTATCATTTGTTTGCATCTGGCATGTTGGTTTGTGTATCTAAACTCCTTTGTCCTGTTGTGCTAAAAGGGATTTATCTAAACAATTGTTTTTGTTTATGTCTTCATTTGTGAGATAATTTTTGTGTTTGTTTATTAAATAATCCTAAAGCTACCAGGTGTGTGTGTGTGTGTGGGGGGGGGTGCATGTGTGTTCTTGCTCATCATTCATATATATGTGTCATGCCAGCCCTGTCCAGCCATCAACTAAAGACTGATGACTCGGCCTATTGATTAGTTGCCGGGGGAGACGGATGGTGGCGACGCATCAGGCGGGCTTTGGGGTCATGATAGCCATCAGAAAAAGAAGTAGGCGTGGTCGTGCATGAATAAACATAGCTGCAGTAATCAGGAGTATGTAAATGAAGGTACAGATTCATAACCTTGCTCTAGTAAAAAACGCGATGAGTTATTCATCTCTAACCATGAGCAGATGAAGGAGAGGTCGCAAAGGGAAAAAAATGAGAAGCTGCAGCTGAGAAGCTGAATGAAAAAAAAACTGAGGGAAAAGCAAAAAAGAGAGCTTCCTACATAACAATCATTGTATCACATGTAATATATGTAGCCTAACTTTAACCTTCATTCATTGTGGTGTGGAGCTGATCAGGGATACACAGCATTTAAAAAAAAAACTTTATTATTATTCTTTAGTATAGCATTAAGAAAACATGATTAACCTTCATTTTTTAAGCACTTTCTTTTTCCATGTTATAATATCCCCACTTACCTTTCTAAGCTTTAGCGTCTCTATCACTAAGATGTAAATAGGATATGTGCATATAGGGCAATAAAAGTTCAGTTAACCCATTAAAATATATTGTTAAGCAGAATTTAAATGCATGAACCATGAATTATTAAAAAAAACACACCAAACAATTCAACTAAGAATTTCTCTCTGATTATTCTACTGCAAACGTTGACCTCACAATTACATTTCCAGTTTAGAACTTGAAAGGAAATTTTTGTTGGACAATTTTTATTCAGTTTTTTTTTTGCCATTCCATTTAGCAGGAGAAGAAGAAAAGTTAAAGTTTTTTGCAAAATTCTTATTTGAAAATTAGAGAATACTGTAAGTCTACTGTAAGTTGGTGAAACTGGATCCCAATCTGATGCTTTTTTAAAAATTTATAAAAATCAAAATTCTGTAATTGTAAATTGATATGACACATTACATTAGTATTGGGATTGTTTCCTTAACTCTCTAACCAAACTACCCTATGGACTGGGAATTTCCCATTTTTCTTTTTCCACACAAGCGTTAATACAAGAATGCTTCAGCTTGATGCTTAAAAAGCTGCAACATAGCTTGACCAAAGTTCAGACAACATGAATTAATCTATAACTTATTTATATCCTAAATATATAGTACATATGAAGCTGCAGTCTTCAATATCTGTACAGAAGGGCTTGCCTGATGTAGAAATCTTTAAAGTGACTCGACATTTTGACTCTGCATGAGGGTGGAAAAAGACTAAGGATCTATCTATCGATCTATCTTACTATGGGATAGTGCCACTGGTTCACTTAGTGTTGGTTTAGGATGTGTGCACACTGTTGTGTTTTTTTTATTTATTTGTGATACTACTTTGCTATTTTTTTATCAGTTTTTGATAAATACTCATTGCACTTATAATCGGAATCAATAAATAACAGAAAACAAATATCCAAATCTGGATTATGAATAATGTTCAACGTAACAAAATCTCCCCGAGAAGGTTTAGCTGAACTTCACGTTCAGTCAAGTGGTTCACCTGCAGCCTGAGCCAGATGGGACCACAGGAACTTTACAGGTCCAAAGTGACACAGGAGGAAGAACAACTTTAGACTTCATGCTGCCAGCAACAGGAAAGGGGGGGTTTGGATATGGGTCTTACTGACTGACGAAGCACCAAAGTGTCATATATGCAAGTTTTCTTACAAACAGCAGAGCACTAAATTCAATTAATCTGAATGGCTTGGATGGCTAAGAGGGAGGGGAAAGCATAAAGCTCTAAATGAGATTTTGCTCCCCCCCATTTTGACCCAGCATCTCTCCCACCATCACCACACCCCCCGCAGCCCTCCTCCTGTCCCTCAATGCAAGAAGGTGATTAGAGGCAGGGAGATATGATTAGAGGTGGGATGGTGCTGCTGTGCATGCCTCTGTCCCTTAGGGATATGGCACATGTAGCTGCTGCTCTGATATCACACCGTTTGTGTAGCATACGGTATGCTCATTGTGTTAAATGTATGATGATTCATGACTAGTGTCATTGCAACTTAGATAGCTTACAAACTATCAAATTTAGGTTAATCAACTAGCAAAATTAAATAATGTACCAAGTAACATAAACTGATGCACTTTATAATATTTTATTATTATTATTTTTGCTGTTTCATTGTAAGACAAATGGCTTTGATCATTACTCCGTGTTTCACTCATTTCTTGCTCTCAGGGAAGAAGATAAGAACATCTTTGACTACTGCAGAGAAAACAACATTGAGCACATAAGGAACGCCATCAGCTCTCAGAAAGTGGATGTCAATACCAAAGACGAAGAGGTACAGTGCCAAAAGATATCTGGAGGCTTAGATGGCGAACGGGAGAGTTCATTTGAATAGGCCTACCCTAATAGATAACTGCCACACTTATCTATTGATATTCATTTGTGCTGCTGAAGTCTCTTTTACCAGTATGTTCTATGTATGCAACTGTTTATAAGTTTTATCTTGCACTCTGGATATATCTTACAAACATATCCAAGCAAAGAGCATGACTGCAACACTACACAAGGAGCAGTAGTTTGGCATAAAATGCAGAGACTGCTCCCACTATGGTTGAGCGTTTCCCGGATAGATAGACCCTGAAATTTATCCATCTGCCTTTGATTCATTATCGGTAAAGCCAACTGGCCCGCTGCCCCTTTTTTCAATTACGGTCACTCTTCACAATAAACAGGCATTCAGCCGCTGGGTTCACAGTCAAAGGCCAGATGGTTGAGCCATCTCTGCTGAAAAGGCTTTGTCTGCCATCAACTATTGTGCTCTTCTAGTGCCTCATTGTTCTGCTCTTTAAACAGCAGAGGGCAGTGGCGACGTTTCGCACCAGCTGACATAGTGTTAAGTGTCTGCAGGTTAAGAATGGGGCAAAAAGAGGCTGTGCCTCATCTCTTGCCCTGTGAGTGTGGAACCACAACATCACCTTAGTTAAAATAACTCTGGACGACAGTGACGGCTAATGAGTTGTAGTTAAGACATGAAAACAGCAAAACGCGTAACAAAACCATAAAAAGACATTCCTTTTTAAAGTTTATATATTTATAATTGCAAAGGATAAACTTACTGGATAATTTTAGTTTATTAAATGTCTGGTTAAAAGAAGCATAGGTCAGTTAGCTGTAAAAGGGCAAAATGAAGTTAAGCTTTGCTTCAAAACAAAAATACTTTCTGTCGTACTGCCCTGCACTATAATGTCTATTTAGTTAATTTCTAAAGAAAGTATTGGAGCAACTTTTAACTTTCTGTGGCTTCATAGATGAAAAAGTAACACAGCTACCCCTCCCCAACATGTTGCTGTGCAATGTTGCTCATTTAGTTTACAAAAGGGCCACTACATGTTCCTCATACAAAGATTAATTCACCAGTTTAAAGCAAGTCTGTAACTTTTTGCCACAGAGAGAAAGCAGGTGCCGCCTGACCTGTTACTTCCCAGTTTAGTGATCCTGAAGGCGTCTGACAACGTTGCATTCTTGCAAAATCAAACAGTTTCCCTTCATGTTTTGGAATCTAATAGCAAACAACTTTGGACCAAAAGTAATAGGGTTACTGGTAAAGACAGAGTAGCTTCTTTAGATGAAATCCTAATTAGAGAGCCAAAAATATGTCTGATCAGGTAAGTGTCACATCTAGTTTGTTGCCTAGTAGCAACTTTTTGGGTAGTGACAGTAGCTCTTGTTTTTAAGGGGAGCTTCACTGCCATTAAGCGGGGCTTTTTGTCACATAACTCATTCAGAGATTAATCTAACCGTCTCACGTTGGCGGATCTTTGAGAAGCCCCTACAGAGCACTGGTCAGTGCGAAGTGATTTATATTGACCTAAACAAATATTCAATATATCTCAAATATAGCTGATACTTGGTCAAAGGCTACAGTGTTGCTTTAAGCTTTAACTGTTATAAATAAAAGCAATAAGACTGTATCCCATTTTTTTAACTCATTTTTTTTATTATTTATTATTAACATGGGATTGTGATATTTTTTTTCATTAGGGTCAATGGTGAATGGCAATCTTGGTCAACCCCTTGCCTAAATCAGATAAATAATTTGTGAGTGGTGTCAAAGAAAGGTTGTGATATATAAAATTTTGATATTATTTGATTTGATAGTTCAGTGATAGAAGAAGATAATAATTTTCACACATGTAGGACAACATTATGTAATTATTTATGGGTATTTGTAATCATTTTTTCTCATATCATAATTTATTTTTCTTTTTTAGTATCTTATTTTGTCTGTCTTTTATTCGTTTACAGGCAGTTTAAATCCAAAAACCTTCACACCCATGTTTAGCTCATTAAGTTTTTCCATTTAAAATTCTTGAAGAGTTTTTATCAGTCTAACAGAAGATCCTTTGGGGGGAATTATATTTTCATTTTACCTTTACTATATAACCTGTTTATTATTTATGACAAAATTGAAATAACTATAAGCAATAGTATCAATAATAATAATAATTATTATTATTCATTTCAATTATATACAAATTATGAAAAAATTAGGTTAAATAGGGTTTAAGAAATTAATTAAAAGGGCATAATAAAGCTACCAGATAGATATGAAATATTGGTTTCTTTAATTTAATTAAATTTAATTCAATTCAATTCACTTTATTTATATAGTGCTAATTCACAAATCATGTAATCCCAAGGCACTTTACAGAGACAATTAAACCAGATCAAACTGATTAAAAGTTTTCTATCTAAGGAAAACCAGTTAATTGCATCGACTCATTAACTCGAAGGTAATCCCTTTACTGTATGTTGAGAACAAAAAGGAAGTCTGTGATGTCAATAAGTTATCGTATGACATCCACTCAAACTAAAAAGCTTAAATGATTCAATGAAATGTAAGGTCAGGATTGTTACTTTTGCGCTTTGTGCCATTTCAGTGTTGCTTTGGAACATCCTGTGTCTGAGTTGTGTCCAAAATATATTATTTAGCATTTTAAAAAAAATTATATATATATTTCTACAACAATATTTGGTTTGTGAAGCTCATCACTCTGTTCACTGACTGATTAATTTCCAGAATTACCATGTTTGGTTTATTTTCATATATTTATTACTTATGGTTATTGTTGCAAACAGAGCAAATAATTGCGATAAGATATTTACTCTGTTTTGTCAAGCCTTTTGTTTAACCTTTGCACGCTTCCTGTATCCAATAACAGGGAGGGGTTAGCTTCTTCTTTGTTTGTCTTTACCCTTTGCCAGTTGTATTATCTGCTAATCCTTTTGGGTTTCTTTCCTGGAACTTTTCCAACTCTTTGCTCCCAGAAAAGAAAAGAGTGTTTCTTAATCAGACAGTGCTAAAAAAAGCACCTTCCCTGTGGTCTGAAGAGCACTTATTCAACCGTGATTTAGTGCAATCTATCGTACCAGTTCATTTTTCTACGTGACATAATTAGGGTTTTATCACCGCTGGACCTCAAAGCTAACTTATTACTGCTTTGGTATTTTCTTGTTTTAACCACAAAACTTCTGATGTGCAGTAAAAATGCATGCAGCAGTCTGCAGCACAGGACCTTAAACAGAAAGAATGAGGGAAGGCAACATTGGTATTCTGACCTGACTCATAAGTAGCCATATTAACATACAGCCTGGGTGATCAATATGATTTAAGCAACAGAGTTAGACTTGGAGAGTTTGCTTTACCTAATTGCCCTCACTGAAAAATGAGCTCTGGAGGTTTTATTGGACCAAGGATCTTAGACCCAAGGAAATGCCTGTGAGATGGTGTATGTGCATGGGCAAGTACTTGTCTTGTAGGCTTTAACCTATATTTCTCCATAAAAATTTAAATTAAAGTACTTCTTCTTAAACAAGTGCACATAGCCCTTAAACCTTTTCAGATTATACAACCATCAAAAGACAAACTTTTGTGTGTTATTTAGGTTTTTATGACAGATGCACACAAATTAGTGCATAACTTCAAAGTAGAAGGTAACATAGTGTGGATACATGAGCCTCAGAACCATTTAAAAATGTTCTGTGAAGGGCTAATAGGGTTGTTATAGGACATTTGATAACAAACAGCATCATGAGGATCAAGGCCTCCCTTTGAAGTCATTGGTGCACCTTGCCCCTCGGAAAAATGAAACACAACATAGATGCAATGAAAAAGGCTTACAGAAATCCACTTCTTGCGAGGGACGATATGATAATAGAGCAACTAATAATTGTGCTCTCCAAAAATCTCCCCTTCATGAAAATGTGGCAAGAAAAAATTCAACTTTGAAATAAGAAATCCATAATAAGGCAATAGGAAACCCACTTATTTGCCGGATAACCCCAAACTGTATGGCTCCCATTCAGCTTTTAAGAGGTTGTCTTACACATGTACAATTTTTTCAGAAAATGAACAATTTGAACATACAATCTCCCACTGGTGAAACACAGTGGTGGCAGCATCATGCTGGGGTTATACTTCATTAAGCAAGGAAAAAGAAGCTAGGTAGAGTCTATAGGAAGATGGATGGAGCTAAATACAGGACAAAGGTGGAAGAAAACATGCAAGAGGATGGAGAAGACCAGACTGGGGCAGATCTGCCACCTTCCAATCCAGAGTGTCCAGCCAGAGCTAAAGAAAGACTTTAGATTAAAGCATTCTGATATGTAAGAATTAGGCTGATCAAAGTCCAGCCCTAAAACAATCTTTAGATGTGCAAAGCTGGTATAGGTTTGCCCAGATTAAGAGTATTGCCTCAACCACCCTAAATATATAATAAGTGCAGGGTTTATGTTCAAAATGATTGTTTGTAATAATGTGTAAAAAAAAAGTGAGTAGGGCTAAGTATTTTGGCCAAAGTCCTGAATCGATTTGATTTTGATTAATACAGTTCTAAATCGATTAATTTCGATTCGATCTGTTTTTACAATAATGAAAGTGGTTCGACTGTGTTTCAAAATACTCATGCATTTTATTTTTTCCTGTCATATTAAACACAAAGCGCAAACTTGTAAATCAGACAGTTTAAACTTGAGATGTGAATAAAACTGTCTCAAAAGTGCAAACTTGTTTATAAAAGGGAAAAAGTGAAGCCTCACACGAGCAAGCAGACGTGACACAGTAGACATGCCTAAGCTGCATTATCTTCAATGCACAAACCATATTTGCAGCGCCACTCATTTTCAATGTAGAGGAAAGTCACCTTAATGTCACATATCCAGCACATTGTCTTTAGTTGTTTTAAATCCAAAATGGTTTCAGACATCAGACTTCAGTTGGGACAGCTTGCTGAGCGGTGTGTTACCTGAGTCGGCCTTTTTGCATACGCCTGCTCATTTGAATGTGAGCGTCACTATAAAACTAATCGATCTCATTCCCTACACCTCGATTTTGCATAAATGTAAAGGAATCGATCCAAAATCGATTAAATCGATTTTTTTACCTAGCCCTAAAAGTGAGTCTTTATTATTCCGCTTCAGTTATACACCTGTTTGTATATATTATCACCATCACCTCATAATGTTTTTAGGTTAGTTTTGACAGAATTTGAAGAAGTTTAAGGGATCAGAATACTTTTCTAAAGAACTGAATGTCTCATTCCTCTGTGCTGAAGATAGTGAAAAGAACAAATTGATATCTATTTACTGCAGTTATTACAATACAAACAATGATTAAATATAAAATAATAATAAGCTAGAGGTCTTGAGTTTTTTCAGTGTGTTTATTGTCTTGTTCCTTACATTTTTGTGGTTTGTATATGTGTGTTCAGTTCAGTGATTTGTGTGCTTTTGTTGGCAGGGTCGCGCCCTCCTGCACTGGGCCTGTGACAGAGGACACAAGGAGCTGGTATCTGTGTTACTGCAGCACAAAGCAGACATCAACAGTCAGGTGAGCAGAAATCCTGTCTCTGTTCTTTTAGGAAGGATTTCTTGTTAAGCACAAATCTCATTAAAGCAGATAATTCCCCCCACCCAACTATTTAATATATTTTAATAAGGCAAAGCTATCTGAGGTGAATCTGTTGCATATCTGCTAGATATTTTTATAAGTGGTGCAGTGTTTTTTGTTTTTTCCATCTGTTCAGGTAAAGCGTGAGCTACCTGTGAAATCCCATTCCTCCCCATCACCCTTCTCTTTTGTCTCTCCATCCATTTTAGAAGGTCACCTTTAATTCACTTTGTGCCACACATAAATCCCTCAGGGCTTTAGCAGACACTGTTAGCTGGTAGCTAGCCTGGTGTTTAGACTCTCAGAGGTTTAGCAGCATCCAGAGGGCTTTAGCTTAGGCGTAAGCTGGCTCAGCTGCACATCCGAGAAATTACTCCTCTTCCCCCTGCCCACCGGCATGGCACGGCGTGGCTCACCGGGCTGCTCGCCGAGGTTTTAACTGCGAGGACAAATCAATTGGAAGTAATCAGGCAAATTGTTTTTACGTTGCACAACCCACATAATCAGGACATTTCACAAATGACTTTCTCTTTTGTGGTCATGTGTGGCCCCTTTTGTTTGTGAATGCTCTGAGAGGGGGGTGGATTTAACAGTGGAATAAGTAGAAAACAATTCACTGATGATTTACAGCCGCGCCGAAACAATTCCAGCACAGTTGGACCTTCTTTTCAAGATGTGTCACATTCGTAGTCATTTATTTCTAATTAATTGAGCAATGGCAGCTATGAGAATCTCACGTTGTATAAAGAAAATAAATGTGTAGAAAAAAACCAACTTATTATCATAAAAAAACTTATCATTTCATAATAGCTTCTATTCAAAACAGAAAAGAAATTTTCATTTTTATCACTGCTAATATTCTCTGTTTTTTTTTAATTGAATAAACTTCCACTAGATTGACTTGTAATTTTCAAGTTCTTGTCATTGTGAATATTATAGAGTAACACAATAATGGAATATGGGCAACTGGGAATATGTGATGTTTTATAATAATCAGTGCTACACAGGTTACATTTTAAATATACTGCAGGTTCATTGTCCTAAAGTTTGTCTAATCAGGACAGATTTACTAGACTTGGATAGTTTTATGAAAGCATCAGTGGTTCTAAATAGGATACATTTGAAATGCTTTACCAAGGGTTTCACTTTGGACTCAGCCTCAGTCAGTGTGGTTTCTTTAAAAGGAAACAATAGCGGCACATTTTCTGATGGTCATTTGACACCACTCGTGCTGTCCTTAATATGACCATCGGTGGTAGTGGTTTAATTAGTCAGGGTTTTAGCACTAAACTGCTTAATGATCTAATAGTTTGCTATCAAAATAGAGGTATGATTGTTTCCAATACTGGTTGAATTACATATATAATGTATTGTATCCTCCTTTCATACAAATTCTCTTTGCTAATAATATGTTTGGCCTGCTTAATAGACCTCCAGTTTCCTTAACTGACATCTTCTATGTATACTGTATGGTGGATGAGATGCTAATTTTCACAAAGAGGGTATTGTGATGAAAAAGAAGTGAGTTAAGGTTGGTTGATAATCAAAATAGTCACCAATAGTTCCACAATAACACAGGTTACCCAATATAGTTTTAAAATGTCAAGAATGAGGGTTGCAAATGTCTAATAACAGTCAGACTTCTCAGTCTTGTGAGTGAAGGAAATGTATGAAGGCTTTTATTTGAGTCTGCTGACCAGCAGTGCACAGCAACAGGTGTAGAGGGGACAGTGATGTACTATATTCCATGTAGTCAGAAAAAACCTGCACCTTTTCTCACCCCTCATTGAAAGCACATTCAATTGTACAGAAAAGGCATTACAGAATTTTTTTTTTTTTTTGAGGGTTTATTAAACCATGACTGTGACAGGAAATGGTATACCTTAAAACCAGTAGCCAGGCTATGACTAAATAATTAAGCTTTGAAGCTAGTAACAATAATCTCACTTTCGTTGTAATTTTAGAAGCACAAGTTTGAGAACTTTCTTAAACCCACCTGTTATCAGCATGTGAATGTTAGTTATTTTTATTGAAGCTATTTGCTATTGTTGTGGCCCAGCTTTGATGACACAAAAAAGTGGAAATCCACAAAGGCCACAGATGCACCATGGACTTATTTCACGCAGGCAAAATAAAAAATGTTCCAGGTAAACTCCTTTAGTTTTCTCAGTTAATTTTTTTCCTCAGGCAAGCAAACAAAAAAAAAAGACAAACATTTCCTCCATGTTTCTCTTGTGCTGGTAAAAAACCATACGCCCACCCAGATGCATGCTGGTCCTACCATTGACTGCCTATTTATAAAAAAAAAAAAAAAACCTAAATTAATCATAAGTAACCAAAAATAAAGGAACATGACTAAATAACCAAAAAACATAATCTCATAACAGATATCAATATTTATAACAATATATTGTTATAATATTTATAACAATAAAGTAAAATAAACTTCGCTAGATTATGCACACAAAAAAAAACATTTTAATTATTAACAAAAAATAATTGGCTCCTACAGCTATTGTTAATTAGAATATATTTTTTTTCTTTTACTGTTTATTTGTGAAAAACCTCGGAATTGTATAAAGGAGGTGTGATTTGTAGCCGATCAAAGCACAGAGTTAGGGTTAGGCAGACTAGATGGAGCTTTTCACCCACTGCTCTCTCAGCTGTATGAGACTCTGACAGGCTGAAAGTTACTGGGCATTCCCACTGGAGTTACTTGAAGCAGATTTATAAGGGGGCGGAGAGAAAAATACAGTGACTGTAACCGTGCCATTCTCTCAGGATTATAATCTCAGTATGTAAAGCTCACTGGACAATGCACTTCTCGTTAGAAAATGCTTGAGCATCTTCTACTTAAAGATGAAATGAGGAAGAAATAAAGAAAGGAGACAGGGAAGATAAAATATTTAATGAAGCCTTTTATAAGTCTGTCCTTTTCCCCAAAGCCTCCGACATGAAACAAAGCGACTTTAAGGTTGTACGTGTTCATGAGGGGAACAGAGGAATGTTGGGCTTGTTTTCGGGCTATTAAAGCATCCAGTAATCTCTCTTGACCTCTACCAACTGCTGAGCAACCAGTAAATAAAGATCAAACATGATTTATGCTTAATTTGTTGATTAAAAGAGGGAGGAGGGAGGTGGGCTTAAGAGTTAAAACAAAAAGTATTATTATTTGCTTGGCAGAAGAGGAAAATCGTTGGAAAGTAATCAACTGATTGTTTAGTGAATTGTTCCCAAACCCTGATAACCTGCATTAAGGGCTTGTTTTATAGTTAATCCAGGATCAAGGGACCACAATAGGTAGCTGCGTGAGTTTGAATATGCAGATCACAGATCTGCCACCTGCCAACTGTAGAGCTGGGTCTTGTGTTTGTACGGTATGTTAAACCTCACCATGTTCCCGCAGCTAATACTCCCTGAAAATGTGGGGCAAGCAGCGTGGCTAGTTTTGGTGGGATAAAAAAAATGCAGAAAAATCACATTTTATAAATTTTAACACATTTTTTAAAGCCTTAAAGACCCTTCTGTTCAGACTAGAATAGATAGAAGTAAAATAATAGAGTGTACATTTCCAGGCTGCCATCATTCCAAAACAACAAGCAAAATTAATCCAAGCAGCAAAATATCATCAATAGTTATCTATTATACATTTTCTGTTGGTATGGTCATCTTCAAGCATTTAGCTGCAGTATTTCAACAGGTATTTTTAAAATATGCCTAGATAAATAAAACATTTTAAACCCTGTATTTTACCATCCAAACAGCAGCAGGTTCTCACAATTTATTTGTGCAAGGGAGCAAGACCAGCTCAGGAACTGGTCCAGCCCACTAATTCTAGCCAAACACTCTGGCAACTTGCATAGACAAGATGAAAATAACGCTGTATCATTTTAATTTGGGGACAGCTCTGATTAGGTTTCCAATGATTTCAATGATATCCAATTTTTCTCCTCTAGATCTTGATAAAGTAGAAAAGATGCTACTTTGTCTCAAAAAATGTAAGCAAAAGAAACTACTCAACTGATGGCAGAAAATAGAGTAATTTGGGTTAAAAGCAGCTCATGGTATCAAAAATTAACCTGACTCCGCCAGATGGATTTGCTCCGCATATCCATCTGGAAACCTTCCGTTGAAGTAATTTTGGGAAGGGGCGAAAATACTGGTTAGCTGATTGGCCTATGTTGGTGATAGACGGGCCAAATAAACTAATCAGTTCAACGAAGCATATGACGTACTAACAGAGCAACAAGAGGAGCCAATTGATAGATCAAACTCTTGCCGAAACCAGTCGGGAGAAGAGCAAAAACATCTTTTCCTCTGAGAAAAGCCTCCAGAGCAGTGTTTTGCTCTTCTTTCAGTGAAGAAATACTCTGTAATTCCGATAAAACTTGCTCGATAGCCACGCTAACGCTAGTTTCATCGGCTGAAGCCGCCATGTTCTTTAGACTGAACTGTCGCGCTTCTCGTTGCGTCACACCTCAACCCGCCTCAAAGCCAACGCTGATTGGATGTTCGTTTGGTGAACTGCTCCAAATTTTCTTTAACGGAGAGTCTCCAGACTGATCTGCGAGTGAAACCTTGAAAGCTTATGAGATCAGGTTGGTCTCACGAGGCTAATTAAAAATACCTGTAAAGGAAACAATAACTGTCTTCTTATTGAAGGAGTAATATTGTGTTGAGGAAGAAACAAAAAAAAACAAAAATCTGTTAAGAAATCATTTGAACTTTTGTTGACGTTGAATTAAATCAACTACATTCTCACTTGTAAAATAATCCATAACCAATTACACCAAACATATGTACTGCCAAAGAAAAATAAACTTTTTACCAGTATGGCTAGATTTTGCTTTCTCTATATAATTAATTGTCATTTTAGACCTATTTAGAAAAATATGCCACATTGAATGTCTGTATTCAGAGCCAAAGAAGGCTTCGCAAAGTAAAAGGACTTTAAATAGACAGTTTATGGTTTAGAACTAAGGAATACTGAATTAGGCATTATGTTCGTGTATGTTGTTAAGATAATTAGGTCATTTTTGATTGTACATAACTTCAGGTAAGAGTTACTTTTTAAGATATTTTATCTTATGATAAAATATCTGATTATAAGTATGTAGCAATTGGATATTAATTGAAACATTTATTAATATATAAAAAAATTTAAAATTAAAAGCTTGGTAATGCATTCTGTCTGTCGAGTGTTTGCGGATTTGCTCTGCTGGTGGCCTTGCTCTCCAGGTGCTCTAATCCCCAACTTTTACATGCATACACAAACACTTTTGTCCTACCTTAGGAAATCCCAACCTGTCTTTTAATCTTAACATCAATTCTCTAGGTTAGCATGGAAATCTGCATTGGCAGATATATAATGTCAGTTAAAATGCATTTCTTTGGTGCACTGGCGCTGCAAGTAACAATGACCAGAATTGGTCCAGAGAACCATTTACAATACGTTAGTCTGTGATTTAAGAGAGGCTATGCGACAGAGAGGGGCGGATTAGGTTGACAAAGAGGATAGACAGGTGAGAGACAGGTTAACCTAACAGAAACACGATGCCAGGAAGGAAGGAAATGTTAAGGCTCCCGTAAGGGGAGCTGATGGGAAGCACAGAGCGCTGGTGTTAAGCACATCTCTGTGTGTCGCATGCTTTTACTCAACTTGTTCCGGTATTTATTTATTTTTTGCAATTTGCAAATCTGTGTTTCTCCTCGTAACTCTGCCTGCCCCCCCTTCCCCCCACCCCCCTTCATTTCAACCCTCTCTGCCTTTGCCTCTGCTTTGTATTAAAACAACATGATCCATGAGGCGGGGAAAGCGACTCACAGCACCGATAATTCTAATTAATCCAGCATGGTGGCTCGACCACGGCAGGCCCCAAGCACTCTCAGTCTATCAGATAGAAATTCATAACTTAATTGAGGTCAGAGCCTTAAACCGGCCGAACAAAAGTCTCCAGCCAGGACCAGCTGGATCAATAGTAATGAATATCTGACATGGTGGCCTTCAGTTGGTGGCCGGAGAATACACAACAAGTCTGATGCACATAGTTTGCACTTGAACCCTTCACAGAAATGTGGACAGTTTGTTTGTATGTGGGTCAAATTAGTCTAAAGTTTTATGATTGTATATTTAAGAGCTGTGTAAATAAATATATTTTGCAAAAAAAAAAGAACAAAAATTAGTTTGTAAGCAGTTAGGCATACCTTTCTGATATATATTTTTTTCTATAAATCCTTGCATGAGGGTTTGAAGATTGTTCTTCTTTTTAAAGCTTCTTTGATGCTTTTAACATGGTGAAAGATACTGTCACTGAATATACAAAATCAGTCAAATTCAGACTATTTATACTAAATCACATCTCTTTCTGTCCCCTTTCACACAACAAACTGTTAAATATTATATCCGGTCAAATAGAACTCGAATCGGTCCAGTCCAGTTAATTTGACGACAACTAAATATTCAGATTCGATCTGATAAGGTGCACTTCAATCTAAATCAAAATTTAGAAAAATTTAACAAAATTTTTATGTTATCAATTTCACAGAAGAAGGATCTATCTAAAGAAGTACCGGCAGCCATTTACCTCGACCCGTCAGAGTTGAAAGTCCTTTTAACAGAAAAATAACACAGCTAAACATAGAGAATGAGCAAGGGGTCCTTTCAATACGGTAGGAAAACAGAGACTGTACATAGTAAATTTAAGACTATATTTTCATAAATAGGTTTGTCCAAAAAAAATAAAGCTTTCTAGAGGAGGAAACAGACTTTAAATTAGGAACTGACCTGTTAACAGTGAATATCCCAGCATGCATTCACATTTTAGGCTCATGTCAATTCTGCTACAGTTGTCAAATTTCCAAATATAATTTTTTTTGATAGAGATTTTGGCTTCAGAATGGAGAAGTTACACAAAACAACAGTAATATATCACAACAATTATTTAGTTATATACTATAAGCTATTCTATATAACGGGACAATTTGGCTTTAGCTATTTCAGTAAACATCAGTTGTTGCTGATGGTGTTTTAGTTGCCTAAACATAACCAAGCAATTCATGAAAATATAAACAAAATTTAAAAGTAAAACCATTTAAAGTTTGATGATGTCCTGAAGTGGCTGATGTAAGTAAACCGTTACAGAGCTATATCTTTGTGGTAGTTCCCGATCGCAAAACTTAAATATGATATTGCTGAAGGCTTTTTAAGGTAAAGCAACCTGCTACTGACACACAAAAGGAACAACAGACCCACTGTTTTCATTTTATCAAGTTGTCATTTTAGGCATTACCGTAAGTCATGGTATTTAGATCTCAGTTTAGATCTTATGTTTGTTCTATTTAAGAAAACATGAATCGGTAAAGACAGTCAATAATAAGTTAATTGTGTCTAATCAAATAACTTTAAAATGTTTTTAACTTTTTCACATAGATCTTATGTCTTTTAATGCCGATGAGCTGTTTAGTTGCTCGGACAGTTTCTCAGCAAATAGACATGACCTAATCCTCTCACCTCTGTCTTCTTCTCTGGTGTCAACTGTTTGTGTTATAAAACCAGCCAACACACACCAAGGTGGCTGATTAAAATTCTATGGCTGAGGCATTATTACACATTTGTATCCCTCCCCTTTCCCAGCACTGCCTCCTATAACTAATGGCTCAGTCAGCCCAGTCATAACAAATATCCAGCAAGATTCGTCATAATTGTGAGTGTGCATGTGTGTCCGTGTGTGGCCAGTGGAGTAGCCCAACTTACCCAATGTAAAGGGTTAAGATAGAAAATACAGAAAGTGGGAGGTTAAGCAGCTTAAAACTTCTTAAAATCTACAGTAATTAGAATGAAAATGTCACTCAATGGGAACAAAACAACAACAATCCAATATTCAGAACGATTTAATATTTTATCATGGAATTTGCTCTTTTTATGATACTGAAAATGTTATGTTACTGTTTAACTTTCTGTTTTCTGTGCAGTTTCCTTTTAATATCATTCGAAAAAAAAAAAAAAACATTTTTTACATAGCATATTGATTTGCAATATATAGACAATATGATGATAGATCATAGAAAGGTAAAGAAAATCCATAACAGCACTTTTAAATGCAGACTAAGCAGTTGTTGTTTATAAGCACAGCAACACTTTCCTCTGTGTTCTTGCTGAAAGAGCAAAAAAGAAATAATAAAAAAATCATTCTGCAGCCAGATATAATTGTACAAAGCAATAAATCAGAGAAATACAACTGAATTTATCAAACTTTATCTTTTAAAATGGAGTGGAAAATCCACATCTCTGGTCACTGCTTTGGGAAGGATCAGTTTGCTGGATTTGTTTGTTCCTCCCCAGTCTGCAGCATAACGAGATTGTTGATGTTCCAGACATCCCTACACAGAGAAAATGAAGGATGGAGTAATACAGAAGGGTTTTTATAGATATTTTGCGCTCTCCTTGGCTTGTAGGCAGCAGGCGCTGCCAAGAGACTACACTCCTGACATGTGGCAGTTTAAATGTCCTGAATGTAGAACATTAAATCAACTATAGAAACAGAAAGAGGAGGGAGCAAAGATTAAAAAAAAAATCCTCTTCTATTGGATGAAGTCATTAGAGAAAAATCATGTTTTTTATTCCGTTTGTGTGATTTCAGACAAAGGCATGTAAGAAAACGCCCCATATTTCTTAAAAAAATACAAACCTTAAATGTATTGAAGCTTTGGCAAGTGAAATAGAACTAGAATAATTTTAAACAACGAGCCATCTCTTGATCTATCCATCAATCCATGCCGTTCTATGTCAATATTTCCATTTTCTATGCCTCAGTTTATCAAGCCCTCTTTTAATTCTGCCGTCAATTTAACAGTCTAATTTTTAACAAACAGTTGAAACATCAAATTAGGTGTTGTGGTTGGAGAATACTGCCATGACTATCTCCATTTCAGATATGTTATTTTTTTTATAAGTGTATCCATCCATCCATCCATCCATCCATCCAGCCTTCCGTCCATCAAACATCCATTCACCTACCACCCATCCATCCACCCACCAATCCATCATCCAGCGATCCACCTATCTATCCTTCAAAAATCCATTCCCCCACCATCCACCCACCCATCAATCCATCCATCCACCCACCCATTCACCCACCCATCCACTCATCCATCCATCCATTCACCTATCCATCATCCATCCACCTATCCATCCACCCATTCATCCACCCATCCATCCATCAAACATCCATTCATCCACCATCCATCCACCCATCCATCTATTCAACCACCCATCCATCCATCTATCCACCCAGCCGTCATCCATTCATCCACCCATCCATTCAGCAATCCACCCATCATCCATCAAATATCCATTCCTCCACCATCCATACATCCATCCATCCACCCATTCACCCATCTGTCCATCAAAAATCCATTCCTCCACCATCCATCCATCCATCCATCCATCCATCCATCTATCAATCCTTCCACCCATTCACCCATCTATCCATCAAAAATCCATTCCTCCACCATCCATCCATCCATCCATCCATCCATCCATCAATCCTTCCACCCATTAACCCATCTATCCATCAAAAATCCATTCCTCCACCATCAATCCATCATCCATCCATCCATCCACCCTCCCATTCATCATCCATCCACCCATCTATCCATCAAAAATCCATTCCTCCACCATGCATCCACCCATTCTCCCACCATCCATCCACCTATCCATCCACCCATTCACCCACCCATCCATCATCAAACATCCATTCACCCACCCATCCATCATCAAACATCCATTCATCCACCCATCCATCTATTCATCCACCCTTCCATCCATCTATCCACCCATCCATCCATTCATCCACCCATTCACCCACCAGCCCATCCATCCATCAAACATCCATTCATCCACCCTTCCATCCATCTATCCACCCATCCATCCATTCATCCACCCATTCACCCACCAGCCCATCCATCCATCAAACATCTATTAATCCACCCATCCATCTATCAATCCTTCCACCCATTCACCCATCTATCCATCAAAAATCCATTCCTCCACCATCCATCCATCCATCCATCCATCCATCCATCCATCCATCCATCCATCCATCCATCCATCAATCCTTCCACCCATTAACCCATCTATCCATCAAAAATCCATTCCTCCACCATCAATCCATCATCCATCCATCCATCCACCCTCCCATTCATCATCCATCCACCCATCTATCCATCAAAAATCCATTCCTCCACCATGCATCCACCCATTCTCCCACCATCCATCCACCTATCCATCCACCCATTCACCCACCCATCCATCATCAAACATCCATTCACCCACCCATCCATATTCAAACATCCATTCATCCACCCATCCATCTATTCATCCACCCTTCCATCCATCTATCCACCCATCCATCCATTCATCCACCCATTCACCCACCAGCCCATCCATCCATCAAACATCCATTCATCCACCCTTCCATCCATCTATCCACCCATCCATCCATTCATCCACCCATTCACCCACCAGCCCATCCATCCATCAAACATCTATTAATCCACCCATCCATCTATCCACCCATCTATCTGTTCACCCACCAATCCATCCTTCCACCCACCCATCCATCAAACATCCATCCATCTATCCACCAATCCATCTATCTGTTCACCCACTCACCCACCCATCATCCATCCATACATTCACCCACCCTTCCACCCATCCATCCACCATCCATCCACCCATCCATAGTTCCACCCATTCACCCACCCAGCCATCCATTCACCCACCCATCCATCCATACATCCATCCACTCATCCATCCAGCTATTCACCCACCCATCCACCCGTCCATCCATTTACCCATCCATCCATTCACCCATGTCATACACCCATCCATCCAACATAGGAAAAATATTTAGGGGACCCTACCTGCAACTATTCATGCCCAGGATATTTACCCAAAAAACATTACTTTGTTTGGCCGAATTGCCATTTTCATCTTGTTTGTTGTATTTAAGGGGAAAATAAAAATGCTGACATAGTAACACATCGTTGATTGTCATAATAACAATATCATTAATTGATAAGCTCTGCAAGGTTTCTCAATAAATAATACCTTTGATGTTATAACATATTTCCTGTTTTTGGATCCATGAAAACTACTGAATTTTATGTTAGCTTTTGAGAAAATTCTTAAACCAATTGTTTAGTAACACTTCCTAATGTAACTTGTGAAGAAAGAAAGCCTGTATATATGTATGAACAATTTTTAGACTAATATTTGCGTTTGTGAGGCCAACATCAAGAAAGATGAATTTATCGTCTGGAAGACTGATAGTTTATATTTTTATTTCATTTTCACAATAAATTCCACAATATTTTTCACTCTTTCCAAATAACCATTTTAGACATTTCTGTATTGGGACAGCTTTTTAATTTCAAAGACTGCCTGCAGTCTTGCATTTTAAATCCTAGTTCCTGACAAAGTTTCCCCCAAAAAAGCGAACAACAGCATGATGCAAGAAGCTGGTTTCCTGCTTGGAAGCCCTTCAGGTTTCCATGTGTTGTTGCATTTACCGGCCGTTCTGCTTGCAAAAGATTTAGATGAGGCTTTCTGACCAAGCAGAGAAGAGAACATACCTCTGTAAAAGTTCATATACCCACACAAAACACACAATATTCACCTCACCCTGCCTTTGACATTTTATAAGTAACACTCTTAGCTTGTCTTATGGGATTCATGCTTAGTACTTGCTGCACATTAGTCCAACTCGATGAAATGAAAAAGCTGTTGCCAAGCTGTGTTAAAAGCGCCTATCAGACACAGAAACAGTTATGAATCTATAATATGAGCACTCAGAAAAGAGCCAGCAACTTGACAGTAATAGTGCAGTCTAAAGAGCCATTCCAGCAGGTAACAGTCCTCTTTGCCATCATCAGCTGTTGTTTCGTTCTTATTGGCCACTCACTGGGCCTTGCCTACACTCAACTATTTGATTTCCATCGTTCTTAACCATCCACATAAATTGTCAGGAGCATTAAAGCTGTCCTCGACTGTTTCAGACAGAAAGAGGGGGCAGAGTGAGGGAGTGTGAGCTGGATTCAGACAGCCAGGGGAGGGGAAGGGGCTGAGGAGAGAGAATAAACAAAGTAAGTGTTTGCCTTCCATCAGTCTCCTGCAGTACTCAGCTTTATGAGTCCCTCACTCCAAATGCCTCAGCCACAGCCCCCACTGCTGCCATTGGTTTTCATATTACACTCTTTTATGTATTTATTTATTTCATATATTTCTTTTTAAACATCATCGATGAGCCGCAGGAGGACAGACGGGGCCTCTGGTGAGGTTAATTCTGAGCCTCAGCCCTATCCTCCTCTTTTGATGGCTCTAATGGAGGCTAAGGTTTCCCATGAGGATAAGCAAGCTCAGTGACATAGAGGGGGAAGAGAAACATGTGGGGGAGAAGACACCTACAAAGAAAAAAAGAGCTAGAAACAAATTTTATATAAAAGGAATTAGTTTTGTTTCGTAGAACGAAGCCAAATGTTAATGGTGTATAGGATATTTTTAATAAACCTCACCTAAATTATATGTTGCTATAGTCATACATTGACAGCTTTTTATTTATTTATTTTTTTTTTTAAGTTAGGGATTTCCCTTTGAAAAAAACATAATTGTAAAAAAACAAAAAAAATCCTCAGATTATCATAAATTTTTGCCTTGGGATTATGTTTCCTACCAGCACATCGGGTCAGAGGGGTCAGGGTGCCTGAAAGTGAAGGACACTTCCTGGACATGTGAAGGGTAGAGAGATTGGTGTCAGGCTAATCTGGCAGTGGGTGGCAGCGCTCACATATGCTGAATGGTAAACTCAACTCTCACTGCACACAGACAGATGCCTAAATCTGATTACAGCTGGCCCCAGATCCTTTTAAGAGAAGGTCCTTTCAAACACTCACCAGCAGACAAAACTGCAGATAAATGCAAAGGGCAAATTCACGGACAAGAAAATGTTAAACCTACAGTACTTCCACAAACACATTTTTGGTGTGTTTTAAGTTTTTTCTGTTAATGTTCTGGTTTGAGAACAAAGGTGCTGGGCATTGTTAGTAAAAGGGAAGATATTTTCAGTATATGTCTAAATTTAGTCTCATCCAGATTTTCAGAAGAACAGACCTAATATCTAAACATCAAGGTATTGTTATGACATCTACTCTATCATTTGGAGCACCTGTTCCAACCATGCAAAGCTTTATTCTTTGATTATTTTTTGTCTTTGATAAGCTTATGATTTTCTCCTACCAATAGCATTTTTATACAAAGCATTGCACTGAGCTATAGGAGTTAATGTTTACCGGCATACATTTCAATATTACTTAATAGTTTACTATATTTGAATGTGGTGCCACTTAAAGGTATAGTGGAGGAGCCCATTTCTCCTCGTGCACGCTCTGTTTAAAAGTTGCTGTTTGCATCGCTCATACAATCTTACTTTTCCAAAAAAATTCGCAATTTTTCCACTGTGTCAGACTCACCACCGGTAAGTGAAAATGGGGACGAGCACGTGGGACGACCTTACATAAACATATCACCAGAATGATTGACAATTAGGAGGACCACTTATTTTGATGATCGACCCGGAAAAAGAACATCTTCCTCTATAGCTTTTAAACTTAAAAAAAAAAAATGTAAAAATGTTTTGCTTGATAAACCTAACATACTGTTTTGAATAAAAATTGTCTTGGGATGTTTAACCAAGTCAGGAATGTTCCTTCCCATTATCCTCGAAACTCGTATTTATGATGGAGTGACCTAATCTCTGGTATAAATGCATTCTGGCTTTCTGCTCATAGACCTTTTTATTCTCTAGGGATGCACGATATAATCGGCCCCCTATCTGTATCGGCCTGTATCGGCCTTAAAACTGAATATCGGAATATCGGCCACCCCACTGATATTTAACCCGATATTTGATCAGCTTCTGAGTTTCTAAAGTCCAAAAAGAAAAAATACTACTTCTTCTTCTTCAAAAACGTATTTTTTACAGACTTAAAAACTTCTAAAGACAAGGGAAAAAATATTGATACATTAAAATATCACAATATCATCATATGCTGATATGATGATATTGTTGTTGGTTGTTTTAAAGTGCTTTATAAATAAAGCTGGTATGGTATGGTATGGTATGATATATTGCCATTTAAAAAACACCATATCAATCTCTTTTACTAATGAAATATTGCTATATGTGATCGCTATGCAACGAAATCCCCCGAAAATTCACGAAATTTTGCCATATTTTTATATGTTGATATATTGATGCGGTATCGATCTATTTTACTAACAAAATCTCACAAGAATTTGCAAAATATCACGAGTTTGTAACAGAACGATTTTAAAAATCAATTTCATATCACCATATGAAAATATATTTGAGTATATTATATAAGTGTCAGAAACGGATAACAAAACTGCTTTTTTCAATGACTACTTATTTTTGTCCAGCTTTAACATCAGTATTGATATCGGTTATTGGCTATGAGTTTTAAAATATCGGCATATCGGCTATCGGCCAAAATCCCAATATCGTGCATCCCTAATATTCTCCATTGCCACTACAGCCAATGTTAGCGCCATAGCAATGACAACATATCTGATCTGCACAGTATTTTGCATGGGTACACAGCATTAACACATACTTTCTAAACACAAGTAGTACCCTGAACAACTGACTTTATGCTACATACATAAAAAAAGAACTCTTACACCCAATTGGAGTAGGAAAGTTTAACTACTGTTGATGCAAGTGCCCTCCGTCTTGAATGTGGAAGTCTGGTATCATCCTGCTGCACCAACTTTCCGACTCATAATTCCGTCTTTCCGGGTTTTCCAGTTGAAATTTCCAACTTTGAAGGTGAAAGTTTCAACTTCCAATAACAAAAGGAGCACATGACAAGAGAAAGTTCTGACACGGAAAACATCTCCAGTCTCCAATGTAGGCAATTCTAAGGGGCCAAATACACTTGCATTGAAGTTATTACATAAATGTTATCCCAATCCAGTGAAACCATTTGCAAGTTATTTTTTTATGAACTTATTCTGAAATCAATGCAGAACAAGATTGCAAAATAGTTTCAAGGATATTTCTTGTTCTCGTAATCATACATCCTTCACTGTTATCTGTAAATTAATTTTAAGTACGTATACTACCTTAAACCAATCTCCTTTTGTGTTGTATTTAAAACCCTCAGTATGAGGCATAAAGAGGCCTGCATCACGTATACAACTTTTCTTGCAATCAAAATTTTGTTTTCAATGATGACTAAAGATGTTAGTTTTGTTACTCTCCTGAGGAAATGGATTCAAGACGCAAACATCTGACAATGCAATAAAGCTTTTAGTAAACTGAATCACTTTCTGTTGAAAGGATAACTTATTTTCTGTAAGACTGACAAAAGTAAACAATAAAATAAAGAATACTACATTTTCCAGTGAAAACTTAGACTATCCTTAAAAAAAAGCACAATATTAATTGTATATTCTGCTTAGATTTTTTTTATACTTTTAGTGCATGAAGTCTGCTCTGGATATACTTGTGATGCCGTATAGGAGTTTCATCTCTCGCATCCCAATCTGTATTCGGCTTTCTGATTAATGGCACCTACTCGTCATAACCCTATCTGCTGGAATCTGCATACCAATGATCCCAGTCCCCTATTGATTCCCCCCTCATCCACCCCACATACACATTCATCCTCCCTCCCCCGGCCACTGTCATTATAAAAGTCAGCAGCTGCTGCATGCATTGATCATAAATCATAATTGCTTGTTCATTTTTCCCTACTTGTTTAATGTTGCTGTCAGGGACAGCAGGAGGAGAAAAGGAGGAGGCGGGAGAGGAAGAGGAATAAAAGCCTAAAGAAAGTTTACTGACACAAAAAAATGAGCTAAGAAAAGAGAGCTACAGGAAAAAGACACTGTAGTTTGATAGGTCGCCACCATTCCACCTTTGTACTTGGTACCTATAAACAACTTTTAATTCTTTTTGTTTAGTTTCATTAAACTAACTCTTTCAACAGAATCTGTGCACTTTATCTCTAAAAATAACTCCCACATCATATGACCAGCAAGTATAGATATTAATTGAATTACAATGAAGTTAAGCAAGTTGCACAATTAAGTGACATTTAGATTTTAGATCACTTGTTTTACCTTACTACGATAGGTTTTTGCTAGATGTTAAGATCAATATTAAGAACAGTTTTTTTATGCTATTTAAACACAAATCGGAATGATTGGGCATGTACACATCTCTCTGTTTGCAGGGAAAACATCATGTAAGGAAATACAAATCTCTACTTGTCTTTTGAAAAAGGCATGCATATAAACATGTATATAAATGAAACTCTCACCTAAATGAGCCTGATTTTTGTATTGAACTACCTGTTTACTTCTCATAGATTTAAGTTCACTTAGTATTTAGAACATATTGTCAAGTTTGTTTATATAGCGCACAACATGTCACCTCAAAGCACTTCATAGAGACAATTCAATCAAAATACAGGAACATTAGACATTTATTTACATTGGGTTACTGATTCTGCAGCGGTCCCTTACACTGGGAATGCTTTTAGAAACAGTGGAGAGAAAATACTCCCACAGCAAGAAGTTTGAGTCAGACACAGAAAAGAAACATAGAAGCACTGGTCCATAAATATTTTCTCCATGGGCTCAATGGGTGGCTCTGTCTAGGAAAAAGTTAAGCAGATGAGTTGTGAGCAGGTTTTCAAGTCAAAAAGGATTGAGGAGAGCACATAGAGTTAGTCGAAGTTAAAAGCTGAGCCCATAGCTATGTCTAGAAGAGAAACATGACTAAGCACTGAAAAACACACCCAACTCCATCATCAGTATTAACGTTGTTGATGACGGCACCTTACCTATGCCTCCTTCTGAAATGTTGTCACAGCTAAACAGAGCGCGAGGCCAAATGTAACAACTATGACATGAGAAAGCAGAGAGAACCCCAAAAAATGAGAACAGGAGAAGAATGAATCAGAATGATGAAAAGTGTTCCCGATGTCCCCCAGCAGCCTAAGCACATATAGCTTACAATAGCCTAAGCCATTTTAATGATAATCTTTAACAAAAAGAAAAGTTGTAAGTTTAGTCTTAAAAGTAGACAGGGTGTCTATATCACAGATTAAAACTGAAAGTTGGTTTCACAGATGAGGAGCCTGTTCACTGAAAGATCTGCCTCCCAATGTACTTATTAAAATCCTTTGAACCAGTAGTAAACATGATTGATTAGGAACCTGAAGAACATCATATCTCTGGTATAGGATAGAGTTTGATTATTTGGGGCTTTATACGAATAAATAATAAAAAAAATTATATTCTGGATGTAACAGGGGGGCACTGAAGGGGATCTTAAAATGAGAACTATGATTTTTGTTTTAAATTTTCATCAGAATTCTGGCTGCAGCATTTTTGATGGGCTGAAGGCTTTTTAACTACATTTTGTGCCCACCATGGTTTTATTAGTTTTTTTGTGCTAAATATATGCTTATTTCAGAAGAAAACAATTAACAAAAAAAGAACAACTTTTTATTGTCCATGATTTCATGTTTCTATCTATAAAGTCTGATTTGGTCTTAACATACAGAAATAAAGCATATTTTGTGTAACGTTTGATTTTGTCATCTTTGGTAAAGCCCTCCTTCGTGTAGTGCTTGTGTGTTTGGATAAGAAATATAAACTTTACCTAAACAATAAACAAACATATTTGTGCTGACCTGATTCTCAGAGATATTACACAGGATAGCTTGTCTGTATTTCAACTAATCTGAGAATCTAAAATTGTAAATAAACAGTGGCGTTGGATGTAGGAGTTTGCCCTGAAATCGAAGGGTTGACGGTTCAAGCCCCGACTCCGACTTTCAGTGTCGTTGTGTCCTTGGGCAAGACACTTCACCTGCTTATGGTGGTCAGAGGGCCCGGTGGTGGCAGTGTACGGCAGTACAAGTCTCCTGACTTGAATAAAGGCGCTATATAAGTACATACCATTTACCAATAAAGTTTTTCCTTCTTTTGGCACCTTCTTTTTACTATTGAGCTGATGTGACAAGTGAATTTCTCCACTGTCAGATCAATAAAGTCCATCTTATCTTATCTCTTAAGTAATTTGAAAAAAAAAAGAAAAGAAAAACATTTTGGTATTTTATTAACTGTCTTTCAGAAATCTCACTGAGCTTGAAATTATTATTTGGATTCCTTATTGCTCACTTTTCTTCAAACAACTTTGAACTTTAGTTCAAGTGTTTCCCTTCTTATCTGTTCAGAAACAAGACTGCGTGCCTTTTCTTTCTATCCTACTAATTCACTTTCTTTTCCTTACATTCATCTTGCTTCACATCATTTGTGTGGTAGAAATGATAGATTAGTGGGACCTGAATTCAGCAAAACTGTAATCACACTGATAGATCCATGCAGCTTCTAAGCATATTGCTCCTGCCCCCTCCCTCCCTGTCAGGGCAATACACTACCACTCTGAGCTGAGTCTCCTCTGCCACTTTTTTTACTTTATTGAGCTCTCTGCTGACATCCACCCTGGCATTTCTGCTTTGCAAGGGGAAACTTTGGATGACATGTAAAAGCAGAGGTTTGGTGCAGCATGCCTCTGTAATGGGATGGGAACAGGGGTGCACTGGAGACAGGAGAGCGAGAGATGGGGGATGTTGACTGCAGGTAAGGGAGTTGGAGGGGGAGTGTCTGCTTCCAAAGCAAATTGAAGACAATCCAATTTCCTGTGATTCCATCAAGCTTCCGTCCTGGATCCAGGGGCATTAGGGTTTGTTGAGAATGACCCTCACAGGCATGCAAGTAGGCTTTAGGCTGCACTCTACAATGCTTAACATTTACTAAAGTCCTTCTCAAACATGCACACAATTCTTCAATTATATTTTTTTCATTGTTTATAAAAGCTGTCAAAGGAGCACTGATTCTGTTTTTAAAAACACCACCTTTTACTACCCCCCAGCTGTCTCACTGTTTTCTCTTTAGTTTAACACGGACTAAGGCAAAGAATATTCCAGCTTATTTTTTTGTTTATTTTACCGGATTCCCATGCCATTTATATTTATCACATTCAGTGGGTTTAAGACACGTTTCTCCAGTCTGCCACCCTGCTTTGAATTTATCATAACATTTGGGAAAAGGGATAGTTTATGCACATCTTTAAGTTGGGATTTTTTTTTTTTACTTGCAGACAGACAGCATTGTTGGTTTACTTAAACTACAGCGCTGCTTTCCACTGGTGGCGATTCACATCTGTGTTTTTTTAAATCCCCTCAGAGGGAATACCAAGCTCTAATCCAATCAGCAGGTCCCCAAAGTGCTGTCCCTCAGAGACGAGGAGGAACACAACAATAGGATCACTATGCACTGAGTCTCATTTGGAGAAGGCAAGTGGAAAAGAGGGGTAAAGGACATGAAACTGAAGAGGAGATTGAACTATAGAGGTTGAGAAAGGAGGATGGTAAAATTAAAGAAAAGGGGTAGGAACATTATGTGAAAAGAGAGGTTTTCAATCTCTCAACATGAAAACATTTGGTGTTCTCCTGACTGTTAAACTAAGAGTGAAAAGAAAATATCAAGTTTTATATCAAGGAATTAAAAGGGGTCTTAAAATAATATATAAAAAGCCACTTATCAACTGTACAGGACATATGTTCATTTGGAGAACATGCCGGAAAACTGCCTGTATTCCCAGAAGTAGCTGACCAAGCAAGTTCTACCTGAAAATGGATTGCAAAATACTAAAAGTGGTCTCCTATAAACTATAACATGTTATCACAGAACCTATGAGTGTCAAGACTCTGCTGTATTCTATCCATTTGACAAGCAAGGAGGAAACTTTCCTCCTAAGAAAAAGAAAAGCAGTCTGTCCTATCGTTTACCAAAGAGAACATAAAGAGACTTCTAGAACGGTTTGGATAAATGATTCCAAAATAAAATTAATCGTACATGAGGACATTTTTGGGATGAGCTTAATACAGCATCGTGGTAAATCACATACCAACTGGGCAGCACTGAGCTTTAACTACCATGGTTTGGGAATGCTGAAAAATTGCTACACTGCCCATCCCTGAAACGATGTACCATAGCAGTTGGTGGTAGGATGTTCTAACCTTTCCTCATATCTCTATCTAAACCGGCAACTATGTGTTATTTGGTCATTTTAAAACGGATCATAACTGTGGGGTACCTCAGGGCTCCATTGTCAAGCCATTTTTATTTTTTAACATTTATTTATGACTACACTAGCTTAGATTAATAAAGAATAATAGTATGAAGTCATTGTTTTTGTTCTAAAAGTGCCTGAGATGTCCAAAGAAAGCACTTATTTCAAGCTAAACTTTAAAAATAATATATATTTTAAAATAATTACAGAACAATCTCTTTGGAAAACTTTCATAAACTTTAAATATTAATAAAATCATGCATTATATAGCTACCTTTTTAATGTTTATATGGGATTGAAAAGGACAAAACAAAGATACAGATTAAAAACTTAAAAAAATTGAAAACAGTTGACTAATATAGCTAAGTACAATGTGCTGCATAACAACTGTTTAAGATGACTCAGTGATCAGCTAAAAAAAGCATTACCATGTTTATAATGAAAGCCCTTGAACAAGTAAATAGTTTGTCATTCTTATCACACTTCATGAGTTTTCCTTTTACCTAAGCACCTGCTTAAAGACAGAAGCTGAAATCTCTTATCCAAGCTGAGTAGAGACTACAAGTGCCTGTGGTTCTGATTTACAAATAAGTTGTCTCTCTTTTGATCAAAAATCTGATACTTAAGGGAAAAATTTGATTGAGCTAGGGAAGGGCGTGTAGGTGTCGCAGCGGTTAGCGCGCACAACCACGGTACAGAGGCCTTAGTCCTCGACGCAGCTGACCCAGGTTCGAATCTGACCTGTGGTCCTTTGGCGCATGTCTCTCCCCCTCTCTCATATACCCTTTCCTGTTAGCCTATTGTCAGAAAAGCGAGCCAATAGTGTAGTAAAAACAAAAAAAAAATAATTAATTACAAATTAATATTCAAATAGTTATGATATTGTAATTCTAAACATTAGGTGGCACAAAGCGCAATATATTGAATAGATGTCACCCAGCCATACACAACATTAATGGTCAAGGAATTCGCACTAGAAAGATTAAGATGCCCACCTTTTAGCTAAATGTAGAAGCATTGAGACAGGATCACTTTCTATTGAACTGGTGTTATAAGTCAATTCTCAAGGGCCTCCTGCATATAGATTTCTTTTCGTGGTTCAACATAGTTGAATTGAACATTTGGTTCAAACCCTGAACTATGCAGAACTTGATGACATGCTGAGGAGTTGTTCATGCAGAAACATGTCTAAAACATCAGGGCGCTGACCCCTAAGGATAGTAGTTGGACGTCTCTCTATGTGTAATTAAAACAAAGTGTAGATTTGATGTTGATGGCAGTTGTAAAGAATAAATGGAGAATAGCAGGAGAAAGTGTAACGAGCAATAATGGCCAGTACCGGTATATCCTCCAGGCTCTTAGGAGCATACATGTATACTTGGATACCTGTCTGCAAAAAGTTTTTTTAAGCTTTGGCTCCAAAGAAAAACTAGGGACGTGCCCTATGAAACCCAAAATCTGAACAGACATTGGCTGCTCAAAACTCTTTTTTACAATATGTGATGCAAATTTGCAGCATTGACATCTTTCCCTGATTATTCTCTGAATTTGCTCACTCTGAGGTATTTTATTGCTTCTCTGTCATGGGTCTGATGAAGTAAACACTTGTTTTGCCTTTTTCAGGATAATGAAGGGCAGACAGCACTACATTATGGTAAGGAGGCCCCTTGTGTTCATCTTAGCAGTTGGAAAAACCCTACATTGTCATGATTATGTTGTCTGCATATGTCCGCCCTTTATGTACAGCACCTAGTTTTCAGCACACACCCACTCTTTGCCTGGATTTGTCACAGATTTATCATATTTTGCTCCAACTCTCTGCTCCATTCCTCATCTTAATTTTCCTTTTTTTCCCACTAAGTCTCCATGCTTCCTTTCTGTTTCTTTTTCCCTTGGTGCGTGTGTCCTTTGGTATGTATGTCTATGTGTATATATCTTGTGTGTGTGTGTGTGTATCCTTTATGTGTGCCTGTAATAATCGCCAGACCTCCCAGAGGAAATCAGCAGTGGTCCTTAGACTCCCCTGACCCTCTGATGCCCCAACACACGTGTCCCCGATGGGCGGTGCTCACGTCCTCTGAGCCTCTTTATGAGCATATGTGTGTATGTGCTGCTGCACCATCTGTCCTCCAGCTTGGTGGCGTTGGAGTGGGCATGTTGCATCACCAACCTGCGAGCTGCACACACACACACACATACACATGTACATGGACTCATCAGAGCAGCCCCGAGGATATGATATAAAAAGATGACTAATAAACATAAGCGATGAACTCAAAGAGACAAATAGCAGAGAATGAAAATTCATTCCTACCTCTCTTTGCACAGGGCCACAGTGGCTGGCAAGTGATTAATTGAGGGTTTACTGCTCACCATAAATTGTTCTCCTCCTCTACTGCTCCCCTGAGAGCTGGCCACTTTTTACAGCTCAAGGATCAGCAGAGACACCCGCCACGCGCACATTCGGCAGGCTAAATAAAATACTGTTCAGAGCAACAGGAGGAGGGCTGCAAACATAGCTGAAAAAAAGCCAAAGCTTTATTAGTCTGGTTTGGCTGATTCCTGGGTCTTTTAACACTTCACACACCGCCTTTTTTCATATATGCGAGTCGAGCACGCAATCACATTTGCTTACACGCCCACATGCATTCCGATGTATCATCACATCTCGTGCATTTGGACTCACACCAGCATCTAGGCCTGTCAGCCACCTCCGGGTTGCAGGTTGAAAGGCCCGGCTGTCAATCACTGCAGCTGCTGACATCAGCGAACGTTGCACAGCACAAAGTCTGCTTTTTAAAAGGTGCCTGCGATTGATACTGACAGGGAAGAGCACTCACAACAAGAGAGGAGATGAGGTGGTGGGGCGGGGGTGCCACAGGGTATAGAGGTGCATCAAGAATGAAGGTACTCACTAACTTGGTTAAGAAAGTGCAAGCTGTCCCTTCTCCCCTTTATTCTGCATTGAGAGAGAGAGAGAGAAAGAGAGAGAGAAGACCCTTTTAGCGGACCACAAATTGCCAATGGGGCAGAAATGAAGTGTTTGAAGGAAGCTCAGGTCCAGGCAAGTGTCATTGCAGGGTCTTCAGATAGGCTTTTTATTAACTGCACAACTATACAGGTGCTGGTCATAAAATTAGAATATCATGAAAAAGTAGATTGATTTCAGTAATTCCATTTAAAAAGTGAAACTTGTATATTATATTCATACATTACATACAAACTCATATATTTCAGATGTTTATTTTGTTTAATTTTGATGATTACAAATGACAACAAATGAAAATCTCAAATTCATCATATCAGAAAATTAGAATATTACTGAAGACCAATAAAAACAAAGGATTTATAGAAATGTTGGCCAACTGAAAAGTATGAACATGAAAAGTATGAGCATGTACAGCACTCAGTATTTAGTTGGGCCTCCTTTGGCCTGTATTACTGCAGCAATGCGGCGTGGCATGGAGTCGATCAGTCTGTGGCACTGCTCAGGTGTTATGATAGCCCAGGTTGCTCTAATAGTGGCTTTTAGCTCTTCTGAATTGTTGGGTCTGGTGTATTGCATCTTCTTCTTCACAATACCCCATAGATTTTCTATGGGGTTAAGGTCAGGAGAGTTTGCTGGCCAATTAAGAACAGGGATACCATGGTCCTTCAACCAGGTACTGGTAGCTTTGGCACTGTGTGCAGGTGCCAAGTCCTGTTGGAAAATGAAATCTGCATCTCCAAAAAGTTGGTCAGCTGCAGGAAGCATGAAGTGCTCTAAAACTTCCTGGTATGTGGCTGCGTTGACCCTGGACCTCAGAAAACACAATGGACCAACACCCAAACCATCACTGACTGTGGAAACTTTACACTGGACTTCAAGCAACGTGGATGAAGTGCCTCTCTTCTTTTCCTCCAGACTCTGGGACCTTGATTTCCAAAGGAAATGCAAAATTTACTTTCATCAGAGAACATGACTTTGGACCACTCACCAGCAGTCCAGTCCTGTTTCTCTTTAGCCCAGGCAAGACGCTTCTGACGCTGTCTGTGGTTCAAGAGTAGCTTGACACAAGGAATGCGACAGCAGAAACCCATGTCTTTCATACGTCTGTGTGTGGTGGTTCTTGAAGCACTCACTCCAGCTGCAGTCCACTCTTTGTGAATCTCCCCCACATTTTTGAATGGGTTTTGTTTCACAATCCTCTCCAGGGTGCGGTTATCTCTCTTGCTTGTACACTTTTTTCGACCACATCTTTTCCTTCCCTTCGCCTCTCTATTAATGTGCTTGGACACTGAGCTCTGTGAACAGCCAGCCTCTTTAGCGATGACCTTTTGTGTCTTGCCCTCCTTGTGCAAGGTGTCGATGGTCGTCTTTTGGACAACTGTCAAGTCAGCAGTCTTCCCCATGATTGTGTAGCCTATAGAACTAGACTGAAAGACCATTTAAAGGCTTTTGCAGGTGGTTTGAGTTAATTAGCTGATTAGAGTGTGGCACCAGGGGCCATCAATTTTGAACCTTTTCACAATATTCTAATTTTCTGATATGATGAATTTGAGATTTTCATTTGTTGTCATTTGTAATCATCAAAATTAAACAAAATAAACATCTGAAATATATGAGTTTGTATGTAATGTATGAATATAATATACAAGTTTCACTTTTTAAATGGAATTACTGAAATCAATCTACTTTTTCATGATATTCTAATTTTATGACCAGCACCTGTATATATATATATATATATATATATATATATATATATATATATATATATATATATATATATATATATATATATATATATATATATATATATATATATATATATATACATGGCATGATCTTCAAAAGGCTTGCATGTGCTAAAGCATGTGCAAATATGTTGTACGCAGAGAGTAGATCTTTAAAAAAGATGTATTTACTCGTGTTTGCAAATAAGCAGACGTGTGCAAACCGTGTTTGGTGCTTTACTTCATCAATATGCAGACCATGTTCTAATGATGAAACCACACAATTGCAAACATTTACCATGTGCAAAATGAGTCTACAGATCTGAGATTCATCTTTTTTCAAAATTTTTGCATAATTTTTTGTACTTCTGAAACTCAGATGTAATCTGCGATCATTGCTGCTACAAAGGAGGCATTGGTACACGACTAAGCAATGAAGAGATATTTTGCTGTCAAGTAATGTTAATTTTTAACCAAATGGTTTGTATGTGTTAACTATTGCACAGCAAACTTTGTACATCACCTGAAACATGCTCACTTATTGCATGTACTAAAAAAAAAAGCATGGAAAGTGCAATTTATTTACAAAATATACTTAAAGCAGGTTACTATCACCACTAGTTTAGAATAAGCATATCATTTAGCAGTGTTAAAATGTAACAAAATATACCTAATTAAAGAGGCATTACAGAGTTTTGTAATGATGCTGCCATCTGTGGCCAAAACACAGAACTGCAGCTCTCTTCTGCTCGACCTCATAGCTCGTGCTCGTATTTGACAAGGTTTTTTGTTTTACTTTTTTCTCCTCATGTGGAGTTGCCATAGATGTTTGAGTTGAGCTAGATGCTGGTTACTTTTGAGAATCCATAAAATCAATCTTTAATATAATGCTTCAATTTTTTGCTAGATAGGACTCATTTAACATAGATGCACTTGACGTCAAGTCTTCAGAAACTGCGCAGCCTCTGGGCTCGGGCCCTTCAGGGCCTGAGACCATTGAGCTCCGGGTGATCTCGTCTGCCCTTCTCCAGTGGATGGTTGCTATGCCTTTGTCTGCCTTTCTTGTTTCCCAGTGATCTGGGGTGCCTTTGAATAACTGGGGCCAGGATAACCTCTTTATCCCTATTGAGTATATTTTCCTTCTGAAGAACCTTTGTAAATCCTTTATACATGAGCATGACCATGCATACATACAATAACATTTGTTCCATGTGTTCACAACTACACACTAATGCTTAATATTAAACTGCAGCTACAGATATATACTAGCCTAAAGAATATTGTGTAATTACCACAGGATTTGCCTTCCACACGTGAATTTATGTAAGGGAAATCCCCTGCATTTTTTTTATGTTTACTTTGATTGTCTTGGAGTTACTGTAAATCTTCTGTCTTGTCTATTTTTGCTGTTTTGTTTTATTTTCTCGTTTCATGCACCCTTTACTGTCTCTATCTTTCTCTATCTCCCCCCCCCCTTAGTTCTCATCCCCTCTTTCTTTCTCACCTCCCTTGCCGTCTCTATGTCCATTGAATACTATTTTCTCCCTAAATTGTTTTCAAAAATATTTCATACACAAGTACCAAGCACCAACCTTATGGCAACAGTTATAATGGTCTGCTTGTGAAAGCAAATGTGTTGGGCTATCATCCAGCTCTGGGGCATTGATTCCCAGAGCTATATTAGCAAAACAGGACACACACACAATAAAAGAAAGCACTGTAACTTCCAATCCAAAGTACTTTGAGGGAAAATAGTCTAAAGCCTTACAGATGCATCTGCACTGACCTACTGAAGTGTCAATCTGCTCATGAAATTATGTTTTAGTCAAAAAGGTTCAATGATTTTTTTTTTTATAAAAACTTACTAAATGTCTCTTCAAATATTATTTGAAATTAAAATCATAAATCTGGTTTAGGTGTTAGTAAGATCATTTTATGATCAATATAGATTCAGTTTAAATATGCTTGTTTTATTACTTATATTATTGTTTATACCCCTGGCAGATTTAGTGACCCTTTATATGTTTCTTGTTTTCATCATTCCCACCAAACGTTCATGCACGATAGAAAAGCACAAAGTGCAAAAATGCATCAAAGTTGATAAAGGCTGTGCCATTGGTATGAAACAAAGTAGCTTTAAAGTGAAATAAAGCAAGACTACTTTCTGAGTACTTACAGTACTCATTCAACCGATTCAGTTTAATTAAAAACATTGATTTCTTGATTGCAACAGGTACTTTGTCTCAACTAGTTAGAGATAGACATGATGTTCTGACTAGGGTTGCATCGATACAGATGCTGGTATCGGGTTTGAAACCAGTGTTGAGTACTCATGTTTGTACTAAAAAAAAAAACTAACAATGTTAGTAGTCTAATGCATATGTTTTCTCTTACATGTTAATAGTACTCCTGCTAATATATCCCAATGACTTTCCAGCTGAGATATGAGCTGGCAAAGTAAAGGGATAAACTATCTCTTGCCTCATAAACACAGCACTTTGCTTTTACACGCTAAAATCTAATTCGGTGTTGTAGAAGCTTGTTCCAGGGCATATTATATAGCAACAACAAATGCAGACTGCTTCTTTGTACATTTCACGATGAAGGTGAAATGTATATTTATTAGATTAATGCATTAAATGAACATGGTTGCCTAAATAGTTCTGTAAGACTTTAACAGGAAAACATGTAAGGGTTTGCTATGGGACTCGAAAGCTTTTTTTAAACCTGATTGGCATTTTAAATTTACATGGTAGTAAATATTATGGGAAAATAAGACTCTGCATAGTCTAGACTCTAGTTTCCTTTATGTAAAAAAGTTTCCAAATCAGTATGCTGTGGGTCCCTGTCAATTATTTAGGACTATTCATCCCCATATAAGCATTTAAGCTACTGTTTGCTGACTACTCGCTGAAAAAGTTTGCAATAAAGAGACACTGCAAAAATTCCCATTGTTTTAGTAATTTCATTCCTTTTTTAAATTACGATTACGAAATGAAATCACTTTTATATATTTCTATTTATAACAACAATATGCAAAGTAACTTATTAATGTAAGGTGTTACATCTGGTAAAGGCAAATTAATTTGCCTTTACCAGATGTTCTGAGAGTATTGCAAATGACCATCTGAAAATCTGTGGTGGTGCACAGAAAGAAAAAAAAATAACAAAATGATCTGTTATTATCTTGGGGGTATTTTGGGGTATTTTTCTAGAATAGAATTAAGATGATTATTGACTTGCATTTATTAGATAAAAGAAAAGGTTAAAAGAAAGCTTAAGAACTTTGGGGGCAGCTAAAGTCAAGGTTACTTTATACTCAACCACAGATGAAGAGATAACAAAGAAATGTATTATTTTTCTCAAATGCCAGGATATTCTACAACTCTCAAAAACTAAACTGCAGCACTCTATGAAAATCCTTATAATTGTTTCCCACTGCAGAATTTTTCTACTTATCAGACACCAGATAATTCTGCTGAAGATGTAAGAAGAGAAAGTTGCTTCAACTCCTGCCGGGAAAAGATTTATTAATTTGGCATTCCTTTAAAGGGACACATTCATCTATTTCTGTTAAAAAAGAAGAGAAAATGATGTAAAATCTCTTTCAATTGTCTTTCGATTATTTTGTGTTTCTTTTTCCTCTGCTTTAATACTTTTTCTCTGTTTCCCCAGCGTCAGCCTGCGAGTTTGCTGATATCGTAGAGCTCCTCCTCAACAGCGGAGCTGACCCATCCATCAAAGACATGGAGGGCTCTCTTCCTGAAGAGGTCACCGAATCTAGTGCTATTTCCTCTCTCCTGCGCCAATACACCGCTCCGAAAGGCTAGATCATCCTTCATAGTACTATCCCAAATATTCTCCTGCATCTTGTCCACTCATTTGTCTGACATTCCCATTATTCCTACTTGACCCTTGGAGAGACTATCTATAGGCTCTGTGGTGTTTAGACCAGGAATGCAAAATTTGGTTTATTGTTTTTGAGTTTCTAAGCTCCTAAGGTTTAGTCTGATATCTATTTCAGCTCTCCTGGAGTTCATCTGTGAACATATATTTTCTATTTGATAAGCCAAAAAAGAAAAGGCACCACATTTATTTTGTATTTCTTTGTAAAACTGTATATTGATTGTACAGTAGAGCTGGATAACACGCTGGTCACCACAAGACAGCAGAGAACTGTTGATAATAATTAGCTATACTAAGGTAAGTTTTACCCAGAATACCTCTTGTTAAATAAGCATCTGTGCTGACTTGATGATAGATCAATGAACTGCAAAACATCCTGGGAACATTTTACTAAGATGATATTTGCATTATTTTGTGGTGATGTTTTGGCATTTATGTATTGGGATTTATCAAGGCCTCGTTACTTCAAAAACAGCTTCTGAAAATATTTAGAAATTTGGAGAAATTACCAGTATTCTATAATTCATTGTAATTATATACTGTAATGTAAAAGAACCTCATATCACCTATTCCCCTGGCTGATGTCTGATAACCTGACAGGCTTTTGCTCTGAGTTGGTTCTCTCTAAAGGTTTGTTTGTGATTCTGTTCTTATGTATCAAGGAATGCTTTGTTCATTTAGAAGTTTTCTTCATTAAAGTCTTCACCAAATCTGTTTCTGCCGTTTCATTGATTGCTCAAAACCAAGGGCGTAGGTTTGATTTAAACTTTGGTGAGGACACTATTGGTCTTCAGTTTCATTGGTCTGATGTCATCGGTCCTATGCAAAAATATGCATGCTCTCTTTTTATGCTTAATTTTAGCATCAGGGCACATTTTGTTTAAAGAGAACAGCAGCATTTCTGCTACATTAATACAAATCTTATAAGCACTACACACTAGATGCTGTTTATCAATGTTTAAAGCATCACTAGCTCTGAGGAATGTGGAATTAGGGTTTTTTTCCCAGCATTTAAACTTACCAGCGAATAAGACAGTAGATAAATACCTGCCTATTTAACCAAATATAGTCTAAATATGTCTGTTATATGTGGATTTATCCGGGTTTCTTTTGAAGATATAGAATTGTGCAGAGGTAAACCCCACTCTTATTTTTTATCTAATATGCTCTCTATCATGTAAGATAATACATTCAAGGTATGGCAAATAAATTTATTGTACTTACATTTGCACTGGAACTATAAGAGGAACTGACACTGAGCATTTAAAATATTAACTATACAAGTACATATGGGCTGTAGTTACTCTGTGTAGCCCATTTCATGTATTTTATCCAGGGCTGAAACAGTTAATCATATTGATAGATTATTTAAATAATTGTCAACTAATTAATTGATTAATTGTTAACTGGAGTATATATGTGCCTTTAGCTGACAGATCAACTGCCTTAGAGCAGGAATTATACCAAGATTGTAAAAAATATGTAAACAATTTGAATTTAAGATAAAAAAAAAAACTTTTTGTCAATATTCTCCATCCAGAACTTCTCAATAGAATTTTTTTTCTGTTTCATCTGGTTTCATTTCGTAAAAAATCTTCTTTAAGGAACCTTTGGCTATCTGATTATTAATCGATTCATTTAAAAAATAATCAACAGATTAATCAATTTGCAAAATAATCATTAGTTGCAGCTCTAATTTTATGGTAACTTTCCAAACACATTTCTTCCATAATACAGCACTGAAGGGCAGCTGCTTCACCCTGAGGCTGCCCTGCATCATTATATCTGTTTCCTACAATCATATAATGTTTCTATTATACAAGTGCATTTTTAAAAGTAAAGGATTAAATGTAACACAACTTTTTATCATCATCCTATATTGCTTAATGTCTGACTGTTAAAATAGCTTCTTATATTTTCTTTTTTTAGTGGCATCATCTACAAAGCACAATACTAAGAATGAGCCTAAGTTTAATCAAATATAAAAACACTTTTAACAATTATAAAAGACAATATAACACTATCTTATCTGTAATATAATAGTATCCAAAATAAAAAGCCAGGTTCAAACATTTTTACCAGACATTAATGTTTATAGACCGTGTGAAAATCTAGAAAAATAGAATCAATGTAAATAGAGTTCCTATGTTTGTCTTTATCCTACTTCTAATTCTAATTTAATTAAATAGAACTATCTTTATGTGGAAAACAAAAAATAGCAGATCTTTAGCATTCTTTTCATGTTGTTATGTTCTACAAAAGAAATAACTGTTATTTATACCTGACCTGCCGTCAAAAATAAAAACAGTAATAGCAAAGAAATATTGGTAAAAGGGAATCAGAAATGTTGATAACTTATAGTCTTTGCTTGTTCATTTTAACAGCAGTTTTCAGAACTCCTGTCTGACTCAGAATATTTAGTTTTAGAAAAGAAATCCCAACGTTGGTTCCACAAATCAAAACTCTCTCCTGCTTATTTACAGAACTACAATCAGAAGTTTTTGCCTGTTTTAGTGTTGATAATATTTAGTTTTTAATATAAGAGTTTCGTAGCCTAATATTAATTTTTAGTAACCGCCATATTTTTTTATTTCATGCTGGAAGCACGCACGCACACATACAGACTAAAAAACAGACAATCAGAAAGAGAAAAGGTGGAGCTTAAGGCAGAAAAGTCAGAGTGTGGGGTTAAACAGGGCAGCAAAGTTACATGAGCTGCTATGTGAAAGGGACAGGAAAGACCAGGCAGCTGCAGCTACCAGGCAGAGGAGCTGTTAGAGGAAAAGAAGACACTGCTGCAACAAATTATACACATGTTGTTCACATCGAATTATTGGTAGGGACAATGTAGGTCGGTCTAAAATTTTGGTAGGGACATGTCCCTATCGTCCCTATGCAAACCTACGCCCATGTTCATAACTCAATTTAACATTGCTTTCTATACTTTGAAGATCTACCATAAATATACAGAAAACTGCATGCTGCCTAAGTTTGGTCAACTATATTTAACTATGATAAATTACACAGCTAAAAAGATAACCAATTCATATAGAGAACAAACACACAAGGCACTGCTGAGTATGTTTTCAACTCTGCCTCTAGACTATGATGTCATAGAAGAGCATATCTGGAGGTTCTCCAAACATGACCAACACATGGTCATGTTTAAATCTGCTTTACTTGTTGTCAAGCCTCAGCTCAATACACACTCATATAAGAACAGTTAAAAATACACTAAACCTTGACCCGGATTTTTAACTACACATTCATGAAGATCCTAGAGCAGATTTTCTGCACAGCAGTTGAGACAAAGCTTAATCCGTTACTATCTACCACACAAGTTCCCTCTGACCCTGTTCTCAACCCCCTCCCTCTCTGCCCAGTGTCAATGAAAATCTGCTACGACTCAAGGTGTTAGATAACCGACAAAATGTCTGGTCGGAAGCTGCTGGTTCCTCAGCCCGGGAATGAACTGAATTGGACTGGTTTGTATAGTGTTGTTGGTGAGAAATCTGTCCACCACCTTCTTCTTAAACATTCTTCCAAAGCTGCCTGAAATTCTTATATATATTTTACTGGAAGACAGACATTTCTGCAAACCATTTTCTTTAGGAATTGCCAGGTAAAAATTCCATTAAAGACAAGGCAATCCTGGAAGAAAGCTTGATTTTAATTTGAAAAGTTTCAAGGCTGGGTTTGAGGTTTGCTTAACAGCAATACATTGAGCATCAGTGCTTGATAAAGTCCCCAGCATATTAAATGGCAACTTCAAAATTTGGATCTCAATTTATCCAACAATATGGAATGATGTAAAGTGACCATAAAGGTATAACCATCTAATGTGAATTCTTGCAAATAAACAAGGGCAGACATTTTCTATAAGAGCTCCATCACATACACTATGTTGCAAAAAGTATTCTCTCACCTGCTTGACTCACATATGAGCCTAAGTGACGTCCCATTCCTAATCCATAGAGGTTCAATATGATGTCAGTCCACCCCAGAGGTGTCAAGTAAGGAAGAACAAATACTTTGTCACTGTACTTAAGTACACTTTTTAGGTATTTATAATTAACTCCATTACTTATTTTTCCTCCTACTGAAAAAGATTTAAAAATGTTTAGAGAGAATGGAGATCACTTGAAAAAGACCAGGCAAAATTTTTAAGCAATCACTTGATCGAATATTTATTTATAGATACATTTGGAATGTTTCCCTATAGTCTTGGAACCACTGGCATTCCTCACTTAAATGGTTCCTGCAGCTGGTCCCTCCTCCTGCACCCTCATTTTCTTTCTCTGTATAACATCTTAACACCTCTTCATTGTGGAATGGCTCCAAAGTAGTCATCTGTTATAGTCATATAGTTCCTGTCATGTAAGCATAGCTTTTCTTATTAATCTGGGGTCAACATGTCTAGACTATACTTCTATGCAAACACCCTGGAAGAACTAAATGGGGTTGTTTTTTTTTTATTGTCTCAGTGTCTACATTTCAGACATTCAACCAAAGTATTCTCAGTCTTGAGATAAGATTAGTACATCTGCACTCAGAATTTTATTTTACCATAAACCCTACACAGGCTGAGATCAATGTTTTTGATTATTCAAAGCAAGGCTGAGATGTGATGATCTACAATCCCACAAAGAGGAGAGGAGACCATTTCAGTAGTTAAAGATTCTATCCACATGCGGCCATTAGGCTGTTGCTGCTCCTGTTGAAGCTTGTTTTGGTCTCAGTGTTGTTCCCTGAACTCTGTTAGAATGGATAGAGGTAAGAGATGTTGACGGCAGTCTTACTTTCTTTCCTTGTTGTCTGCAAGACTCTGACGCTAAGCCCATTATGCTTCCATTATGGAGCTTCAATTTTCCTTTGAGGTTTTCACTTGTGACACAGCAGTTTGTTCCCTGCGTGAGCCTCAGACTCACATGCACCACAATCTCAGCATAAGCAGCTCTTCTGAATATTTATGCTGTTTTCTTTACAGGTGAAAAGTAATAAAAAAAGATTAAGAGCAGTTTAAGGTGGGTGTACTTCAGTTTAGTGCCTCATAAACCTCTTTTTAATCTTCTTCAGAGTTGGCCAGAAATCCAAAACAAAGATATTTTTTGAATAAGCTAGAAAGGAAAGAGTCCTTCAAGAATTAAATGCTATGATGTCTGTTATTGTTTTTTATATCACCATAACATTTTTGTTTACGCAATAGAAAAGAGTGTTTCATTTTACTAACCTTGTGTCATTATTCTACCATTTCTTTAAAGGGCAGAATAATGACACTTTCACTTTTCTTTTTGAGTTTTTAGTTACACATTGATTTATGTTATTCTGAGTTTTCTAGCTAATTGGGTTCATTTCCATTTTTGTCATTCTAGTTGTTTTTCTGGTTTTATTTGAGTTCTTATGTATTTCTTGTTTACTCTCTGCTGCCCTCTTGTGTCAGTCTCCTTTCCCCTAGCTCCCTTCTAGATCCTTCTGTCCACACCTGCTTCCAATCAGTTAATTACTACATTCTTTGCTCTGTTTGGCATTTATACTCCTTCTCTGCAGTTACTGTTTGCTGAATTCTCTTCATTTATTCATTCCCACCTTAACCTATGTGTCTACCCTTTGTTCTGGTTCCTGTGTTCCTTGATCAGTTAGTTTTTGGATTTATGCTTCTGTTGCCACTTCTCCTTATTAAATCTACAACAAACCACCTCAGCTTCCGTCTCTGCATTTGAGTCCTCTAAAAAGCTCCACACAACCTGACACATTGGAGTAATGCAAGTTAATACAGCAAAGATTTGTTTGTTGTTTTTTTTTTTTACTTTTTTTTTTCTATGGAGGACTAACGATTGTAAATTAAATCAAGAGGTACTTAAAAATTTCTACAGCTGCAGACCATGCACACTGAATCGGACAATATGGAGAACTGACATCTAGACAGTTGACTCTTATAAGTACCTGGGTCTTTACCTGGACAATGAACTGGGCTGGAGTCACACCACTGAGGTCTTCTTTATAGGAAGTGTCAGAGCTGACTCTGGCAAAAATCATCACTATTGAGCAATGAACTTCTTTGGTAAAAGACTGATGCAACGGAGCAGTTTTGCAGGTTTGTCCACCTTGTTAAACTATATAACCTTCACTCCATTCATGATACTTAAAACCTATGTATTTTCCATTCTTACCACATGCCCCTTCTCAGTACCTATGTTCCTGGCTTATGTTTTGTTCACTTTTCAATGTTGGTGGTGCTTTCCCACACAAGTGGCTCAAGTAGTGCCGCTCATCCACAATGGCACATCTATGCCAGCTGTGGCAGAAAGGTTTGCTGTGTCTGTCCGCGTAGTGTCTAGAGGCTGGAGTGGCAACCAGGTAATATACCAGTAGAAGGGCAACAACCCGGCAGCAGGACCGTTACCTCCACCTTTGTGAAAGGAGGAACAGGAGGAGGAATGTCAGAGCCCTGCAAAATTACATCCAGCGGGCAACAAATGTCCAGGTGTCTGCACAAAACGGTTAGAAACGACTTTATTAGGATGGTATGAGCACCCAACATTCACAGATAGCAGTTGTGCTTACAGCCCAACGCTGTGCAACACTATTGCCAGAGAGCACCAGGACTGGCTCTCTGTGCTCTTCACAGATCAAAGCAGGTTCACACTGAGTACATTTGACAAATTATTGAGACACCTTGGAGAGTGCCCAGCAGCCTTCAACACCTTTCGGCATGACCGATTTGGCAGAGGATCAGTAATGGTGTGGGGTGGCATTTATTTGGAGGGTCGCACAGCCCTCAATGTGCTCACCAGAGGTAGCATGACTGCCATTAGGTACCAATATCCTCAGACCCCTTATGAGACCATATGGTGATGCGGTTGGCCCTGGGTTCCTCTTAATGCAGGACAATGGTAAATGTCATGTGGCTGGATTGTCTCAGCAGTTCCTGCAAGATGAATACATTGTAGCTGGACCCATTCCCCAGACCTGAATCTGAATGAGCACATCTACGAAATCATGTCTCAATTCATCCACCAACGACATGTTGCACCACAGACTGTCCAGGAGTAGGCGGATGCTTTAGTCCAGATCTTGGATTAGATCCCTCAGGAGACCATCCACCACCTCATCAAGAGCCTGTGCAGGGGTTGTAGGGAGGTCATACAGGCCTGTGGAGGCTACGCACTGAGCCTCATTTTGGCCTGTTTTAAATACAATAAATCAAAATTAGAACAGCCTGTAGTGTGTTTTTTCTACTTTAATTTTATGTGTGACTCCGCATCCATCCCTCCATTGGTTAATAGATTTGACTTTTGTTGATAATTTCTGTGTGTTTTAGTTGTCAGCAAATGAAACATTCTACAGAAATATTCTATGAGAATATTTCACTCATTCAGAACCAGAATGTTTGAGTGTTACCGTTATTATCCTGAGTATATATATATATATATATATATATATATATATATATATATATATATATATATATATATATATATATATATATATATATATATATTTACTCAGGTGCCTGCATGTCTCCATTTGGGTCTTACTTTGCTGCTTAGACACATTACTTTTCTTCACTTGGAAACAGTCATGCTTATTTCTATTTTATTCTACATGTCTTTTATGTGCAAGAATGGTTCTGTCTTTAAATCTCTCGAATCATTTGTTTTGTCTCATACTTGACAAAAAAATTTATGAATTTCATTGAGATAGATCAGAATGAAGCCTTCCATAATTACCAAATAGAAGGTACATAGCACACAACTTCAAACATAGCATTAGTATTAATACTGCTTTATTTTATTAAGTTACTTTATTAACTCTTAATAAAAATCAAGTACAACCATTCAGAATTACATTTAGTGAACAGGGTCTTGTGTGTAAATTATTTAAATTTTTTATCATAAAAGGCAAGTATCATTGCAGACCAGTCAGGACTTAGGAAGCTTGAACCAAAGTTAATTTATAAAACAATATCCCAAGCCTTGAACATCTCACAGTGGAACATAGTTGTGGGACAATCATGCTGTGTTTTGTCTTGATCAGGAACATGGAAATTGGTAAGAGTGTTATTAAAGCTAGTGTGTAATAATTACAGGGATATACAGTCAGAAATGTAATATATTATCCATAACTATGTTATTTATCATCATCTACGAGCTCAGCCTCTTAACCTTAATATTTGCGTTGCCTTAGAATTCGTTATTTATAATTACATAGGAGCGGGTCTCGCAGCCATGGAGGCAGACATCTTTGCGCTACGGCAGCGCAGAGCCAACAAACTAGCGATTGCGAGATCGCCCATTACGCTCAAAAGTAACTACGGCAAGTTGTTTAAGTCTACATGAAATCTATACTCTACACAGACTAATGAAATACTATCTGTAAAATTATCTATGTAAACAAACCTCATCACTTGAGAAGGTAGGTGATGCGGACGTCGTGGAAGACATTTTGTCCCGTAACGCTCGCCGTACTGTTGGGGGGAGAAGCGGTGGGGGGGAGATGTTCATGTTGCTGCGGTCTGCAGTCTGGACGTTAGATGTCGCTGAAAATTACACACTGTAGCTTTAAGATAGATAAAGGTTAGATTAGGACAATCATGGAGAAAATGCTCTTACTAAAGACGTGAGTTTGGAACAGAGGTTGACCAGAGTTTCAAAATGCAACATGGAGGCAGATGTAAAATAGTATCCCTCTGGATGGATTTAGATCAAAATGTATGAATATCTGTTGGGTTCAGAGGGTATAGAGAGTGTTTCATTGTTTCCAAGAACTCTAACATTTAATGAGATCACAGGTTATTTTCATTATCTGTCTTACTTATTTAAATCAACAGGAAAAAGCATAAATGATAAAAAAAAAGAAATCCACCCCACAACATCTTATTTTTAAAGATACCTGTTATCTGCCTGATATCTGCAACTCCAGCTACTATTTTGTCCAAAAAGTCGTAGTTTCCCTTTAGAACAACCTTAAATGTGTCATTAAAAGTCTTAAGCTTGACTCCAGCCAACTCAGCCATCATGCAGATCATTGTTTACTGCAGGGCTAGATTGGAATTACTTGAGGAGAAAAATGTCCTTTCTCAATGCGCTGAGATTGACTTTCGGTCCAAAACAAATCCTCTCTGTTTTGCATGTTAATTTATTCCTTTTTGCTACATGCAAGAAAAAAAACAGGCAGTTTCCTTTAGGAAGTTTGTAATAAAAGCCTTGCGATCGATGATAATGGCATTTGCGCTTGTGTTTGTCATCTTTGCAAAAGCAACAGTGGTGGAGTTTCCTCAGATTTATATGTATACTAGTGCTGTAAGTGGCGTGTAAATTATCCTAACTGTCTGTGCAGCTCTTTATCTTTGTAAGCTGGTTCTATTAGACTCTATCCATTAATGCCCATGGCCCATCCAATCAATGCTTAAATAAAAATCAGCTCGATTTGTGGCATTTTATGCAAACGTGCAAACTCCAACCAGAATGAGTGTTTGCCTTTTTGTTTTATAATGTCAAAAAGAATAGCTAAAACAAAGCAATCGATAGCACTTATGTTTGGGTTACACTCCTCTGTTCTTAGACAAATGCTTCACATACTCACATAGAAATGAGTTTCATACAGATGTTCGCTGTGGTTTAATTTCATTATAACAAATTTCATTTATTTCTAATTATTTTAATTCTAATAAACATGCTTGTTCAAGATCGTAATTAATTCATTCTTCACATCCACTTCATCCTGATCAGAGAGAGAGTGATCAGAGAGATTGGAAACTGCCCAAGTAATGAAAGAAGGGGTAGACCATCCATCCATCCATCCATCCATCCATCCATCCATCCATCCATCCATCCATCCATCCATCCATCCATCCATCCATCCAGCCAGCCAGCCAGCCAGCCAGCCAGCCAGCCAGCCAGCCAGCCAGCCAGCCAGCCAGCCACTTTGGGAAAAAATTTAGGAAGATTTAGGAAGCAGTCTGTATCTAATAGGACAATATATCTGCCTATCTTACTGTCGTACATCTCCCTCTCATAAAGTTTGTTAGATCTCTGGTTGTGGCATTTGGAATGTAGCTCCAAGTGTGCAAAGCTAATGGATATCAGAAGAAACTTAAATACACAGCTGTATACGCTGATGCAAAGCATCCCAAGCATACTCAATGGGTAAAATGTCTGGTTCTTATGGTGGCCATGTAAAAACTGGGATGCTTCCAGAAATTGTGTACAGATCCTTGAACATAGGACCATGCATTATTATTATCTAGCATGAGGTGATGGTCATGAATGCATACCTTGAATAGCCGATGAATATGGATAGCATACCTTACGATCTCACCACTCTATCTCTATTTGTTCAAAATGTTTCCAATGTAATGCACCTACATTTGTTGTCTATACCATAAGCTTAATGTCCTCATGGTATGGACCTCTATATCCACAAACTATTGACCCACATTATCAAATGTGAGCATGTGTTCTCTTAAGTTGGTAATGACAATTAATTCTGACAGTTTTTGCAGAAATTCTTTAGTTTCACAAACCAATTGTTGCAGCAACTGTCTGGTTGGCTGGTCTAAGATCATCTTGATACAGTAGCAAAGATGCTAGATGTGGAGTTTTTGTTGTCTGATGTTGTTACATGTGGTCAACTGTTTGGAGGCCAGTTGTGCTGAGTTGATAATCCTTTCTTCCATGTAATAGAGAGAGAGGGCAGAGAACAGACAGAACTCACTGCTTTATGTTGGTTCCTGTGAGAGTAAATAGAAGACCATCATTGATAAAGGCTGTTTTCAGGCGTCCTCATGGACCTCATCCCCCAAATGTTCCTGAATATAGGACAGGAACCTTGAACAATAAATAATGAATAAAACTCCTCAGTTTACATTTCAGAGGTAAAAAGAGATGAAGAGTTGGAGCGTGGAGAGTCAGATGTTTCGGTTTCTCTCCAGAACCTTATGGATCTGAGACACTCTGAAGGAATGGCTAGATGGATAGTTTTTTTTTTCTTTCATTTTTTTCAACTCCTTTATACTCTTAAAATATTGATAAATCAGAGAATATGTAGTTGTTAGGTTAAAGTAATTGCTGCTTTACTACTGTTTAACTGAAGAGATCACAGTACGTAGTTGGAGTATTCTTTTCTGATTTAAAGCTTTTGTCATTTTTCTCTGTTATTTGGTCATTTTATTTCACTAATTAATTGGCTTTCAGAAATTATTGTGGTAGTTTTTTTTACTAAGCCTTTCCTTTAATCATCCTTTAGACTCATTGTCAATACAAAATTCCATCCATCCATTTTCTTCCGCCAAGGCCGCGGAGGCAGCAGTCTAAGCAAAGATACCCAGACTTCCTGATCCACACACCTCCTCCAGCTGCTCTGGGGGGACCCTGAGGCGACACCAGGCCAGCTCAGAGACATAGTCCCTCCAGCGTATCCAGGGTCTTCCATGACAATACAAAATTGTCTCACAGTATATTTTCTTCATATTGTCCTTGGAACAGTGCATAAATTATGTTTTGCTTATCTTTAGGAGAGTAATTTGTAAACCAAAAAACACTTTTTCACATTTGACACAGTTGTCAATCTTCTTGACTCAATTATAACCTCCTGGTCCTTAAGGACGAACGGGTGGATTTCTACATAAAAAGGTTTTAAAACTGCAATTCAGCTGTTGAGAAATTATCACTTAGTTGTCAATTATTACCTCCGTTTCTTAGTTTGATTGAGGTCTTGACTTTGACTAGGCCATTCAAACACACTCATGGCTGCACAATGGACCTTTGCTGCATGTGTTTCTTTTTCCCATTTCCTATAAGAATGTTGCAAATGAAGGTGACTAGCACTACAAAAACTTAAAAAAATGGTCTGCTTCATGTTTGACAATGCACTGGAAAATGAAATGACTGCTGCAAGGTATATCTCATGCCATTATAGCTTATTAACTAAGCTGACAGTGTGATTTAGTAGATAATGGGTATACAAGCCTGATATACTGACATATCAGATAACTGCCATTATAAGAGACATTTTCTTTTTGAGTGAATACAAAGCATACACAGCCATATTTCACAAATCACCATGCGATTACTTAACAGCCTGGGGATTAGGGGTAGATTTTTCTGTGCTGCAATCTGCTCCAGTGTCTCCTTAGCACTGATAGGATCAGGGGAACAGCCAGCAAGGCATCTGTTTGTGTGCATGTTTTATTCCCCTCCCCTCTGTCCTCCTTTATAGTTTCTTTTCATGCATCTTTCTTGTCACCCCCACTCCCGGAGAGCGAGAGAGGAAAACAGCATCGATCACTGTTAAATGACTGACCAGTGCCTGTTGGAGGTACTAAATGGATCTCCACAATTGAATAGAGGCCTAAGTGTGTGGTAAATGCTCTCAATGGGTAAATGAATTTGTGGGTTAACTGGCTCTAAGAGCGTTTCGATAAGGCAAAATAATAAAAACACCAACAGGACGTATTTTTCTTTGGATGTATCATAAATAAAGCTTGGCTGACAATCTTAGCTCTCACAGTTGTTACTGCAAGCCTCCTCTGTGAAAAAAGCACATCTCAGGGGTAACCAAAGACAATTCAGCTTTATTTTCCTCATATAGATTTAACTGTACACAGCTCATACCATTACACAGAAGGCATAAATGAATAAATTCAGTGCTCTCTTTCACATCTTTTTCAAAGACACATGGCAAGAATAATAAATAGCGCTCATGAAACCAGACAATCTACACGTTTTCAAACTGTACAAAATTTACAACAATAAGATGCAAACTTCCGAGGCAAAACAGAGTGAACAAAAAGCCAAAGTGATGGGTTTCCGCATTGTTTTCCTGTAAGATTCCAGATTGCAGCCAACAGGTTACTTCATCATTATAATTCAGTTGTGAGCAGCAAAGCATTTACTGCTTATCCATTGGCTTGTGCATGAAATAAGGCTGTGACACTTCTCTAATAGGAGGGAATATGTTTTTTATTTACCTGGTATAGACAAATTACTATTACCAGGTATTATTAAAATAAATGAACACATGGCATGTTTTTTTCTTACCCATGTTTGAAAATAATATTTTTAAAAAGTTAATTACCTATAACATTTATTTCATAAATAGTCATAACAGATTATGCATAAATAAGCACATTAAGAAATAAATGTTCCCTTTAAAGACGTTTCACCCTCTCTTGTCCATGTTACCTACATATTAATGAAAATATACAGTGATTTTGGAGGTAAATAAACCGTATTTTGTGGGCTGTAATCTGTTGGTCTCTTAAAAAGCAATACATGGTCCTTTTCCAAAAAGGTGCTCACATCAACTGGTTTCTCTTTAATAAGAAACAGGAAAAGAGATGAGATATGGCAGGGTGCATTTGAAAGAAAACTTTTGCACAAGTATTAAACTGTTTTACAAGTTAAATGACGCTCACAAGGGATTTATTATGAGAAATTCTATTTGGAGCAAATCGTTTTTGAAGCTTGAGCTGATGGTGACTGATCTCTGCAGACGCTGAATTATCAGCTATGAATGTGGTAGACTGTGTTAATCCCTCTGCTACAAAGGGCCGGGCAGCCGGACAACAGACCGAAAACACATCTGGAGTCGGGGGAAGTAGGTTGATAGCAGCAAAGCTGGGGCTGCTGCTGACTGAGAAGATTATCAAGAGAAGGCTGGATCATACTGACAAGATCCAGCCTTAAAAGGGGTTTTCTTTATTCTTGTTAAAACCTATCGATGTTGTGTACAATTTGGGTTTAGCTGTTATGGAATCTACATGTTTTAAAATTTTACAGCTCAATAAAAAAAAAAAAAAATAGCTGGAATGTGTGACCTATACTGAAAGTTAAGATTCCTCGTGTGAAAAAGGTTTTAATACTGACAGATTTTTTTTTCTCTTAAGCATTTAAATCAGACTACAATCCAGTAAAAATGACCAGAGACCTGTTGTGTCACAAACCTCATCATATAAACAGCTTCTTCTTTAACAGATGGGTGAATGCCCAGATCAGCAGATCAATCCATTTCTCGAAATACTTTGTCAGTAATACAATAAAAAAAACATGAGCATGTTTCTAGATTCATGTTTGTGCCACTGTTTTTGCAAGTTTCTCTCAGAGTGAAACACTGTGTTTGCCTTGTGCATATGTCTCTCTCCTCTGCACTCCTGTCCTTACACATAGAAAAAGAAGAGGAGAGTAAAGTGCAATGCCAATGTGAAGGCTTTGATATGGCCGGACAGCGGTTCAACTCATGGTGATTCAGAAGCATGCAGCTGCCCTCTGGGTCTGATACAGATGACAGCCTTAATCTGTTTGGTTTAGCACAATCCACTAATGTTTTAGGAGCTCTGTCTCCCTTGTAACGATTGAACAAAATAAAAACAGGCAATAATAATAAAAAAAATGTAATGATTCATTGTTGAGATTGAACATTCGGGTGTTTTTCATGGTTTAAATCCAGTCTGGCTGATATCTCACTGTTACGACTCCAGTCACTCTTCTTCTCCCCACCAAGAAACACAACATATAGCAATCTTAGAGGGTGAAGTAGAGAAAAGTTTAAAAACAAAATAAATAAATTTGTTGTGTCCTTTTGATGAATCCCCACAACAGGTTTTCTACTGAGCTGGAGGCTCAAAACTGAGAATGGTCCATCTCGTCGAGCCAGGAGGCCGGGCTTGTGGGGAAGTCAGGATAACCCGTACTGCTGCCTGTGGATAGGTCTGAGGTGGGGCCCCCCGCCATGGCCCTCAGAGCCTGTCCCACTCCCCCTGGCCCCCCATGCACCACAAGACTGTCCATGTTAAAGGTCAGGTTGTTAAGGAGAGGTGTGTGGCCGGGCAGGGAGGCGATAGAGGAAGGTGACTGCGGGAGACCGTACGGGCTCCCTGGTCTGATGTCTTGGTAGGGCTGTCCAGCCGCATCAACTGAGAAGCCACCATTCAGAACTGCGCTGCTGGTCATGTCACTGACACTCCCGTAAAGGCCGTTTGCATGGCTCAGATCAGACAGGACTTGGTCGTCTAGAGAGGAGATCAGGAAAAAGAGATCAGTCAAAAATGGGACATTATACTGCTCTTCTTTAACAGGTTTAATTTGAGCATTAAGGATGATACAGTGCTTTCAAAAACATTCATACAACCTTAATATCTTGTTATTGTTGCAGCAACAGTATATTCAGCCCGCTGTTTATGTGATAGCACAACTCAAAGTGGTGTACTAATGTGAAGTGTAAGAAAAACTGGTTAAAGTGTTGTGTTCAGTTGTCTCAGCAGTCTACCAGTGTTTTGCAGAAAAGAACCATTGGTTGCAGCCACAATTCCAGGTAACTTTGTTTCGTGCCTACCGGCTCTGCAAAACTAGACTGAACTTTTTGCCCATTCTTTCTCGCCAAATAACACAGGGTCAGTTGACTAGACACAGTTCTGAAAACCAGTCTTCACCAGATTTGGGCTTTAACTAACACATTTTTCATCCAGAATGGCACATTATTTAGCTTTACCTGTATTCCCATCAACAATGATTTGCTCTGAGAGAAAGAGTGTTTTGTTCAGGAGGACGTCTAATGCACACAGACCAAAAGGTTTAATATTTATCTGACCAGGGCGTCCTTTTTATTGCTGTGGAAATTCTGCAGTTTATCTACAGTAACCCTGTAAGATTTGGCCTCATATCAATGTTCTTCATTAAACAAACTACCAGTTTAGGCAGATGGGGATGTCTAAGAAAGTTTGCAGATCCTTTTCTTTTCCAGGTGACCAAACATTCTGTGAAGCTTTTAAATCTTAGGATTTTGGAAAATGTCCAGCACGCCTTTAAGATTTTTACTTGACAAATAAAAATTAAACAATTTAAGTATTATTAACTTATTTCTTTCAGGATTATTTTAAGATTTCAGAAGTTCTTGACTCATTACCTAAAATGCAAAGATCCAATAAAGGATTGGAAGTGTGACATTAAAAAGGTCTGCAGGTTCCTTCTTGTTTTATTTGGAAGAGGCACATTTTCTAAACAGTTTAAAGCTGGTCTGGATCCTAAAAGTTCTTCTATAGAATTATGTTGTGCAAATACTGCATTATAAAGTATTTGTTTAACACTTTAATCGATCCCTGCAAGGCTTCCATAACAACAAAGCACTTTCTCTCTCTAATTAAATAAAAGCCTTATATGCTTTATAGAGTTTCTTTCACCATCTTTTTTCATTTCTCATAAAAACATCTTTCTTCTTCAAAGTGGTTTGGAGACTTTTATGATTATCCAAATACTAAAGAGGGCTGTGAACAGTAAGTAACAAAGAGGATGCCTAAAGCTCAATTTCCATCCCACTGGGGCACCTTTGCTTATTTCTATTAGCTCCGTCACATAAACACACTGTGGCAGGAAGCATCAGCGGTCACAGAAGAAAAGTCATTTTAGATCTGCCTCAAAGTGGCACCATCCAACAAGGAAGACAAGCGAGCAAATGAAAAGCCACAAAGATGCATTGGTATGTGCAGTTCTAATGGTATTTACCATTTGAATGCCCACTTAACCCTATTAGCCATAATATATGTCTGATAATTCCCTTTCTGCGACTGTATTATCTGAAAAAGTACCTCTGAAGCTCAGTTCGCTGTCACTAAGCCCTCCATCATCAGCTGAGCTCTCCTTCTCCACTTTGGTTCCTCCTCTGCTGCGTTTGACACTTTTATAGAACTGAGTCCAACGGTGGCGACCTGCATCTTTCTTTAGACGTTTTTCCTTGGCTCTCCGGTTCTGGAACCAAACCTGACAGGTTAAATAACAACATGCAAATTTAGAGAAAAAATCAAGGATTCAGACCATTTTATTTGTGTCTATTCAAGCAATATCTATCTATAACCTTTATTTTTTCTTTGTTCTTTCTGTTATAGAAAATAAATTTGAGACATTTATCAGTGTGAGCAAACATTTTGTTTGCTTGTGAATATGATATAATATTTAGCATTTCCTTGGCTTGACAGTTGGAAGCACCTTAAAGGTTGATAAAAATGATAAATGTTTTTGTTTCTATATTTGTATAAAATATTTGTTTTTGTGAAAGATAAAGTATATAAAGTATATTTAAAATTGGGACATGAAAATTATTTTCTAATTTGAAATAATATAATAAAATATGCATAGAAATGTAAAAAAAGAACATTATCATCTCATTATGTGAAAACAATCAAACAGAATCAGTTTACAGTTTAATGACTGGATTAAAATCAAATGTGTTCTTTTAAGATTTTTTGTTAAAAAAAAATTGTTGCCGCATCAAGAAACTGGAATAATAAATATCTAAACAACGCATTCATTATTTTAATAATAAGATAATAATAAGACTATAGAATTATTTTTCATAATGTAATTGTTTATAAACTACTGATGATCAGAGAAACTAGGAGTGATGTCTAATGACAGACGACTTAATTGGTTTATAGAACAACAAAAAATATGTTTGGAACAGAGTTAATTAATCTTTTCAGTTAATTTCCTTAAAATAAATAAATAAACTACCTGCACTACTCTCATGTCCAGGCCTGTCTCAGACGACAGCTGCTCTCTGACATGGCGGGCAGGCTTTGGCGAGTTTTTGTAGGCACTTTTGAGGGTCTCCAGCTGTTTGGCGGTGATGGTGGTCCTTGGTCGTTTGGTCCCACCCTCTGAGTCATCTGTAAACATCATTGCAAACATGAGTGACCTCCTACTTCTGCATATATATGTTGTGTGTGTGTTTGTGTGGTTTGAAAAAAGCAAATAGTTATGCAGGGCAGTGTATTATTGTCCTTGTGCATCTCTCCCACTCCCACAGCAGAGGACATAAATCTACCCTGTGCCAGAGGAGAGGAGTTATTGGAGCTGCACCATATAAGAGCATCGGTTCACTTTACATAATCAATCAGAGATGCATAGAAATCTCAGAGGAGAGGGAGGGACGGAAACACCACACACACCCAGATGACAAACACCAACGATCCACAGTCAGAAGTTATTTTGCCTGGATGAAAGGTGAACACAGCTTGTTCTATCAAGACCTTTCTGCATTTCTGATGCAGCCTAGTTAGGTCAGAGCCTTTCAGCAGTGATACAAATAGCTGGATATCTGCAGTCATTATTTTATAAAACAAAAAGTATGTCTTCACTCTTGCTTGTTGTTCTGCCTTGACAGTGAGCACACCTACCGTTTTGCTTGGCGGTTTCATAATCCACCTTGCACACCAGCCTTCCATCCTCCATGAGGTAAAACTCATCCCCAGTTGCAAGCTGTCTGCTGCACATAATGCAGGCAAAGCAGTGCAGGTGATACACAAAGTCCTGTGCTTTCCTCACCACCTGTGTTGGAGGGATACCCTGCTGGCATGACGCACATTTTGTCCCAAAACGCCTGAGGGAAAACAAGAAGTAGAGGGAGGATTTTAGAGGATGTGGTAATGATGATGGAGCCTGTTACACAAAGAAAACACAATTCTGAAATAATAAAATCTTCCAGTCAATGAAAATTTAAGCTCTATTAGGAGCAGTTACGCTGTTCAAAAACAAAAATAAACCCATTCTGCAGCGCATTTCTTTAAACAATTAGGTTATATGATGCCTTTGTCCAAAGCATCAGTTTTTAATATATCTGTGCATTTTCATGCTTGTATTTTTGCAGTTTAAGTGCAAACAGTTATAGAGCTGGAGGCAGAGAAAGGCAGCAAACAGTAAACCCACCCTGTAAGAACTAATAAAACACAGAGGTTCAAATAATAAAAGCACTCGATCAAGAATAAATAAAAAAAAAATCTAAGTGAAGCCTCCAAACCAGCAAAAACCCCACGTGTGCTATTCCATGTTTCAGGAGTTTGAACATGCCAATGTCCCCTTCGTCGGCCCCCTGGGTCAGCTAATACAGTTAGCAACCAGTTAGACTCCAGAGCTCCTCGGGTCTCATTCAGGGTTTGAGCATTAAAACCTTTCAAACATGATTTAGTAAAAAGCCCAGATCTGCTGATCCTGTTTTGAATAAAAGTCAAACTCAATTTAACTCTGTAATGCTTTTGAAATCCAATCATTAGAATAAAGAAAAAAATAAATGGAAAAATAAAAAAATTAAAGATTGGGAAAAACAAGGATTTATAATCAGAGCATGATAATCTTAGGGTGTTGAAATCAAAGATTATATAAATAGCATCTGCACCAGGCAGGTTACAATAAGAAAGAATGGAAAAAAGAGTTATTGTTGCAAAACTACAAGTAGTCTTCCATCACAACCTAAACTCCTTCTAATGTGATGCTGTAGAATGTACTTTTGGTTTTGTTTATCTATTTAGAGCATGCAGATTGCAGCACTGACCCCAACCTGTTGCTACACACTACTAGTCAGAAGGCCAAAAGTCTAAACAAGGCCTGTAACCACCCCCCCCCCAAAAAAAAATTGTTATTATTTTATTATTTTAAAATTAACTAGAGAATAGTAGCTTTTTTGTGTGCTATATTTTAAAGAGCTCAATGACAAAATGTATAGTATTCTCTGCCTTAAAGATTCGAAAACTAAGACCTTCTTTGCTGCTTATTTTGTCTCTTAAATTGTTCTGCATAACATCAAATAGGAAAGATGCTGTTATATGTATATATCTATATATCTATATATATATATATATATATATATATATATATATATATATATATATATATATATATATATATATATATATATATATATATATATATGTGTGTGTGTGTGTGTGTGTGTGTGTGTGTATTAAATAATCCCTGTGTGTGTTCTCATTCCTCTGTTTTTGCAGTTTCGATTTGCAAAATGCTTCTTAATTGAAAAGCTGCAATCTGCCAATCATAAATTTAAAGCCATTAATTATCCATTATCGTAACCAAGCAAACAACACAACGAAAAACAGTGAGGGGCGCACTGACTTGAAGAAGTCCTCCTTGCAGTACACGCTGCCCGCCCGGGAGAAACATTTATCCGCCAGCGGGGTCTGGCAGTCTGCGCACTTGAGGCACTTGGAGTGCCAGTGTCTGTCCAGCACCTTCAAGATGAACTTATCCAGGATGTGCTGACTGCAGCCTGCACACTGAGGGATCTCTGCCAAGAGAAACAACGAGAAGTCCGGGTAACAGTCAGCCAGCGATATAAGGCAGTAGGTTAAGGTCGATCAGCATCATCGGGAAGATTCGCCGTATAGTACTTCTAAATTAGAGGATTTGGGTCGACATTATTTTACAATAAATATATTTACATTCGCTGCGTAATTTCAGCAGTAAGAAACTACTGTTAAATGTAACCCTTTGGTATAATAAAATCAGAGAACGGAGAGAAACATTTGTTTGGAACTGGAAGGTTCAGTTCTGCGGTTTTCCAATATCACGTTTCCTTGTCCTGTTTTCTTATTGATGTTCGGTTGCTTTCTATGTTATTATGACACATTCTCGGTATAAGGTCAAAACCACATTAAATATGTGAACTTATTTTTTTTAACTCTCACACAGCAATACTAATATATTTAAATTAAATAAAACTGTGCAGGTCTGTGCCCAGTGAAAATCCCCGTCTCTGTCCAAGGTGCTGATCTCAGAGCCGTTTGCTCGCAGAGCAAAAATGCTTTTTCTCTTTCTGACGACGTATTGATTTTCTCCGTCTTAATCTGGTTTGCCTGTTCCATCTCGATCTTAATTAATCCCTGAATGATTTTATGGAAAGCGTGGTGACAACCAGTGTCTGTAGGTGAAACGGCTTCCTGACATAAATCAAGATCAAGACGCGATTATATCCATGTTTTTCTTAATTTTGAAATATAAATCTTTAACAGCCCTCCCCCCTACTACAAATACTCAGATAAAGACCTTGATTATTATAAAAATATAGCGAAATTTTTAATTGACCGAATTTTGTAAAAAAAAAAAAATAAATAAATAAAAAATTGAATAGCCATATTTATGACAAATATTTGCATCGTTCCTTCTCGTGCTTTCTTAAGCAGAAAAAAAGGTTTTCGTTAATGTTGTAATGTTGGAAACAATTTTACCCGGGTAACGGGCTGCTTCCTGTGCAGAGAAAGGATATCAGCAACAGTAAAAACTACCTTATAATAAAAGCTCCAGTTGTATTTTGAATAGCGAGGAATATTGCTATTAATTCTTGCCAAATTATAAGAAAAAAAATCGAACAAATTTATATCACACTGGATATTTTTGCACAATTCAGATCAAGAAAAAAAATCAACAGAGGGTCCTTCATCGTTCTTTGGTATAAATAGATGCGAAAAACACGCGGAAATCTTTTTTCTGGATTCAGCTTAAATTCCTAAAGACAGTTGGAGGTTGGTCTGGCTTTATTCCAATAATATATGTATATATATATATATATATATATATATATATATATATATATATATATATATATATATATATATATATATATATTACAAAAGTAAGTAAGTGAGTTTGAAATAGACGTGTGTAGATGAGCAAAGTAGTGCTGAAAAAAAAAGCGCACCAACCACATAGCCTCCACCTTCAGGGGGTCTATTTTCTGTCTCATCACTTTCCTCTCTTCACAACTTTCCGATTTAAAAAGAACTAAACATGTGTTTTAAAACCGTAATCATGCTTTAAGCCCCTCATCTCATTGGATAAATGGTTTATGATCTCCAAATGTGTAAAAAACACAACAACCCAAGAGTCATCAAAGGTTTGTGTTTTTCCTAATATAGAATAGAATAAAGAACAGAGAATCCCTTTATTGTCCCACAATCGGGAAATTCTGGTGTTTACAGCAGTAAAGAAATTATAGAGCAATAGCAATTGGTCAAACAAATATGGACCTTAGACAAATGTATAAGAATTAAATAAATATACCTTAGAAAAAATGTATAAGAATAGCATAATAAATGACATAAAATACTTAGAAAGGTTGTTTAGGTTCCAAAAAATAATCCAGGTTTAAAACCAGTATGAATCCTGGCACTGCAGGGGGCTGAGTGGCAGGATCTTTATCCAATCTTTTAATCTGTATTAGTTCATAAAATTAAAGAGTATAAGCCGGACCCCTATGGGTTATTGTAAGAAGATAGATAGATAGATAGATAGATAGATAGATAGATAGATAGATAGATAGATAGATAGATAGATAGATAGATAGATAGATAGATAGATAGATAGATAGATAGATAGATAGATAGATAGATAGATAGATAGATAGATAGATAGATAGATAGATAGATAGATAGATAGATAGATAGATAGATAGATAGATAGATAGATAGATAGATAGATAGATAGATTTTATATCAATCGCACAAGATCAATTTGTAGACCTGTTTTTGAATATTTCATGAATTTTACATTTAAAATTTACTTTGTAATATTTTTGGACCAGATTAAGCGGCAGTAATAATAAAAAAAATTATTATTATAATTTTGTTGTTGTTGATGATGATGATATGATTTTTTCCCCCCTTTAGATGGGGAGTATATTTTCCTAACTCGTCCCTGAATAATTAGGTCAGAGCAGAAACGGGTCCAGTGGCACTTCAGTATTTCCATGATCAGATTATGAAAGGCCCTGCAGGTTATAGAAGCAACTGATAAATATATATATATATATTTTTCTTCCCTTTGATGATGAAGTCTAGGAAGTGTTGCAAGACGTATAAATAATTGTTCTAAAGCAGTAAAGTAATTGTTCTGGCATTTTCACCCAGTGCCCGGGCCTTTTGAATAAGACGTCTAAGGCACATTAGGTTCAGTAACGGATGTCAGTCAAAGCCAGTGCGTGTTTGTCTGATGGGCAACGATGACAATCGCGTCTGATCCCTTGACCATGCAGGCTCGTTTACAAATTAACAGCGTTGGAAGCAGAGTGTGAGTCCAGCAGCACTGCACTGGGGATGCAGCACTTTCTGACACCAAATCATTGCTCCAGAACAGAAATGATCATTAACAATTTAAAGAAGCAAGAAACTGCATTGACACCTTTTTCAGAAATTTCCCTAAATAGCTATGAATTGTTTAAAAGTGAACTGATGCCATTTAAATCGTACTTTTGCATTTTGTTATTAGCAGCATGACACATCACTGGCCTATAGGGCTCCAGTCTCCTTGCCTTATTATCTGGCTGTAAGTCAGCCCCGTCTTTAATGGCCAAACCCCGCAGCAGAGGTTGCACTCACCAACCTGTCCTCAGACTGGTAACCGACAGAACAAGGATGAGAAGATGGGAAAATGTCTTACGCTGCAGTGGCACACCGAGAATCTCCGGTAAACTCTTTACAGGACTCTCTGTCTGTAGGACCGCCGCACTTTGCATCATCGTGATCCAAACGCACGCACATACACCCGCAACGCGGTGGGAGCACTCCCCCCGTCCTTGCTTTTGTGCAAAAAAAAAATCAAAAACACGAAGCAGTTGTTGAGGCCTGTTTCCTGTAACCTTCCTTTTCCAGGTATTTCTCTATTCCCAGGGTGAAGCCCGACCCGTGCTGCGCCGTGCCGAGCCTTGCCGAGCTGTTTTGGAGTAAGGAGCAGACAGGCTGTTCGGTCCATTCAGCGCCGCAGGGGGCTGACGTCAACGCGGCATAGGCTCACACAGAGCCAATAGGAGCAGAGGAGGAGTCCCCCCCACCACCCCAACCCAAGATAGGTGGAAAACATCCTCGACAGGAGTAGTGAAGAGGAGAGAGGAGAGAGGAAGGGGAGAGTTTAAGATTGTAGGCTGTATGAAAATGTCTCCGGAGAGGCGGAACCTTGCCCCTGTGGAGACCATAAATAGCTCACTGCAGTGACTCTCGGTGGGGCCCGGGGCCAGAAGGAACTCCTGAAGATGTGAACCCAGCAAGAAAAATTATCAATTTGGTTTGCAGTTTTAGAATAGGCTACTTGAAAGCTAAGGGAAATATTTTATTGCCAGAATCCTGGGAGTTGCTTAAGGGCCTATATATATATATATATATATATATATATATATATATATATATATATATATATATATATATATATATATATATATATATATATATATATATATATATATATATATATATATATATATATATATATATATATATATATATATATATATATATATATATGCTATCTTTTTCATTTTAAAAATAAGCCTTACAATTGACATGTAAAAGATGTAGAAAGTGACACTTGAGGTTAAAACACTGATAGCGTAAAAGATACCCCCCCCCCCCAACACAGACACCCCTTCTAATAACAGTATAACTTTTGCTCATTTTTGTATCAATATATTGCGCCTCTCTTGAGAAGTTTAGAGCCAAATCAAATTATTTCATTTGAAGGCACTTAAAATGACCGTCCTTACATATTTATATCAGACATGGAAAGAGGAAGATTTAATGTTTGGTAAATAATAAAAACTCAAAAAGTGTCCAAATCAGATCAATGAATGTATAGGTAACACTTTGGATGCATCCTGCCACCAAAAAAGTCCTGATATTATTTAATGGCAGTAAGATTCAAGTAAAACTCTAAAATGATCAATGACAACCATCTGCCCCCCTTGCAGAAACTCTAGAAGCGCCCCTGTTTGGGGAGAGGAATAGAGAGGTTTCTCAGGAGTAGAAGTGAATTCACATCACATAGAAAGGACAATATTGGAAACGTGTTTGAGTTAAATTCACAAGACCCGCGGATCACCTGGATGAGCTCCTCCTTTCCCAGTGGCAGAGAGGATAAGGCGCATGAACGCAGTCTCTCCTGACACTATCTATTTCTCTGCGCGTCGCCTGACACTGCTCTCCCACAGAAGATGGTCCCTCCGGAGGGTGGCTAGTTCAAGCAGGATGAACTCAATCTTCGCTTCCAATTTGCTTCAAGCGAAAAGAAAAAGAAAAGAAAAGCGCCCATGTCAGAGGCGCCTGGCTTCCTGGGTGCCTCATCCAAATAATTTGCAGTCTGATGCCAGGATCCATGTGCGTTCGTTAACTTTTCAACTAGAAACATTTGCATGTTTTATCTTAATTTTATAAATGTTATTATATAAATTAATTTGACTGTAAATTCGATTCAGTTTTAGATTGGCCCTTTATTTAACGCAATTAAATGACCAACGGGTTTATTTTAATATTATCCTAAAATAGTAGCCTATATAAAAACAATCATGTAAAATTATAAGTAGACTAAAAAATAAGTAGGCTACATATAAATCCAAATTTTAACTCAAGCATAACATCTCTGCATTTGACCTTATCAAGTCAAACTTGTTATAAAGCATAATTTAATAATTTTTTTACGTTTAGATAACGTGCACTAAAGTAGAAAACTCTGATTTGCTTTTTAGTAAATCTGCAGAATGCACGTTTGCAGAAGCTTGATCTTTGCCCAAACTGCAATTTCAAACTTATTCCTTATATCACTCTATACATCGCATTGCTTTAGCTCTATAGCCTCTTTCATCTAAATGCATAGCGCTTCAGAAAAACATGTTATAAAAAGCAGACATCAACCTCTTTATAAAAAAGGCGCGTTAATCTTTCAAGTTTTTCTGCAGTTTTAACGCGTCTAAACATTCCAATCATCCGTCCATCTGCACCAAATCCACGTAAAACAAATTTATTTTCCATAAATCAGGGTTTCATTCGAAATCCTTGAACATCTTATGTATGGCCTACCATCACTTCAATTATTCTGATTGTTGAAATCAAGGCTGAGCTCAAAACAATGCAGATGGGGGGAAATGCTCTTATCAGCTAAACGCGATGCAATTACAATAATTGAGAGCGTAGAAGAAAAGATATTAGTACGCACATCTGCTTTAGTCTTTAAAATGACATACCAAAGAAATTTGACCATTATAGGATGATTTTTGTTTCTCTTAAAATAATCTACATCCAGATTTATTGTTCTGGTAGTACTATAATTGAAAAAAATTTAAAAACCTAAAAAAGAATGATAAGCAGTGAACATTTTATGAAGAACTTCAACCTTTTCTTTTTTTTAAACAGATATTTTTAAATAGTAGTATTAGTATTAATAATATAGAGATCAGAAAGGAACAGAGGCTATAACCTGAATAAAAACATGCTGCAGTGAGACTTTTTTGTTTGTAAAAATCCAGAGAAGGGGAAATAATTTGTTGAGCAAGCAGCTCATGGGCAATAACTCAAACAGGGGGCAAACTCCTTTGCCACCACCAGTGACCCAACCACCTCTAATTAGATCTAATATTTCAGGGGACGAGTTCATTGACAACTGCGATTCACAGATCCATCTTACTGGGGAGTCAGAAACACAGAGCACCCTGCAGGCTTTTTATGGAGCGCGTAATGCATGCGTACTGTGGGTGCCATCAGTCATAAAACAGCCCAGCAGGCCTTCTTTGCTATGATCTTAGAGAGAAACATTAAGGACTGAATTTATTATGCTCTGCAAGGATCTGTGCTTAAACAATTTGTTTGGTTTTGTTTTGCATGACATCATTCTGATAAAGGTCATGCTCAGACACTTTAAGACAAACATCCGGACACCAGCGTTTTATTTCCAAATAATCCTGACATCAGTTTGTGAACAAACAGCTGAAAAGTTTGGTTGTTAACGCGTTGTATGAACAACTTTTCCCTGATATAAAAAGCTGAATGGCCACATATTCAAACCTACCTAATCATGGGTGGTTCCAAGGATCCATGCAGGGTGTCTCCGCTCCCCATCTCTCCTCCTCCTTTTCTTCCCCTCCGTGCAAGCAGCTGCGACAGAAACTCCACACTTTTCCCCTGCTTCCAGCGACAAAAACCATCAAAGGTAGCGAAGGCATCGCATGTCCCCAAGCATTTGGTCCGAAAACAGGAGAGGAACAGAGAGAGAGAGGCAGGGAAAAAAAACGAGAGGGGGGAAAAAACCTTCGAGGACAGAGCACCGAGGAGAAAATTAAATTGCACTTGGGGGGCAAATTCTATTAGGGAATAGTTATTGTCTCCTGACAGCTCCTGTCCATTTGGGTAATTAGTAGGAGAGATTGGTAGAACAAACGGAATCTATTCCCCCGTCAGAAATGATATTTTCCAATTCCCTGATTGAACCTGACCCTGTTGTGTTGAAGCAAGGCGGTAATAGGCTTGTTTGATAGAAAAAAGGGGGGATGTCAAATATAGGATGGAAGAGGAACATCAACAACCAAAAGATAAATAATAATAATAATAATAATAATAATAATAATAATAATAATAATAATAATAATAATAATAATAATAGTTTATTTTGGTATTTGTTCTGCCAAATTAACCATTTGCAGGTATCTCTTAGTGGATTTTAAATAACATACACAAGCCAGTCCTGCGATGGTTTGGCACTAACTTTCTCACATCCCACATAGATAATGTTATATTTTCTGAATTTTTTTAAGTTCAGGATATAATGAAGAAAAAAAAATAGAACCATAATGATGTTGGTTTGTGTAGTTTTCTAAACACCTACTAATAGCAGATGTGGTCCTGGTGATATATTATCTAAATAAAGAAATTTGAACAAGTTTAAGAAAATTGACAACTGTCTATTTTTTCTGTGAGATTTCACAGCTTTTACTCCCTTTTTCATGTTTTCAGGCTTGTCACAAAGCCATCCTGTGTATGTGTGTTTAAAAAATGAAATATGCTAAACTAAGCGTTGTATAGTATTTACAGTACAGCCCCTATATCAAACATTAAGCATCATTATTAAGATGCAGTAGAACAATCCTTGGACAAACTGAAAGCTTGGCTGGTTCATTCCAAGGTGTGTCACCCTGAGCAGAAAGCCATAACCCCAATCCCCCAAATCATTAACTAATGTACTTTTAATATCCTTAAGACTTAGAATCTCTTTTTACCATGAAAACACCAGCTCAAAAATAATGCAAGAAAACGATACACAAACAGGTAAAACAAGTCAATTAAAATATAAAAAAAGGATTGTTTGAAGTATTTAAAAATGTCTTTTATGTTAATGCATTCTAATAATTAGATTAAATAGACCTGCCATCATTCTCAAACCTATTTGTCTGTGAATAATCTCACAATTTCAGCATTCTTTTTTCTTGTTGCAGACTTCTACAAGTGACACCCTGTTCAAATCAAACAAACATGCATTCATGAGAAAGTGGAAGTGAATCTTCATAGGAAACTGAATGACAGCAGCAGTTCTACAGTAGCTGAGTGAATTAAAGCACTGACTGAGTGATGGCTACTGGTTCTGTTCCAGCTTCATTACCCAAACACTTCCTGTAAGCTGTTTGCTCCTTCTGCCCATCAGGGACCTGTTTCCCAAAAGCATCTGAAGTGTTAAGGTGACCGAGGTCTTGCTGGGGAAATATTCTCAGTCTGTATCCTGGAGTCGAGTTTTTTAAATTATTTTTAGGTATTATAGTCAATATTTACTAACCTAGGGATAAACATGAAAGGTAAAGAATTCTTAGAGATTTTAAAATATTTTTTATAGATGTATATATCTCGTGTGAAAATAACAGAAGTTGAAAATGAAATAAGATTTTGTCGTAAAAAATATTTTTATCGAGTCAGTTTAGTTTAAGGGGGAAAAAAAGTATTTTACCTCTTTGATGTTAATAAATCACAGATGTTATTGGATTCATGTTGAGGGAAACAAGCTTTACTACTTACATGTAGCTTCACCTGTTCAGTTGCTTGTTAGCAAAAAAAGTAAATCAAAGAATCATATGACCTGAAAGCATTTAGGTTTCCAATCCAATTTGCTGAAGTGCAAAATGAGCGTCAGAATAAAAACCTTTTAGGTGCTTCTTGGTCTGATTTTTTCAGAAACTACTGATCTGGGATTTTCATTCATATTCTTTACTCAGGATTGTACAGAATTATACAGAATGAGTAAAGTTCTAGAATGAGTAACTAATCCTGAGCATGATAATCGGAATAGAAATATGTGGACATGCATCATGTCAAACCTCGAAACAAATGGGCTACTGATGAACATCACACGATTCTACTTCTTTCCGCTCCAAGCCTCCCACTTGCTCTCCAAAATCAGTACACAGCTAAATTGAAAAAAGACAGTGCAGTCTGATGAGTGTGAATTTCAGCTTTTTTTTTTGACATGACAATAAGTTATTTATACTTTACTGACCTCCACAGTTAACGGATCTTAATGAAATTAAGCTCATTTGGATGTAAGATTCAAATCATGAATGTGTTGATGAATCTGAAGCAAACTGATGCTATCATTTTACCATATATCAAAGACTCTCGGGCATATTTCCAACACATGGTTTAGTGTTTTTCATAAAATAAAATCAAGGCAGTTATAGAGGCAAAATGGGTCCAACCTTTCTGTACCCATGCAAGACATGGGTAGAAAGACATAGAAGATAACCTCCTAAAGTGCTTGTATAAGGGTAAATTATTTCTTGTAATTGCTGATCGAGGGTCTTGTGGAGATTCAGAAGAAGAGCTGTTTCTTTTTATCTTCCTATGAAAGTTTTCTCAGCGTATCAGAGGAGACTCACTACTACATTATATGTTCTACTTTCATCTATCCTGGATAGGAAATACCTTGAGAATCCTCAGAACGAGAGACAGATGTTAATCATTGTCTTGGCATGATGGACAGATAAATGGATGGATAAACAACAACAAAAAACACATCAGGATTGGAAACAGTCATGGCACTTTTCTCCAACCACAGGACTGAATCTGATGTTTCAACTGGTTGTTAAAAATACCTTCTCACCTCAATGAGAGCAGATGCTCTGAATAGATGGAGGGACTGAAGCAGTAAAAGTAGATGGATCTGACCTGCATTGACATCTACCTTTAAAAGGGTGCATATTTAAAACCTGAGAGAGGATCTGCTTGGTTTGGCTGTGATATACACCGTTATCATATATTAAAATCTTCATAATTTATTTACGCTAACTCCTTCCTTCTCTGTCTGTCCACAGGAGGAAGCTTTATTGTATTATTAAAGTCAAAAGGAGAGATGACAGAAAAATGCATCAACCCCCCCACATTTCAATATCAATACGGTAATAAACACTGAGGCAAAGAGCTCACAGGAGAAGAGTGACTATAAAACTCTACATTGTCTAATTTATGGAAGACATAAGGAGGGCAACAAGGTGAAGGCAGAAGTTTCATGACACAACAGAAAAGCTTTCAGCAATGCTCACATTTCAAAGGAAGTACTGATCAAGCTTTGGGAATCTGGGTTATTGATTAATTGTTTAACAAAAATGAAGTGAAATTGCAGAAGCAGTGTGTAAAAAAAATAGAATGATTATATGGATTAAGAAAATAACTTTTAGCTGCTTGCTTCTGATCAAATGCAACAATTTACTTTAAATGATTAAATGCAAGCGTCTCTTTAAAGCAAAAAAGCTTGTTCTTAAATGCAAAATACATTTTTCAGTTTCCCCTATTGGATGACTCAGCAGATTTATTCTAGAGAGGCTGCAATGTTTCAAGAAACTATAGTCACAGACTATCGGTTCTACCTCAGGTCCAAATGTTATCCAAATACTACTTAATTCCACAGAATATAATAATCTTACTGATAATTGTTTTGATAATCTGTAATTGAATTTTATATTTTATGCCTAATTAACTTACACTTTATGTTCTATTCTGAAATGAAAAATTCTCCATGCATGTATGTCCTGGTTTAGATTTTAAAGCCTCTGTCCTCAGGGTGAACTACTCACCTCAGTGTTGGCAATGCTGCAGATGGATATAACAATGCAGCCAACTTCCTCATTAGTCCGAACCATCACAACCTGCGGCTCACTTAGGCTCAAGGTACCTGATAAAAGGCTAATGTAGGGTAAGCAGCAGAAAACAACACCCTCTCCAATCCTATAACAAAAGCAGGTAACCTTTAAACAGATTAAAAGCTCAAATGTGTTGGAGGAAAGTAGCAAAGTCAAATGTCACGTATTGATTTCAGGAAAGAAAAAAACATGCAATTGGCAGGGGAATGCTGATTATAAGAACAGGCTTATAGTTTTCAAGTTGAATAAAAAAAAATCTATATATAATATGTTTTTAAAACTTTCTGGCCATCATATGTCACTAATTGAAGTGTCTTAGATTTTATCAACCATAAGCTTCATTGCCTCAATTTTCCCCCTGCTTTAATAAGAGGCTATTATTAATCAGCCCTGTGTGAAGTGGAAATGACAGCTTTAACTATTGCACCATAAAAAATCTGTCAAAAAGTGAGGGCTGAGCATGTGGTTTTGATAAAACAGACCTGAAGATGAGATTAGCCTGAGTATCAGACAGGTGAAGTGCACGAGTCAAGGGAATTCAAGGCTGTGTCAAAGAGCACAAAGCTCAAGATCAAGCATCACTCATCCTTCAGATGGTCTGTTTACAACCAGACCATGTCCTCCATGTGTCGATCCATTCTTTTATCCTGCAACACAAACACGCTGCTCCCCTTTCATCCCACTCCTCTGATCCCCTCCTTCCAGTCCTGTGGACGCCCTCAACAGCGGCCACTTCCAAGTGTACGTGTGAGGATGGGAGAGGGTCCATGAAAGCCGATTGCGTTTTAATAAAGTTTATTATGTGCAGGGAGCTAATCCTCAAGGGTAATCTCTCTTCTCTAGTCCTAAAGGAAAGCTGGATTACTCACTTGCTATAATCCCAATGAAATTGTTAGGATTTAGCATGCGCTCCACAGCAGATGGCAACAGGCTTTTTCCTTCAACTTTGAATGGTTAACCCCCCCATTTCTACATGTAACACCCCGATCCGCCTTGCCTCATGTTCTCATACTCTTGGTAAAAACAAAAACAAATCCTGCTCTTCATGAATGTGCACAGAAAAATAAGATTAATGATAAAAATTGACATGAAGAAACCACAGACAGTCCTAAGGTTTAATCCGTTTGTTTTAAAGCATTCCAATCCAGTGTTTTTATGGTGATTGTTGTCCATACAACCAGTTTCTTTTAATTTATTAATACATTTTTTTTAATATGCAGAACTATTATCCTGGATGTTAAAACCAACATCTATTGCTATAAATTCTAATATAGAGCAAGCATTGTCAAAATAGTTCAACTTAATAGTAGATGGAATTCATCAGAGTACAGGGATACTATATTTCTGTATTGAGATTGAATAACATGCATTGAATGCATTGCATTGCATTGAATAACGGTTATGATCATGGAAAAGAACGAAACCCAGATTTGTATCAAAAATAATTTTATTGATTTAGAGAGTGGCAAATGATTATTTCATGTTAACAATCAAGTTTTCTCTAAAACAGTTTCCAGTGTGAACCTTTATGATTTCTGTAGCATCTCAACAATCTGTTTAGCCATCATTAGGACTGGGCAATGTAACTTAATATATATAAAATATATATATAAATATCACTGAAATGCAGAGAAACATGATACTATGATCTACTCTCCTCTAGCTATTCAAATGCCAGTTTTAAATTGAGGGATGTATTAACGATTTTTAAAGTATTGTTACAAATTGTTGCAAGACCAAAAGGCATTAAATGACTTGGAAAGAACATTTTAGAAAAAAAAAAAGGGCCAAATTTTTTCTTCTTAACACCAAATGAAAGTAGGTTGGGGGGTTTTGTCCTTCACTGGGGGCAAAACCTTCAAAAGCAAATTAATATCACTTTATGATTTACAAGGATCCAAACTAGAATGGATGGAAGTATCATTTAATATGTGCACAAATTATACAAGTTAAATTGCTATCTGGAGCTACTTGAAAAACTGTCTTGATTTTCTAACTAAAGTAATTAACATTCGCTAACTCCTGACATTCAATTCAATTCAATTCAGTTTATTTATATAGCGCCAAATTCACAACACATGTCATCTCAAGGCACTTTACAGTTCAACCAGATCATACAGTCAAATTGATACAAAGTTTTCTATCTAAGGAAAACCAGTTGATTGCATTGACTCATTGACTCAAATACAATCCCCCCACATTCACATCGGCATTCACATTCACATCGGCATTCAAAGATAAAAATCATGTCCCCACATCTTTACCAATTCCCTTTTTACTGTGTGATAGTGAGATGTCAAAGAGAAATTCTGTGTGTAGTTTAAGGTAGAGCTATTTTAACTCTCCTTCTCCTAAAGCGGTTTCTAAAGAAAATGTACATGGCTACAAGACATGTGAAAGACACAGCATAAAGAATTACACATAAGCTTATGTCTACATTTGAGAAACCAATGCTAAGCACAGATATCCAATGTCCCCTCTGGAACAACTCAACCCCTTTTCCAATATACTGCCCTGCCAGTTCTCGCTTTTTCAGCCTCTTTCCCTGGTAGATTGAATTCAGGTCAAGATCTGTGTCAATTGGCTGCAGGCCAATCATGCCCAGTCCTGCATCCAGCTCCATGCCAAGACTGAGCTCTTGGCGGTGTTCCTGCTCCACCTTTGTTTGCAGGGTACGTTGCTTAACCCGGCTGGAAGCGGCCAATTGCAGAGCCTTGGCCTTGAAATGCTGGTTCACAAAAGAATCAAGATCTACAATGTCCTCTTGCTGCCGACGTTGCTTAAGCCTCATTCCAATGATGCGGGGTATCTTGTGAGCCTGCTGGTGACCAGGTACCTCTTCTAATTTTGCGTTGGTCCTGGGTGTCTGTTCAGATGCCTTGTCCTTTATGTCACTAGCTGCTAGTTTATCTTCCCCACCTTCATTGTCCTCTTCATATGCCTCTGTTTCATCCTGTGGTTCTTCTTCCTCTTCTTCTTCTTCTTCCTCCACCGGTGTTGTAATGGGATCCAAAGCCTCCCTAGCTATCCTTTCTATGTGTTTCTGAGCTAATGAATCTTCCAGCTTATGAGAATGTTTTTCTGTCTGTTTTTTCAAAATTTTATTTTCATCCTCAAGATAATCTGAAACAGAAAAAAAAGACAATTCTTCAAATAGCTTTCTCTTTCTCTGATAAAGTAACTTTTAAAAGATACATATATGGACAAAACCCAGATAAAACAGATTTAAACTTTTTTTTAAAGAAACCACTACATTATAAAGTACCTAGTAGGATGCGGCTGAAGGAGAAGTAGGACCCTAAGAAGGTAAGAACCTGATTTTCATTCCAGCCATGCTCCCCATTATCCTTCAGCATGTGGCAGGATGGACACACTTCTGGGGATGGCCATTGGATCTTTGGAAAGTATGGATCTTCACTTAAATCGCCTGGTAGGAGTGAAAACAAACAGAGCTCAAGTTAAATGATTATACACTGCTCAAAAAATAAAATAAAAGAAAGACTCAAATAACACATCCTAGATCTGAAAGAATGAAATATTCTCATTGAATTGTTCTGTTCTGTACAAAGTAGAATGGGCTGACAACAAAATCACATGAAAATCATCAATCGAAATCAAAATTATTAACCAATGGAGGCCTGGATTTGGAGTCACACACAAAATTAAACTGGAAAAACAAACTAGAGGTGGATCCAACTGTCATTAAAACAGGTCAAAATGAGGCTCAGTATTTTGTGTAGCCTCCATAGGCCTGTATGAGCTCCATACAACACCTGGGCATGTTCTTAATGAGGTGGCAGATGGTCTCCTGAGAGATCTCCTGCCAGACCTGGACTAAAGCATCTATCAACTCCTGCATAGTCTGTGGAGAAATGTGAGGTTGGTGGATGGATCGAGACATGACGTCCTAGATGTGCTGAAGCGGATTCAGGATTCAACGTGCATCAGTCCAAAGCATCAATGTCTTCATCTTTCAGGAAATGCTGACACACTCCAGCCGCATGATGTCTAGCATTGTCCTGCATTAGGCAGAACCCAGGGACAACCACACCAGCATATTGTTCCCATGGGGTCTGAGGATTTCATCTCGGTACCTAATGGCCGTCATGCTACCTCTGGCAAATTGTCCAATCGTGGTGTTCTCTGGTAAATGCCAATTGTCATACATGGTGTTGGGTTGCAACTCCCATCTATGGACATCAGGCCCTCATACAATCTTCATGGAGTCAGTTTCTAACGTTTTGTGCAGGAACCTGCACATTTGTTGCCTGCTGGAGGTAATTTTGCAAGGCTCTGGCAGTGCTCCTCCTGTTCCTCCTTTCACAAAGGTGGAGGTAGCAGTCATGCTGCTGGGTTGTTGCCCTCCTACAGCCTCTAAGTCTCCTGGTGTAATGTCCTATCTCCTGGCAGTGCCTCCAACCTCTGGACACTCTGCTGACAGACACTATGGGGAGCAGAGCATTTAGCCGCTCTGCTGCCCGTCTCTAGAATTCATTACCATCCTAACTCAGAAACATCGACTCAATCCCTCATTACAAATCACACAAATCACAATTTAAAACATCGGTTTAAAACTGCCTTTCTATCTGAGGCCCATTGATAATGCCATCGCCTCTGTCTATTTATTGATCTTTATTGTTGTTTCCTTTAATGCATTTTTGTGTATCTTTGTATGATGTCGAGAAAGGCAGCTTCAAATAAAATGTACTATTATTATTATCAATATTCCATTTGCACAACTGCGTGTGAAATTTCAGTGTCAACCAGTGTTGTTTTGTAAGTGGACAGTATGATTTTATAGAAGTTTGATTTGATTCGAATTATATTGTGTTGTGTATGCGTTCCCTTAATTTCTTTTGAGCAGTATATTAGTTACTCACAAGAGAAAAGATGTGCATAAGGTACACGGATCACAGGATCCACTCTGTACGCAAGTGGTGTTCATTATTGGAGCCATGGATGGATTGTCCATAATCAACACAATGTTCAAGCATAGGGATGTCAATCAGTGCACCTGGCATAAGGAAACCTTAAGCCAGTGGTTTATGATCAGCTGGATACACTGAAAGGAGGAAGACAGGCAAACTCTGCAGGCCCAAGCGAGTAGGGAAGAGAGGTAAGGAGTTGAGCTCAGGGATTTATTCAACTCCCACTTCTGGAAACTGGCAGTAAGTGGTTCTGTTAAGCTGAAGAAGGAGTCCTAACAAGCATGGTTGGCTTGTGGCAGCAAGCAGGCATCATGAAGCAAAGTGTTCTGATGCCAGGTTTCTATTTCTATTTAGGCAATAAACAATTATTTTTGACACCACTGGCATTCAATCCTTGGACTGTTGCATATGCATATACTGTTGCATGTCTTTTATTTTCTCCAAAAACACATTTTAGAATGTGGGGGAAGGCCAAATTACCAAATGATAATACACAGAGGAGACCATGGAAACTGAGTTGTCAAGAGGCAACACTGTCAACAACGGCACCACCAACGCCACATTCTGTTTTATTTCATCATCAAGCATTTCTTAGAATACTATGCTTGTTTAAGAATTGCAAGCAAATTTGATATAAAACACTCAAAAAAACACACATTTGTCTTTTAGTTAAGTTTAACAATTCTGAATTTACAGGAGAGACGATTTATCAAGCATTTTTATATAACGTCTTTTAATATGCATAACTTCAAGTTTTACTTGTTTCCAACAGAGGATGACAGATGTCATATTTTACAACAAATATCAAAAGTGTCCCAACAACTGTAGCAGATTAGAAAAAAGGGTCCAAACATTTTGTCTTTCCAGTCATCCGGTTACTCCATTGTCACCTTTTTTCCTCTCCTTGTTGACTGAAGAATTTAAGTGCATTGAGGACTGGATGCAATCTATGGTGAACCCATTTGATCTTATTCTAGTGCTCGTAAAATCTAAGTGCCCATATGCATATGTGAATGTATCCGTTTGAGTGTGTATATGTAAATCACCTGTCAGCTTTTGTCTGCATGTAATCTATGGATTGATAGTGTGTGTTTGTGTGCGGCTGTGTGAGTGTGTTCATATGACAGCGTCTAACAATGATCGATGGTCTTCTGGGGCTGTCCCAGTGGGAGGGATGGTGAGATAATAGATGTTACTAAAGTGGACAGCTTCTCCCCTCAGATGAACACACAGATTTGCTGTTTTCAGGCCGCGGACCTCTGTTCACTGAACCACCTGTCATGTTTCACTGCAGAAACCTGAAAGCAAACCCCAATCTCCAAATTGAAGAACAGACCAACAGAAACTCAGGCGGGTGCTGCCCTTCTGATAAATTGAAAACTTTCTCCATTAATGTCTTACTGTAGCAAATGCTGCCCACCTGCACCCTTAAATCCGTGCTTATCCTATATTCTATATTTCTACCCAGACCAGCAGGACAAATATGAAAGCATGCATGCAAAGATCAAGCTTCAAAAGACGAACCATCTACACAAATATTCACAAGGACACATGGAGACACAGACAATTAGGGCAGAATTCAGCAATAAATTACTTTTCACCAGCAGACCCTTGTGTTTATGTTTGTGTGTAGGAAAGGAGAATAAGCAGAGCAGCAGCAGGTCTGTCCCTTTACAGGACTGTCAATTTACATCCTCCAACACCCCAGATTAATCTCAGACATGTGCATGTGTGTACGTATTCTGCATACAGGGCTTTACATACAAGATACATCAATTTTATTGTACCTTAGACTGACAGTTGCTAGTATGCATGTATGTGTGAAGCTTTTTATCAGGTGTCTGTACATGTTTCATATGCCTCCATTCGTCCTCCTTTATTCTAATAAGTTTGGGGACATGCTGACCATGGGTGCCACATGGCCTGTTGAATAAATATGGGTTGTCAAACTAGCTTAATCAGCAACATACTGGTGAGCAGAAATCAGTGGTAAGGTATAGATGGCTGACAGAAAATGCAACCGACCTCCTTGACCAAAAAAATAAGCAGAAGAATCAGCTAAAAAGTCACATGGTAATCCTTAATATAATTTTGATGATTAACATAAGGGCAATGGACCAAAATCTGGCGGGGAACATAAAGTATTTCTCATGGGTCTTAACATTTCATTCACGTGATTTCTGAATTTATGTTGTGTTTAACTTTGGTTGTTGTAAAACAGATTGCAGGCAATTTGGTTAAAAAAACTATTTTGTAAGGCATTTGCAAAAACAATTAGACATTTACAGTAAAAAACAAACAAAAAATTAATACTAATGGATGCATAGTCACAAGTGATAGTGTGATAGTTGAATTAGGGAGTGTCTTGTTGTTCTTTAACTAGCTAGTCCTTTCAGAGGTACTTCCAGAAGTAGTGTGCAATCTACCAACTCCCAAAAGACTAAGTAAAAATACATCCCAAGTTGGAGATTAGCATTGCTCAAAACAAGGCAAATTGTGAGAAAACATGCTTGGACATAAAATACATACAATTGGAGCATTGTCTTTAGCAGTCTGCCAGTCTGGATGAATAAATAACTGAGCTAAACAGCCAAGCCCCACATTTGCCTGGCTTTCTACATGTGACACTGACTTGTAGATATGAGAGGATTCTGGATATAAGCAGCTGAAATGATTTTCCTCCAGAAAGCAGGTATGTAAACACAAAACCCAAGAGCCTTTTTTGGCTCTAGAGACCCCAGATACAGCAGAGCAAAACTGTTATTCTGTCTCCATAGGGCTGAAGCTAGAAGTCAAACAACATTGTTGAAATAAAACTGCTAAGGTAAAAATTGAAATATATCCAAGGGAACCTTTAGTTATAGTTTCTATTCCAGCAGACATCTTAATAAGGAATTTATTCAATATTACAGGGGCCATAACCAGGGCCCGGCTGCCCCCTGTCTAGAACCACCCATGAGTAGACTCAACCTTAGGGATAAGGGGATGAGGCTCATCTTTTGGAGGAAGCTTGAGGTAGAGCCATTGTTCTTCAGCACTGAAGGGAGTCAATTGGGTCATCCATGTGGTTAGTGTGTTTCTTGTATTCTTGCAATCCTTAAGTTTGGAGAAGAGCCCAGGTCAGAGGGAGAGTTTCGTTACCTCTACAAGTTACCTCTCACCAGTTACTACAACCTGATCCTCGATTACAGAAGGATGGCTTGATGGACTCTGAACTAATAATATTTTATGTTTTGATGATGGTATTTTCTAGATCTGTACATCCTGTTAATCAATTATAAATTCTTAGTAAGTTGTTAAAGGTATGCAGTGAGAATAAACTAAAAGAGTTTCTGTGGTAGGCCATGGCATGTTTATTATTCCTTTTTCAAAAATAAAAACTAAAAAAGGAATCAATTTTTTAGCTGACACAACAGGACTTCATGTTACTGGAAAGGGGACACATAGACATATAGCTTATCTGGCCAACCGTTTTAATATAACTGTGCAGAGATCTGTGAATCATTTTGCAAACCAAATTTTAAGCCTATCAATTGCTGCATCTTTGCTGTTTTATCTACAGGAAAATCATTGCCAAATGTATTCATTTAGTAATGTACATATACCATATTTTTGTACATCTTTACTCCAAATTTCTGGTAAGAAAGAATGCAACTTCTCTTTTTACATTTTATTATCTCATTCTGATGTCAGGGAGAAAATAAAAATAGGGGAAAAAGCCAAAAATGCAATCTGCATATGTTTTTTGGGCCTTTATTTAAAAGGATTAGAGTTTTAACAAACATATCAATTTGACCAAACTAGTGTTAAAAATGAAGCGTTTGAAAAAAGAAAAGTCCTATAAAGGGAGTAACAAATGATCCATACTGGCCAGTGTACACAGCTGGACCTGCTGCTGCAGCACTGGTCTGTCTGCAGAAATGCGGCTCAGTCTCAGCTGTTGACACGCCGCAACAGGACTGAGCTGCCACCAGTCCTAATTCAGCTGCTGCAAAGAGGCCGAGGGCCCTGGGGCCTCTTTGTTGCCACCTAAATTAATTGTCCGGCTGCTTTACAAATAGCTGATATTTCATGCATGGCTGCCTCTAAAAGGAGGGGCGGGGAGGCCTGCTAAAGAGCCCTCACTTCAGGAACAACAGGAGAGGAGGGGTTGTATGCATAGAGAGATGGAGCGTGATTTTCCTCAGGGAAGTCGCCGCCACTCACTGAAACAAACACAACCAATTGTGTAACTCATGCAGCCTCTTTGCTGTGGCCCTCACGCCTTATCATGCAGAGAGGGTGTTCATGTGGCTTTGTGGGGGGCAGGGTGGGGTACAGAAGGGGAAGCGTGTGTGGCGTGTGTCAGGGTGGTTGCCACCTGCTGTCATACAATAACTTGGACATTATAAGTGTGATTGTGTGTGTGGGCAAAGCCATCTCCTATGGGAGAAATCCAGCTAGGATGCTGCTCTATTGCTTGTTGAAGCGGACGCTATGAGTCCCAGGGGATGGTGAGTTGAAAGAGAGAGGAACCACAGCCAAAGGAAGAGGAGAAAGATGGATGATAGAAGGGGGGCAGGCGGCAAAGTGTTTAAGTGTCAGAGGAGCAGACGCATGCAGGGATGGTGTCCTTTTGAGCACGGCTCCCCAGGACACAAACTATCCCAGAGAGAGGGGAGGGGGCGTGGAACAACACACAAACAAAAGATAGTGATTTAACGAAGTAGGCTGTTAATGACAGAGCTGTTCTTAATGAAATCATACAAGCACAGAGAAAGAGGAAGGGATACTTATCAAAGTCCATTTTAACATGATGAAGAATAATTTGTTAAAAGACCACTAACAGTAAATATAAGAAGTGCATAGACAGATATGAAAGATAGATGAATGGAAATTCACAGGGAAATGAATTGATGACCGTGAATTGGGAGAATATGACTTTAATCAGCTTTGATGGGTTGCTCAGAAACTAAACTGAATAGTAAATAAATAGTAGTGACATTATTTCTAAAGGATCAAACTGAGCAACTCTTAGTCAGTGAAGTGTTAAGAAATATGAAGTCTGATAAAACAGAGCTGTAAGAATTATTAAATGAAGCTATTTTATGCAGATAAGTGGATGTTTATTAAGAGAGAATGAGTCTTAAAGGAGATCAAGGGAAGGCTTTGGCAAAAAGAGTTGCCATTTCATTCTGTTATGCTCTAAACCTTTTGTTCATGGAGTATTTTGCTCACATGTTGAAAATGTCAGAATTAAGGTAATGATCTATATTCTAAAAGAAATTCAGGTAAAGTCCTTATTCAATTTTTAATTGCTTAAAAACATTTGTCAATTTTTTTGTAGCTTCTGCTCTCTACTATGAGTGGTGCCACATCACCTCTCTTACTACTTATAACGATCAACAACTGCTTACGTGGGAGGCTAAACAAATGATTTTGAATTTTATATGTTGTTTCTTTCATATTGTGGATATTGAAAGTAAAATCTAAAAATCCATCTAAAACTGGCATTAAAAGCAAGTCAGCGGTACAAAAAACAGTAGACTTGAAACTGGCCACAAAATTCTCAATAATGCATCTTTATCTCTTAGGCAACCTCTAATTCATATATGAAAAGATTTTTAATTTCTATGCATTCTTTACTAAATGTCAGAAATGAAACGAAAAGACTGAGACATACATTGATGATTCTGGTAGAGAATTGATGAAAGGGTACAGAAAAAGACACAAGAAGGCTGGAGGGGGTCGGGAGAAAATGGGGGAGGCTGAAGCAGCTAATACTTGTAGGACTAAGACAGGGTGACAGCTGGTGTCTGATCAGGGGATCCATCTTTCCTCCCCTCACCCTCTATTTAGTCCTATTAGAGCCTAGTGATCTTAAGAGCAACCCAAAATATAGGAAGCAAAACTTCTGATCCCACTGGTGGTGATCAGCATCCTGAGAAATCTAAATATCTAATATCTAGCCGATATTTAAACATGTTATACAAATAAAGAAACAGACTCATGTAAAGTTGTTTACACCCCGTCAACACTTTCATATTTTGTAATAACTACAAACTTTAAGGTATTTTCTCAAATTTTGGAAGATTAGCCAATAGTAGAATAGATTGTAAATGGTTTTAAAATGAAAAACCTTTTGGAATGACTCTCGATTCAATCCCTTTTACTATGATGCCTCTTAATGAAATCCAGTGCAGGTGATTTTAAAAAGCCTTTTCTGGCTGCACATGTGGGCAGTTTGTAGCACTGCTGCCTTGCAGCAAGAAGGCCGTCTCCTCACGCTTGCATGGATTTCTCTTAGTAACCTAGGGTTTGCTGATGAAGATTTTCAGTCATCTAGGACATAGTCATTACATAAAAGTTTTTAAAAAACTTGGAAACCAAGTCCAATGGATTGTTTTTTAAACTTTTATGGAATACCTAGGGTTTCCTCATACATGTTTGTATGCCTATGTGTTGCCCTGCAATGGAATCGGGACATTTCCAGGGTGTAAGCCACTTTTCACACACTATAGGCACCCATGGCCCTGAAGGATAAGAGGAGGAAGATGGATAGATGGCTCTATGTTTCACTTTTTATCCACCTCAAAATAAGTTTTACTTTGTGTTTGACTCATGTGTTATGGGAAAACTTGATTATTTCAAAGTAGCCAAGTATCCAATCAGCACCAGCCTGGTGCCAAAAAACAGTTTAGACAGGGGAATAGATTCTGTAAAAGATAGCACTTTTAAGATGTGCTTCTACTTAATCACCACTAATGAAAATTAATAAATAAAATTATTTAGCGTTCTCCAGCAGACATCATGAAAGCGCAAAAAACAAATTCAGCTTTTTCTGTGATGTTGGAGAATAAATCCATTCAAAATGTGTAGAACAGCATCTTCCGAGAATCAGAACTGAGCAGGTTTGGTGCAAAAGGAGAGTTCTACGGTTTAACTGCTGAGGACGGCAGAGTCTCTTACCTGCAATCCTATTATTGACTCGATTGTGACGGGACCACAGCCACAGGACAGATGATGGCAATGTATTCACAACCTCCAGACTCTCCCTTGCCATGTTCTCAAAGTGATCTGCACAATATCTGCAGCCAAAGAAATTGTGGATGTAGTTTCTCATTGCCGTTAGCACCTCCTGAGGATCTGGAAGAGAATCATGAGCGTTTAATATATGGGAGGCATATTTTAAGGTGTTAGGTTATTTATCCCTAAAACTTAGCATTCATCTGTATAGTTGCTATATCGGTTTAAGAAATCAATCAATATCTTTGTTGTAAATGTCAATTGTTCTTTATAGAAGTAACGCCACCATGAACCTGACCTGAAGCCTGAACATGAAAGAGCTCCACGTTCTCATGTCTTCCCATCAATCTGGTGGCCCAACGTGACAGGCAGCTGGGTTAACACCATATTGAGGTGAATAATCTCTGAGAATGGGATAACCCAATCTGCAGATTAAATGTCGTTAACACTCTGTGTGAATAGTGGCCAGGCTGTTGTCTCAGGCCCTTAACAGTCCACAAACATATTTTCCCTTGTTCGTTTGTTTTTTGTTCTGAGCTTAGCAGGCCTTTTCAATGAACTTTACCACAGGTTCATTGTGTTCAGGGCCTGTAGGTGTTTATCAACAACCGACTGTTCCCACATTAGTTTATTTCCACAGTTTTAATTTAAAAAACCCGTCACATTTGAACATCGTCAGCAGGAAGTGTGCAAATTCGCCTGGTAAAATCACAGTCTTTGGGGGGCCAGATGGACACCCCTTTTGACCAGTCCATCTGCAGGTTGCATGATGGTCCGTAAACCTCGGGATTAACCCCTACGTGCACCTATGTGTGTTTGTGTTTATTGGGTGGGAGATTAAGGTCCCCACTAGGAGCAGAGCCTCTGGTCATCTGCCTGTTTTATTACCCACTCACATTCCTCTAATCTAATTTAATCCCTTTTCACACAGTCCCAATTAGGCTCAATTTCAGATGTTATAAAATGACAAAATACATAAAATGATAATAAAAAAACATAAATTCTAATCCTCCATCACTTCCTGCCACTTTCAATATATATAGATAAATATGCATTTATAAATTGCTTTTCACCCACTGGGATGTAAAATACGTAAGACCTGTTCCACCTCTATTTAAAAAAAAAGCTTTTTATTTACAACAATAGAAAATGTCTGCACCTGAACCTCCAGTGTTGCTGGCCTGGACAGTGAGAACATGGAAGAGAGTCCAGACCCCACAAGGATAACCTCTAAAGTGGGGTTGTGAACCCTGGCAGCCCACCCATCGCACACCCTCAGGCAACGCAGCATCTGGAACCTGAGGGAGAAGAAAAATAAAAGTAATAGAAATTAGAAATAGTATAAGAAAGTAAAATTAGATCATTTATTAGAATATGAAACAATGTTTTGTTGCTGTAGTAGTGATAAACTTTTTATGCAGGTCCAAAGGTGAGAAAATGAACAAGATAAGTTGAAAATTGAAGTTGTGTTCACATGAACTTTACTTTTGTCAAAGCAATTTCATTCTTACAATTATGCAATATTGGATCGTCTGGGACCGAAATCTTCTTCTTCTACAATTGTCCTTCGGTGCTCATATATTTATTCAAAAAATTATAAGAATGGATGTCATCTCGTCAGTTTAAAGCATCCAGCATAGTGAGGTGAAAGACTCTTTAGCAGGTTCATTAGTAAATTATCAAACAGTGCATTTGTGATGAACATGTATGGTGTAAATAGCCTGAAAGAGCTTTCTAACTAGACTTTGGGAATAAAAATCCCAGGTGGCAATTCTGTGGATCTGCAGATTGGTATAGAGACCTTTTAAAAAAGGTCTTACACTGATTTTTTTTCCACAAGTCTGTTTGTTGCTTAATTTTTCCTTCTCAAATGCAGTTTTATTGCCTATATCTGAAGGCAGAAACTACTTCAATGATAACCTCTGAAGAGAAACACCGTTCATTTGGTTTTATATGACAACAATACATACAGTTCTAATTAGGGCTGGGCAAATGAATCATATTTGCAATATAAATGCAAATTTCACACCGCAGAGGCAGACATTTTGGTCAGATTACAATTAAAAAGAGTAAGACACTGACTTCTCACTCAATCCCATTAAGTGGGAGTAAGATGGTTTTCCATAACACAGGATTTAAGAGAGGTGCAATTGGCATCTGCATTTGAAAGATCTGCCCATGCAGGTGGAAGTAAGCACTTTCTTAAACATCAAAATATAACAGTAAAGTCCTGAGAGAATAGAATTTGAACAAGCAAGCTGTCAGGGTCATGGAAACAATGCAACTCTGGAGTGAATATTCGCCTGCTTGTGATGTGAAGGAAAATCATAAAAAAAAAATAAAAATAAAAAAATAAAAATACAATTTAATTAAAAATATTAAAATTGGAAAAACATTTTTGGGCGACATAATTTAGCCCTAGTTCCAGTTGTATTTGCTGCTCCACACCTTAAATAATCCATAATCCATTTTTTTGTCAGGTTATAAGGAATCAATGCCTTCCACATCTACAAAAAAAAAGAAAACCTCTAGTTCAGAACAATGGGAATTTATAGTGTCAAAAGAATTACGAGAATCCTCTACCAATTAAAGGGTCTGTCTCTAGGTACTCCAAATCTGTTCAACTTAATGAAGGGCTGTTCCACACAGTTTTCCCAATCAATGAAAAGTCAGACTCAGGTTAATGGCTCAACCCACCACTAATGAACAGAGGCTATCCAGTTCTCTAACCATGAACCGCAGTTGAATCTAACAACATATTTTCTCTGACATAAAGTCGTTTCACTCGCAGTACTGCATCGCCATCACTGCAGTGACTGACATGATTACTCACTTGTCAATAGTAAAGATTTTGTGTGTGGACGCTCGGGTGTTCATGCACAATCCATTTCCACTAAGGTGGAGTCTATTCATACCTTCCAATTGATTCATTGATCCATTGATTTGTCTGCTAAAAGCTAATGATGCAAGTAAGTGACTCTTTCAATTTGCAAGGGGATGCATAGTGGAGGTATGCAGGCTTCACTCGAAAAGCAACAATACATTCTCAACTAGAAAAGAGACGATGGACCAAAATGTGTCTTTAGAAATCTAGAACCTGTTCTCATCTTGTATAAAAAGATGATGTGATATTTTAAACATGTTATAATACAATGGAGGTTTAAAATGTTCCTTTTTTTCCCCGAGAGAAGAACATGCATCTCAGAAATCTTTCCACAGACATGAAACTACACATCAGTGGCTGTATATTTTGTGATGATTGTCCTCTTTTATAAAAACAAAATCCATTTCAGAATGCCATTGGTGTTCTTTGCACATATGTCATTAGTAATGTGTTTACATACCTGTGCCGTGTTATCCACATTCTCTTTAAATGCCTTGTAGGAAATTTGATCCACAGTCTGGTTTTTCAACCAAGAGTTCAGAGACTTTAACAAGTTCATCACCACAGGACGACCTGGAAAATACTGGAGACACAAACACAAGAATGAAACTGGAGCATAACCGGAACATAAAGAAATAAAATCTTGTGTAGTTTTGTTGGGTCACCCTCATCAATCTGCCTTCGGATGATTGTCGACATTCATTACAGCCGGTCTAAATCATCCTCAGACCCATTTCATGTTTACATCACAAATTTCTGAGCATTCACACTTCACTGGTTTGAAAAACACAGAAGAGGACTGTGATATTAACACTAAGCATTGAGAAAAATAATATATTTTGCTTGTAGACAATGATCCAAAAATATTGTGATAATTTATTAGATATTTTTGGATGCACATTTAAACAGTAAGTGCTGTAAATGTGCTCAGAAGGCAAAACTAATTTCTGCATCGCAGATTTTATAACATGTGTGATTTTATAAACAGGGGATGGCAGCAACACTGTTGGATTCTGCAGCAGCTCTTCCATGGGGCATTTAAAGGAGGTATTGCATTTTAATGAGTCAGAGAATAACTTTATTTAACCAGCCTCATGTACTGAGGATTTGCCTGTTAGCACAGATAGCTCTACTGTCTACAGCTTGTGAAAAGCAGTAGACAAACAGACCAAAACAGAATAGATAAAAAGAATTAATAATTTCTCTGGTCCATGAATATCTTAAACTATAAGTTTATTTGTAATTGCTGTCATTTTCATTGAAATATATAAAGTGTCCATTTTAAAAAGAGGCAGATATTTTCTTTAATCATATTTTACTGATTAGCATCAGACCCATCTACACCAAACAGCCTCTATGCAATTTTTTTGTTTCAATTTGGAAACAAATAAGGAAAATTTTATTTTTTTCACATTTTCTACATGTTTACTTTTATACCAACTGATGAGTTTTGATGAAGTTAGTAAAGTGGCATGGATTGATGAAAATGTTCATAGCAATAAGATGTAAAGGTTTAGATTCCTAAATCTGTTTTCTTTATATATATTATAATTTGACTAATCTGAGAAAACAACTTTTGTCAGTCTTTAGTAAAATGAAAGAGTATGGAGTTATTTTCTGCTGTTGTAACTACCTGTATTTTTCACGGATACATTTTTTCCCCAATTCATCTGTTTACATAAAGACTTACATCATTATTTGCACACCTGGATTACATCATGCCTCCTGCAATGTTTAATCAGGCCTCCAGCTTTCTTCTGTGCACCTTTAGAATCAGCGTAAGTAAATGTGACAAAAGCCGAGCTTAAACCTCTTCCTTCATTAAGATTTCCCTCCTAAGCCACTAACAACTACTTAGACACTCTGTCAGCAAGCTTTCTCCTGGTGGATGTTTACACCCAACCACAGTCACCACAGCAACTATGGCAGCTGGAGGAAACACGAGAGTGCAACTAGCAAAATGAAAGCAAGAAGAGAAAGAGGAAATCCAGCTGATGGCCGTCTGACACCCCTGATGACAGACAGAGATAAAAATAAAAAAAATAAAAGTCTTCAAACAAACAACGGGACAAACAGAACAGCTCATGTCTTCGTCTCACAACACAATAAGGTGTAGGCCTACTGCTTTTATACATTTTTGGCTAAATGCCTTTTATAGTCTTACTGTAACAAGTGGATAATTCCAAAACACAACCCTTGTTCTGCACCTTTTTTTTCCAGAAACATGTCTTATTTCAGTTTCAGAAATTACAGTAAACCTCAGTTTAAAAAAAAAAAATCTGAAATATTAGTAGTAATTTGTTAACCCTGGAAGAGGCTTGTAAAAACCTTTAAACTGATTATGTTTTTATATCAATAAAGAGCTCTAAATAAGTAACTTAATTTGCCTTTTCTGCTATCATATTGATGCACCTCAAACCTAAAAAGAACTACTATATTAACATACACTATATTGCCAAAAGTATTTGCTCACCTGCCTTGACTCACATATGAGCTTAAGTGACATCCCGTTCCTAATCCATAGGGTTCAATATGACGTCGGTCCACCCTTTGCAGCTAGAACAGCTTCAACTCTTCTGGGAAGGCTGTCCACAAGGTTTAGGAGTGTGTTTATGGGAATTTTTGACCATTCTTCCAGAAGCGCATTTGTGAGGTCGCACACTGATGTTGGACGAGAAGGCCTGGCTCTCAGTCTCCGCTCTAATTCATCCCAAAGGTGTTCTATCGGGTTGAGGTCAGGACTCTGTGCAGGCCAGTCAAGTTCATCCACACCAGACTCTGTCATCCATGTCTTTATGGACCTTGCTTTGTGCACTGGTGCACAGTCATGTTGGAAGAGGAAGGGGCCAGCTCCAAACTGTTCCCACAAAGTTGGGAGCATGGAATTGTCCAAAATGTCTTGGTATGCTGAAGCATTCAGAGTTCCTTTCACTGGAACTAAGGGGCCAAGCCCAGCTCCTGAAAAACAACCTCACACCATAATCCCCCCTCCACCAAACTTTACACTTGGCACAATGCAGTCAGACAAGTACCGTTCTCCTGGCAACCGCCAAACCCAGACCCGTCCATCAGATTGCCAGATGGAGAAGCGCGATTCGTCACTCCAGAGAACGCGTCTCCACTGCTCTAGAGTCCAGTGGCGGCGTGCTTTACACCACCGCATCCGACGCTTTGCATTGCACTTGGTGATGTATGGCTTGGATGCAGCTGCTCGACCATGGAAACCCATTCCATGAAGCTCTCTGCGCACTGTTCTTGAGCTAATCTGAAGGCCACATGAAGTTTGGAGGTCTGTAGTGATTGACTGCAGAAAGTTGGCGACCTCTTCGCACTATGCGCGTCAGCATCCGCTGACCCCGCTCCGTCAGTTTACGTGGCCTACCTCTTCGTGGCTGAGTTGCTGTCGTTCCCAAACACTTCCATTTTCTTATAATACAGCTGACAGTTGACTGTGGAATATTTAGGAGCGAGGAAATTTCACGACTGGATTTGTTGCACAGGTGGCATCCTATCACAGTTCCACGCTGGAATTCACTGAGCTCCTGAGAGCGACCCATTCTTTCACAAATGTTTGTAAAAACAGTCTGCATGCCTAGGTGCTTGAATTTATACACCTGTGGCCATGGAAGTGATTGGAACACCTGATTCCAATAATTTGGATGGGTGAGCAAATACTTTTGGCAATATAGTGTAGCTGCTCATAATTGAAGGTTTTACAGTTAAATGTTAAAGAGCCAATGAACAACTTAGTCAATAAAATATATAATTTGGTCCTAACACTTATTTTATAGGTTCAATAATTCCAAAACATCTTGCACTGCAACAATATCCAATTATCTACTACATTTAGCAGTGGCCATCTGAGGCTTCACTACTAATTGATTCCTTGTTTTAACCACGGCCCACCTGTTCCTAAAATCTAATTTTCTAACTACATGTGACCAAAACACCGCTTCAGTTAAAGTGCTAAAGTCAAAGCAGCGTTAGAGAACTCCTCTTTCTGATTTCCATCCATTACAGTACAGGTGAAGTTAGCTTATAAAGTCCAGCTTTTTCCACTTAAGGCAGCTAGCAAAAGTAAAACCCATTCTTTCCAGACAGCATTTCGAAACAGTGATCCATGCATTTGTGACGACACGGCTGGATTACTGTAACTCACTTTATACAGGGGTCAGCGACTTGTATATTTCTCATCTTCAGAGGGTTCAAAATGCTGCTGCACGTCTTTTAACAGGTACACAAAAATTCGACCACATTTCCCCTGTTTTAGCTTCCTTACACTGGCTGCCAGTACATTTTAGGATTAATTTTAAAATTCTTTTATTTGTTTTTAAAATTCTTAATGGCCTTGCTCCTTCTTATCTGTCTGAGCTGTTACATTCTTATACACCCTCCCGTTCCCTCAGGTCAGCTGATCAGTTGCTTCTGAGGGTCCCAAAGACGAAATGCAAGCTCAGAGGAGACCGTGCTTTTTCTGTGGCAGCTCCTAAGCTGTGGAACGATCTGCCTCTGAGCATAAGACAGGCCTCTTCTCTTACTGCTTTTAAGTCCCTTCTTAAGACTCATCTTTTTTCCTTGGCTTTTGACACAATTTGAGACGTTTTACTTTGTTTTATTCTTTTTGTATACTAATATGTATTTTACACTCGTTTTTTTCTCTATTTTATAATTTTATTGTATTTTATGATTGTGTACAGCACTTTGGTCCTGTTCGGTGTATAAAGTGCTTCATAAATAAAGTTGGTATGGTATGGTATGGTAAGTTAGATTTCTTATATGGGACCAACACTTGTCTGTTATAATGTCTCATCTGCAAAGACTTATTTAGAGGACAAGTTTTATCAGTATATCTTGAGACTGGAAGCAGTTTGCAATATTCAAATATATGCAAACACTACTACGCCATAGAAATTAATTTTAACAGCTTAAAATGATAAAGAAGCTAAATTTACATTTACTGCGATTAGGATTAACCTGAATCTCACTGATTATTCCTTTTTGGTTATTACATTTCTGTCTATGTGATAATATTAATAAATAATAACAAGTGTACATAGAGCTACTAAAATTTATGATTTCAATTGACCAGCACAGATTGTCAGATCTTTCCTGCTAAAGTAACTTAATGCAATCCGTGCACCTTTTCCCAACTACTTTATCTAGCTCTCCTAATCCAGAATCAGCAGATTAATCTCTGCCTCACAACCGCAGGAAACTTAAATTCTTTGAGTCTCTTTCTTCAACTGCAAATATTCAATGCAATAATAATAATTGGTAATTAATCAGGAATCATAAATTTATAACTGATCTGTATATATTTTAGCTGTAAGCAGAGGTATCACAAAAAACAGAACAAAAAAATCAATATGGGTAAGTAAAGTTCACACACTGAATTTTTATGCTTGCAGCTCACCTGTGGCAGTAATATATTAGGTTTAGGCGTTGAGTTGTCTCACTGCCACTCAGTCGGAAAAATTCATTAAACCTTCAAATGAATTTATGCAGAACAAAAGAAGCAGCTGTTTTCCACTAATGGGCTTAGGTCTCAAGCAACTATATTCATGAGATTAATACAGCTACTGATTTTCCTGAAACGCTCAAAAATTGGTTTTACTTACTGTACAATTATTTAAATCAGTAAAAAAAACAAAAACTGTAAACCACACAGCTACTTTAAACAGGAGATTCACAAGTTTAGGATTAAATCTGAGCAGATAAAGCCAAAGCAATGTACTGTATATCGAGTCTCTAGCCAGTATTGTCAACATTAACAATCTCAGCTCACAAAGATGCAAAAGTCACAGCAAACATTAATACAGATAACCTCCAGTTACAATGATGGGTATTTTACACACATCTCCTTTAAATGTATTTTTAGCGAGCTAATGTGCATCTAAATCAGCTGCCATAGTTACAGATAAACATTAAGTGAAGCAATGTTTAACAAAACATAAAAAATATTCAGCTGACAGGACCATTAAAATGATTCATGCGTGGTTAAATTCTTTATTAGGGATCCTTTCTGATTATCGATTTTATTCCTGCCGTTGCTTTTATCATCTCCATAATCTCCCCCTGCTACAGAAGAAAGCACCATCCATATATGCTGTATCTAGAGAAACTTAACAAAAAAAAAAACAGAAAAACAAAACACATGGATGCACTTTGCCTCCTTTAAACATATACCCCTTCTGTCCCCCATCCCAGTTGGACCATGACAATCCTATTCGCCCTGGCAATATGTCATCCCTCATCCGATTAGTATCAGCAGCACTTGAGAAACCACAGGCTGCTTGTGGTGAGAAGGTCGCATCTGTTGGCTGCAACAGGGCACGCCTGGCCAATCTCCTGCGGTAGGATGCAGGAGAAATAATAGCAGGTACAAATGGGAGGCTGCTGGAGAGCAAACCAGAGATAGAAGGAATCCTATACCAAACATACTAGAGACAACATCCAGTACTTATTTATATTTGCACTGACAGCTGATTTAGGAAAAACATATCCCCCTGGACTCTGGCATGAGAAGGCAGAAGGATTTCAGAACAACACCCCACCCCCCCATAATTCTGTTTTACTCCCCTTCTCTTTTGTCTCCTCTCCGACCCGAAGGGCTTCTTTCAAGAAAAGCAGGATAGAGGTGTAATCCTTAAATACCTCGCTGTAATGCTCCTGATGCCTCCCAAGATCCACTTTTCTAAATCCTAAAATACATGTAGTGCATTCAACAATCCAGATTTCACCCAGCAAGACAGAAAATATAAAAACATCATTTAAGAAAACAAAAAAACACATGATTGCAGCAGCAGATATAATAATGGAGAGGGCTGTAGTTCTTGGATTTGGAAGGATTAGAAGCACATGTTTCATTGTAGATTCAGCACAAGAAGGTGATACAAGTATTCAAAGTTAATGTTTCTTTGAGAAGAAAAAAATAAGCAACATCACAGCTGATTACTGATTCAATCTGTCATAAACGGAATCCCCTTAGAGCTCTTCAAAAATGCTGATTTAAATATGCAAAAAAAATCCTTCAATAAAAAGGTCCTGTTGGGGAAATGTAGGTTTGAATGTGTGACTCAAAAACACCTAAAAGGAAATTCTCTGACATGCAAACTATGCACAAAACTGCAATGTGCTGATTAAAATTATTAAAAGTCTAGTAGATTGTTATTTACTCTAATTTTTTTTTGTCTTGTACTCTTGTATTTAAGTGGCTTTGAACCAATTCACATTTTTAAACGTGTGTGTCGCCAAATCCTACTTTCTAGCAAAAACTTTGCTAGACACACACACACTTATTTCCTTTAGTGTTCATGTTTGCCAATGTGTTGTTAATAATGGATTATATAGGTTTGGGATCAAAAATGTACTTTCATCATAAGCTACAATAAACAATAATTTTGATCATTACTTTAAAACAAATGTTTTAGAGATACCAAAAAAAAAATAATAATATGCAAGACCAGGTCACTTGTGAAATTATTCTTTATTTAAAACAAAAAAAAATCCACCTTTCCTGAGCCTTTTGGTTTTCAAATAGAACCAGCAAGCGAGAGGTAGTGACACGAGCACTAACACTGAAGTGATATCATAATGATTCACTCTTACTAATCCAACCAGGTGATTCATTTAGAAGTTCAGGTGTCTGGTTTTAAAACAACTTTAACTTTTAAGTTCAACTTTAAAATATGAACATTTCATTAATGATTTCACATGGCTTTCTCAATTGGTTTTGTACTCTATCATTATTATGCTGCCTTCACAAAGGCAGCTGAATAAGCTGTGCACACCTGAGGGCTCGACTAAATGCACTAATGTGTAAATCAGGAATACAGGTGTTTACAAAAGCCTTTGCCTTTTCATGGCGCTCAATGATGTCAGAATAACTTAACTTTAGGAAAGGTTTTCTTTTAAACCCCCCCCCCCCCCCCCCCAACATTTTTTTTCCGTTTTTAAACGCATTTTTTTTTACACCAAAATGATCAGATGTGTTTTCTCCAAGACACTGTCTTTTTTTGTTTAGGCCATAATAAGACTTTAATCCTGTGTCAAAAGATTGAGATTCTGGGAAATCACTAACTTCTCTGTTGTTGTCTGTGTGGACATGTACCAGTTTGCCTCTGATTCGAAGTGTCCAGATGACATCAGACAGCACAGATCGGCATGCTCTGGGGTAAGCTGCTCAACGATCACTCGACAGAGCAGAGAGCAAGGTAAACAAAAGAATTGTTTTAGCGCTGCAGATGTAAAAAAAAATAAAAACTAAGTCGACAAAAAAAACAAAAAAAAATCAGAATCATATTACCAAATAAGGCTTTATATTTATGATTTCAGCTTCTATACTATGTTCAAATGGGCATTTTATCCTGCTGGGAAACACTGTACCTTTTATCTCACCATAAAACAACAACACTGTGTGCCTTTAATAAGTATATCAAATATTTTTGCAATATTAGTAATGTGTAATAAGGTGGGTTTAAAGAATAATTATATGATGTTAAAAAACCTTAATGTGGAGTACAGTTAAGTCAAAAAATATTCATACATCTGCCAGAATAATAAAAAAAAATCCAATGATTTTATTAATAATCTTCTTTTGATCAGAAGTTACATGTGAATTTTTGGAGTAGCCTAAAAAAAGCACAGAAGACCTGAATTTGGAAAATAATCTGTGGAGGCAAAGAAAGTTTAAGGTGATGCAAGGAGGCCTTCCAACCGCACAGATCTGGTTCTCATCAGCAAAAATAAATCATTGAAATATTGGAGGAAACAAGTAGGGTAAAAAAGGTATAATTAATGTAATGACACCAAAGATTATAAAAAAGGGTGTAAATATTTTTTTTAGCATTCAAGTTTTTAATAACAAGTAGAAAAACGGGTAAATCTTCCTAATAGATGCTCCTTCGTCGATTCTCTCATCCTCTGAGAGATACCTGCCTCTTTTCTAGTCCGAAACAAACTTCATGTGAATAAATTTCATTTTAAAGCCAAACCAGAATTATGAATACTTTTGCGCTTCAGTGCAAACGTATGCATCCTAGAAGCTTGTTAAAAAATTACCTTGCATGTCAGATCTTCTTTGTTTTAAAATCTACTCAGCATCTTCACAGCAAACAGCCTGAACAGGAGCATGCTCTCCTGTCTGTGGCAAGGGCACTTAGTCAGGAGTCAATAAGGACGGTCAGAAGTCGCGTTCAGCCGTAACAATGACATCCTCCTCAGCTACACAAAGCCCCGCTGAGTGCTGGCTGCTCCATCCTTGCAGGGGGGAGACAGGCTAAAAACACCACTGGGACCTGCTACCATTGACTAAACAAACCGGAGCTAATGGGGGGCCGCAACGCTCTGCCCTCCACATGCACCCCCCCTATACAGATACACTGACACAAGCTGGCTTACTGCGACGCCTCCCAAGAGAGCGAGATATAATCAGAGAGATTGGTGGCAGGCTGGGGAAGTGGAGCAGCCTGGTGTGTAGCCAACAGGGACACGGCTAGCAGGTCAGGCTTCATCATCACAACATGCTTGCCTGGTGGCACACATACACACACAGATTGATGATAGAGGCAAAGGTGGAGGTGATCAGAAGCATCAGATGGGAAAAAAGTTTCTGCTATAAAACAGAAAAAAAATACTTAATATAAATAGGATATAATGCAGATTTTTTCTTTTCTTAAAATAGTCCTTATGCTTAAACAAAAACGTATTAAAAAATCATAGCTGCTGCAGGAACATGAAGAGGGGGAGTGTCAGATGGTTTATCCTATTCAGACCAACAAGTCACTGAGGGCTGCATGCCACGCTTCAATCCCACTGTGGAGCAGCATAAAGAGGGTCAACAATCCCCCTGGGAGTCTTTGTGCTTCTTTCCTACAGAAGGGCATCTACTTCTGATTTCAATACCCTGAATCAAAATGTTTCCACAGTGGTAATAAAAACATTAAAAAAAAAACAGCAGGTTGAGCAGCAAGACATGAGCTTACCTTCACAAACATTAATTTAACACATAAGGATTAAAACAACAGGTTCTAAGAGGTTAAAACTTAAATGCAAAGCTGACATCTACAGCCTGCTCATCATTGTGCCGTCTCATTCGCCATCTAGTGGTGACCTGCTGCTACTGCTTATTTAAAAAAACGCTTTGGAATATATATTTTATTTGACGTTTTAGCATGCAAAATTTCTTTTTTCTAAATAGAAGAATGCATACTATGATGCTTGTAAATATAAGAATAATCATTGAATAGAAAAAACCTAAACTAAATTCTAAAACTGAATTTCACACTCCTGTTTGACTGGAAACAAGAATTGGTAGATAAAAAAAAAAAAAAAAACAGTTTCATGCTAAAACCTAGTTAAAATTTCTTTGGAGAAATTATCAGGACCTAAAAAACCGAGGGGAAAAAAGTGTTGATTTCATGCATCCTGCTTAAATAAAAATTTCACAAACTTTTTTTTTATTCAAATATTTTTTTCTCCATGTTGGTGAGCTGCTTTTGAACAGAGCTCCGTGCTGCTCTGAATGTGTGTAAGTGTTGTATAGATACGTGGTATGTTGGGTCTACCTTTGCCAGGACAGAGATGTAACTCTTCAGTGCAATCAAAGCATCTCCTTTGATGACACTTTGGACAGCCAGCTCCACACGCAACGAGTGATGCAGTGCTGACTCCAGGTCTGCCATGTACACCCGGGACCTGGACGTGCACACACCAGACAAAAACACACACAGGAAAAGATTAAGTAATGCCTATAATGAGAATGAACCAAGGGTGTCTTGTTCATACCTGTCGAATGGTCTCCAGGGCTCCTGTGTGCTATTCTTAACCAGCTCCATGGTGACCGGTGGAGGCTTCCCTGAGCGTATCACACCAGGCAGCCTCTGGAGGGCGTAGGAGTAGAAAGCACGAGCTTCAAAGTTCCTGTGGGTGAGAAAGGGTAAGTGGTACTAGGAACTTGGATGAATAAACGGTGGGGAACAAAAACTTTGCAAATGATGCTTCTTTAGATAGCAGCCGGCTACTTAGAAGAATGTAATTATGTAACTACTTAGCAGGAAGTCATGCTGAACAAAAACCAGTAGATTTCAACATCTGAATGTTGTTATTAAAATAATGTGCATTAATACTGCTTCACTCTACGGTTTTAACATTGGAAATTTAACCAACATATTTATAATAAATGAATACAGGCAACCTAAAGTAATCTGGAAAAAAAAATATCTCAAGCAGTGTTATATGAACTGTAAAACACTACAGTTATGTAATTACAAACCATAATGCACTTAAATCTTGTAAACGTATATTACAGAGTTCATTTTAAACTTATGTATGTCTTAGTGCAGTACAATACTACATAAACATAAATATTGTGTTCAAACTGCCCATTTTTTGGCACTTATTTCCAAATAGTCAGATTGTAATTATTTCAGGAAAGTATTTTATTATATTGTTGACAGTAGAGCGCAAAAGGGTTCTTGGTTCTTTCTTCATTGAGTTTCTATGTTATCCCTGCGCATGCTTGGGTTCTCTCTGGGTACTTTAACTATCTCCCACAGTCCAAATAACATGACTAACAGGTTAACTGTCCTCTTAAAATGGTATAAACATGGATATTAGTACTGTGAGTCTCTTTGTTGCCTCGGTAATGTACTGGCACGCTGTCTAGGGTCCATCCGGCCTATCAGCCACCCTCCGACCCAGTAAGTATAAATGAGGATTAGATTGATGCTTCAAACAAAATAATAGCTGTGTATTTTAGACTTTTTATTTTTAATGTACATGTTATTTTAAAAATGACATATCAAAGAATATTTGATGGTAGTCAGAGGGCCCGGTGGCACCCATGTATGGCAGCCTCATTTCGGTCATGGCTGCTCTGGGGCTACAAAGCCCCCATCAGTATGTGAATGTGTGCATGTTTGGGAGATTGACTGAATGTAGTGTAAAGCGCTTTGGAGTCCCCTGACTTGAAAAGGTGCCATAAAAGTACAGGCCACTTACAATTTCCACCATTTATTTAAAACATTTTCAATAATCAGTAAAAAAATGTCCTCACAGCAATCAAACCCTTGCTAAAATTTCTAATCACCTCCAACTCCTTGAGGTCAAAAGGCCTTATTGACATCATCCTAATCTTTAACCTCTTGACTCCAAGCTCAATTCATTTATTACGGTTGAATTCATAAAACTCGACTTTATCCTTGTAGTGGTCAATGCTAAATTCTTGTAGACAGATTCAGAGACAGTGGTATTTTAAAGCAGTAGAATAGTTTTGATGATTTGCAGAAAGATTTTAAAACTCAACTAGTCCTAATACTTGTTGCTTTATCAGCATGGTTTTTACTGTAAAATACCTGCTATTATCTTTAATTTAATCCTGGGCTTCATAAATTTACGGCCAAACATTTTTCTCACTTATGAAATTGTTTTTTGAGCACAGAGCAGATGGTGCAGGTGATTCTGGGAGAGATTGCTGATTATTTAACCATGCGCAAACCCTGCAAATCTGAAGCTCAGCCATTATTGTGGTACACCCCCATTTGCTTTCTCTCCTCTTCACAGTGAGAGAGACGGAGGGAGAGAGAGAGAGAGAGAGAGAGAGAAAGAGAAAGCTCCATAGACCTGGAGCTGGATGGTAATAAGCAGGATGGATACTCTGGCCCTATGCTCACTCATGCCAGCCAGGGACTCAATTACACCTGTGTGTCTGGTGGGAGTGTAGAGATGTGGAGGGAAAGCCATTCATCCCCTGATCCCCAGGGCCAGCGGGCAGTCAGGCGTCAGGGTGGGCTGAGAGCGAATAGATTCACCTGGGAGCAGCACATTACGTGCATGACAAATGTGAGACGCGCTCCCAGTGTGATGCACACACATATCAAGATAACACACACACAAGCTCTGCTCTCCCAGGATCAATCAGATATTCAGCGATGATGGGAGGCCATCTGTCACCATGAGTGGCCGGGTCTTGTTTGGCAGGTGAAGCCAGAGAAGCAATGGCATTGTTTTCATGCAAGAAATTAAAAACCCTCCCTTCTGTACAGTGATCGAGATGAGGGGGGTGGGAGATGGGGAGAGATGGAGGGTGAATAAATAAATCAGCAATAAATCATTTCCTTTTTGCATTTGTCAACTAAAAAGGAGTCCTCTTTGCATGCCAAGTTATTGAAACAGCCAAACAAAGAGGCATAAACAGCAGATGAATTTGCAGGGTGAGGAACGATCACAGCCGCTTTATGACCGTGAATAATGGCAGCGATTTTGATGTTCTGATCCCATTAAGAGGCCAGATGTTTAAAAGTATTTCCATGAATAGGGTTCAGATAATGAGGTTGCAACAAAGCTTTTCAGCAGAAAGCAAAACGGCTGCAAGTAAAACAATGAGGATCTCTGATGTCTGTGGAATCAGTTTTTCTCATTATTGATGGAAACAAAGTTTAAGATGTTGAGTATGTGTTTCAGGATGATTGAAATTTCTGAAAAGAAGCGCCTCCCCTCTTAAATATTCAGGATATTAAGAGGTAGATGGTCAGAGCAGTAACGCTGGTTTTATAACCTGCACCATGGTCTGCTTTGAACACAGTAGATAACAGACAATGCAGATATGCAATACTGTGTGATCAATTTGCATCTTCAATACTTCTTGCTGTCTTAGCTAGGTAATTTAACACTGTAACTCTTGAATGTTCTCCCCAGTCACCAGAAGCTTCAATGTATTTGGTCAGGATTCATCAAAAACGACCAACGCACAGTGTGCATGTGTTCTGGAATATGATTCACAGTTTTCAATTATTTGTATTAATTAAAGAAGCAGCCATCTGTTTGCATTCAGCCTCACTGAGCAATTACTGTACATGACCTCCTTAGTAAACATATAGAACAAGGTCAAATAACATAGATGTGATCTATCTCCAGGACGGAACTTTTTTTTAAAGAACACTGCTGTGTTCTTTAAAAAAAGTTCTGATAACCCTGAAACTATGCTATATGCTAATATTCTTTATCTTCTGATGCTTACAGTCCAGTTTATTAAGCAATAGCCCATCTCTTCTTTAAATTCCACAACTTTATCTCCAATCACTCTGCCCAGTTTCTTTGTTTTCTTTTTCTGCCAATAGTCAGCTTCCTGAATGGAAAACAAAGCGTCAAAACTTCAAACTTGGAAACAAAGTCCAGTGGATTGTTTTTTTTTTTACTTTTTAGGAATTATTCAGTCTCCCTTGCCTCTCCACAGATTTAATAATAGACATATTTGAGTTTAATTGAGTGAAGAAAAGCCTGAAAGTTTATTAAATATGTTTTTCACACCAGAGACTCAAAGGTACAGCTGCCACATCATAGAAATGAAATGAAAATCAAAATAACTAATATAAAGGAGCCGTTTGCTGCTCTATCTACCCATATAAAATACTCTAAAAATCTTAAACGTTTTGATTAGGCAAGTCTTTTTTTTAAAGGAAAAAGTACCTCAACAGATAGACTTTATAGTTTCCGGAAGTCCCCAATTACTGATGATAAAATCCCTCGTTTTAGATTTCTTGACATTTTATTGTAATCGTTCTAATTGTTTGCCTATTTTGTTCTGACATAACTGGTGTTCATAGATGCAAGGAATTTGTATAATAAAAATCAAAGTAATCTTTACTGTTTTTATACTTCTCAAAGCCCATTACTGCCAAAACTGTTGCACAGGTGAACAATACATTATAATGCATAAGATAAATTCTCACCTCTTTTATCACATTAAGAGGGAAAAAAATGACTTATCAGTATGCTGCTGTATCTGTGGGTGGGTTAATCTATTAAAAAAGGGCAATCTTTTTCTTTCATTTTCTTTGGTGTTTAAAAACATGTTTTCTGAGAAAAATTAAACTCACTGTAGCAGTGGAGGAATAGATAGACAGATAGAGTGCAATTTTGAGCTGCAGTGCAAAGGCTTCTGCTATGTTTATTACATTGTTCAGGTTAGGTTAAAAACAACCTTATGTTGAGTTCCATGCAATGGCATAACTATCGGTAAAGCAAAGACTGCAGTTGCTTAGGGGCCCCGTCACTGACACCTGGGTGGCCCCCTATGCTATTGTAGACTAGGACGTCTCTTTGCAGATGTATTGGTGTGAAAAATTCCTCTTAAACCCACCTGATACTGAAGTGACTGACCAGACCTTATTTGTACCGCAACACATGCCAGATTTCAACATGATGAAACCAATAGCAAAGCAGACAGTGGCACTTTTAATTACTATCTACTTCATATGGGGCCCACCCAGATAATGTTGCTTACGGGCCTATTGTTGTGTCGTTACGCCATTGGCTCCATGAGTAACCTTATCTGTCTAACAATGCAAACAGTCACCCTCCTTAATCCAGCTGAACATATGCAAATCAGCTGCAAAAGTGTGTCATAAAATATGAGTTAAAATTGTAAGACCTCACTGCAGTGAGCTGACAGTCACAAAATGCTTCCAACACTTAGATATAAATCTATACAGTAGATGCTAATTATTCAGGATAAAAGCTGTAGAAAATGTCTCCCAAAAGTGTTGGTTGAATATTTTTCTACCGAAGTTCTTATTCTTGTTATTGTACGTAGAAAGAAATCCCATACATGTTTAGGTTGCACAGGTGCAAATAAGTCCGCAGTTTTCTTTGAACATTTGCATTATACAATTTCTGTCCAGACAGACGTGTCTTCTTTGCTCTACCTCCAAAATAGGCTGTCCTGAGCAATTTTCTGTATTTGTGCTGCTATATGTTTGGACTGCTGGATCACATAGGGACCACTTTACCTCATTCTATCTCTATTCTCCCATTTTGCAGTACCTTTTAAGTTACACTCATAACTTTATGTCCTCTCTGCTTTTTCCCCCCATCATAGTAGCTTCCTCCGGGCTGTTCCTGTTCAATTGTTACTCGATCCTTGATTTAAATATATTCATCTCTGTTTATAGATTCTGGAGCTTAGCTTGTTTCCAGTGTAGTCCTGTTTCTTTTACTTTGACTAGCAGAATTGGTTTGGAGCTCGTCTGCCTGGCTAAGGCCCCGTCCACACGAAGTCAAACCCTGGCCTAAACGCACACATTTTTCACCAAACCAGCCTCTCATCCACATGAAGCCGGCGTTTCGGGGTCTGTAAACGATCTTTTTTTTATTCAGCCTTCAGAGTGGGAAGATTTTGAAATGCCGTTTTCGCATTTCCATCTTTAAGCTCTAACCGCATTTTTTTTTTTTTTACACGCATGCGTCATAGCGTCGCCTCTAAACACGCATGCGCGACACAGTATCACAACAACAATGGCGCCGTACTGTGTTGAATGGTTGCTGCTAATGCTACTCACCCTGCTGTCGGGCTTACAACAGAATCTTCTTCTTCTGGAATATCTCCAGGAAGAACAGAGCAATATAGACGACATAGTTCAGCACCTGAATGTGACTGAACCACGAAAATGGACCCGCAGGGCAACCATGTATAAATATTAGTGCGCATGCCCAACATTTCGTCGCCTATTTTTGCTTTGGCACCACAGCGCCACTTACAGGCCTGGCATACATTTTGCAGCATTTTCATGCATTCGTGTGGACGATCACATTTATTTTACGTCTCCGTCTTTACGACAAACGTTCTGGAAAATATTAGCGTTTCGTGTTCGTTTTGACTTCGTGTGGACGGGGTCTAAGTCTATCCTAGATGGGGCCACCTCTGAAGCTAGTTGACTGCTACCGTTTTTTAATCTCTGCTTCTTTCTGTAAGTCTTCTTCTGCTTCCTTGAACCCCAGTTGGCCTAAACCTCTCACACTAAGCCTGGTTCTGCTGGAGGTTTTCTTCTGTTAAAATGCAGTTTTCCTCTCCACTGTCACTAGATGCATGCTCGGTTTAAGGGATTGCTGAAGAGTCAAAGGTAAGATGCAAGTGTAAATCGTTGCCACAGGCTGATCCAGGAGGAGCATATCTTTCAAGTGAATGACTGGATGCAATCAACTCTTTTAAGTCTCTTTAAAGTGCCTTGAGAAGATTTGTTGTAAATTGGTGCTATAGAAATAAAGTGAATTGCATCGATATGAAAGTAAAGCAAACAATTTTGTTAGCTGTTCAAGCTGATTATTTAATTTGTTAAACTAACTGGATTAGACCAAGAGATGGTGTCCAACAATTTTAGCCACAGTGTTCACAGTACTCCAGAAAGGCTTATTGTGACAGAGAACAGACAGTTGAGTAAACTGTGGTCTAGTGTGGTTACAACACCCGTGTTGTGAAAGAGGAACACTGCAGAAACACTTACACTCTGAGTCTGGTAAAGTTACCATCTGGATAATAGAGGTAACAGGAGGGAAACTCCGTCACTCCCAGTTTAGCCACCAGACCGCTTTCCGTGTTCAGCACCCTCCTCACAGTAACGTTCTCAAACTGCAGCAGGTCCAGGATCACCTGTTCATGTAAAATGCCAGTAAATACATACACCACATGTGTGAATGTTGTAATGGTTCATACCTTTTAGCGTTCTAAGTAGATTTTTTTTTATTGGTTTTAATGAATAGACAGCATAAAAATCCAAAGATGTAAACAATATCTGGATGCCCCAGTTTAAAAACTCTTAATTTTCTCTAATCCACACTGAGTAAGAAATACTCATAGGGGCTATAAAAATATCCCAGACCAAGTTGCAGGAGAAACACACATTTTGAGTACCCACAAGGGAGCATATGGCTTTTTAGAGCATCAGAATACAGTAAGAGCACATTGTTGTTCAGATTTTCACTGTCCAGCTGTTGATTGGAGGAAGTGAAAATTTTTAGGTATTTTCTATTTTATGCAATGCAGCACATTCCAAACTTTAACTATCTTTCCCTTTCCCTTTGGTCAGATAATAAAACTTAGATAGAACCAGGTGCTCCAAAAGGAAAAATATTTCAAACAGATAAAGCACACAGAAAGTTTAACCTTTTGTCCCTTTAAAAGAAATGACTGAGGAAATCAGCACATTTAAATGCAGTTCAGATCAGTTTGTTTTCAAAGTCAGTTACACACATTTAAAGAAAACAAAACCAACTGAGCTCATTCAATTCTACTAAGATTGTTTATAGAATGTCCTTGTTTATAGCTACAAAAACATTTGGTTTCTTACTAATTGTTATGGGGGTTTAAACCTAAATTTTAGACGAGCTGTATCTATATATTTGAGCTTGTATGTCGAAATTTGGCTGTGGTTGGATTTGAGAAAATTCAGAAATTCTTTTTTTTTTATTTCTATAAAATTGTACGATCATTCTATTCAAAATCAAGATAAATTTAAAATGACCAAGATGTTCGTCACGGTTTATTTTAAAAGTAATTAAAATAGAGGGAAGGATTAATTTCCCTGCAAAGGGTTAGTGAATAAAACACATTAATTGTAGTGATTACAGGGAAGGAGCTTAAAGAAAAAAAAGAATAGACCTCAGAGAAGGATGATGACATGGATCTTTACCTCTCTGCCTATGTAGGATTTTGCATCTTCAAAGATCAAAGCCAGGTGTTGAACCGTGTTGGTTTCAAAGAAGTTGTTGATCTCCGTTTCACTGAGAAATGAAAGACATTGAACAGATCTGCTGTTAAATTGAATACACTAGCAACATCAAAGCAAAATCTCAGATGGAGCAGGTCTATATAGATCCCTCTAAATGGCACTGGAAATGCAAAGAGAATACATGTTATGTCACCATAAAATAAATAAATACACTCAGACAATTAGCTAATAACTTTTTTTCAATCCTTATACAATAAAAAAAAAAAATCACGTGAGAATAAACAATAACTGCAAGAATGTCCATTGGCCTTCAACAGTTTTTAGACATTTAACATTGCAGGACAGTGCAATACAAAGTCGGAGCAACTGTGTCTTCTTTGCAACGGTCAGAACAGAAATAAACACTTCCTGTTTGGTTTTCCTGCTTATCATTAAAATAAGCTGCATGTTGGCTGCTGAGGCTTGTGTCTGCATTTTTGCAGAGGAGTGTCATCCAGCAGAGTAGCATGGGCTTGCAGTAGCAATAGAGCAATTAAAACCCTGCTGAGTAGGAAGTTGTTGGCTATCCCTTTTATGCTTTTCCTATTAACAGCAATTTCTCAAATGATACACTTTCTATTTAAAGGTATAGTGGAGGATTTTCCAGAATTTTTGAAAAGACCCACCCTCTCCACTTAAAAAAAAAGCACATACAAAACCCTGTACCTACTCTCGAGATGGAATAAATATTAAATGTATGCGAGTTTAAAAGTTGCTGTTTGCATCGCTCATACAAGCTTACCTTCTAAAAGAAGATTTGCAATTTTTCCACTATGTCACTCATCTTCACTTACTCAACAGTAAGTGAAACTGGGGACGAGCACATAGGACGGCCTTACGTAAACATATCACCAGAATGATTGACAATTAGGAGGACCACTTATTTTGATGATCCACCCGCAAAAAGAACATCCTCCACTATACCTTTAAGATAAACAAATACATCATGTGTCCCTTTTGTGGTTTGCAAAATGAGTCAATCAATAACAAATGCTGTATATTACAGAAAATTAGATGTGGTTTCCCTCTTTTGAAAACAACTAGTACCTGGTAGGCTCCAGCGGGGGGCAGGCAGGGGGCCACGGCTCGCCATGAGACTCCAGGCTGTCTATGATCCGCTGCCGAAGATTTCGAACATCACGGGAAAAACCTGGAAATCAAGAGGCTTTGATGCTTTTCTACATGCACTCTAGGTGGATTTAATTCACTGATGGGACACAGTGGTGACTGAGTAGCTCCCTAAACACAAATACGAACAACCACAGTAGGCCTAGAAGAAAAACTCTGCCATTTAGCAAGGATGATATAATGAGAAAGTGATAAAAAATAAAAGATTTAAAGGCAGATCTGTTTACCTTAATATATGTTATTTTGTCCTGTATCGTGATAAATATATATTCAATATAAAAAGAAAGTGCATAAACTTCTGGCTTCATTATTTGTTTCACTGTGGGTATTGATACCTCTGTATGGCACCCCTGCTGAATCAGCTGTCGAGTAGGCATGGAAGAACTGTAAAGGGGGAAAAAAAAAAAAGTGGGAGCAGATTAGTCGACCCTCACATGACCATGAGAGATCAAAACTGAAGTTTTACAAAAGAGGAGGGGTTTCTCTCCCTCCCTGCCTCAACCTCCAAATCCCTTCTGCTTGAAATGAGTCGCAGATGTTAAAGCTTCCCTGTAAGCTCAAATAGAAGGACCTCTTTGTTTCATTGGGAAAAGACTTTACACAAATGCAGACACTTCCAGCAGGATTGTTTCTGTGGATCATTTAAAAACATCACTGATCTATAAATCATTCATCAACTTCACTAATCAATAGAAAGTTTGTGATGCGTTACTTTAGTGACAAAGCAAATATACCCAACCATCTGTCCAAAGGTTATGACAACCTTAAAAAAACAAAGAAAACACAGAAAACCTTAAAAAAATATTTAAAAATTAAATAAAAACAGCAGGTTTTGTTGAGGACATCTGACTAATTGAAGACATGAGGATTAAAAAGGGAGCTCAGTGAAAAGTTAAAGCAAATCCGTTAGACTCCTGCACTTACAGTTAGTTAATACAAACAAAAAAAGAGACTGTGCTGAGTTGGCCTTCCTACTAAAAGAAAACATCTAAATATTCTACAGCAACACAGGTAAGTGCAGGTCATTACATGTCAGGGGGATAAGTTATTTGTGTGATTCATTCATTCTTATTTGAAATAAAATGTTTAATCTAAATTGAAATGTAGTTTCAACTTATTTTATGTGTTAAAGGTGCATTAATTGAGGTTTTTAAGTCATTTCACAGCTTTCCATCTTAAGCAGTAGTTTGGTTTGTTTACTCAACTTATTCTACAAGTTTTATTTTTCTAAAGCTCTCACAACACTTTGCTTTGTCTTGCTTCAAATTATGGATCATATTTTATCTACCATCTCTACTTGCATCCCCCCCCAGCTTCTTTGGATGCAGTAAATCATGTGGTTCTTTGTGGATCGTAGGGGAAATAATAGAAATAAAATTAATAGACATTTTGTCTTTTTTAAACAAATAAATGTCTTTAAGTAACCCAAACAAAACTGCATATTTACGAAAATGCACAGTTCATTGGTGCATGTTAACCATTTAAATACCTTTATGGTGGGGTATCCGCTGATTTTGTAGTTCATGCAAATTTGTATGTTTTCATCAGCAGCACAGTCTACAGCAGCAATGTTCACTGCTGGTTTCCACTCTGAGGAAGAGATATATGAGACAGAAGGTGAGACAGCAACAGTAAACATTTAGAGCCATGTCACTGGACCATGTGTTGACTCTGTATGTTTGCACAGGAGCTGATGAGTCATGCTAAGAAATGATCCGAATGACTGGCTGCACCTTTAGGTGTCGCACATCTCTCACCAAACAGACACCATTATAATATATATATATATATATATATATATATATATATATATATATATATATATATATATATATATATATATATACACACACACACACACACATTTGGGCTGCAAGTAACAATTATTTTGCTAATTGATTAATCTTTTTTTTTCGATTAATCGATTAATAATTGGATAGCAGAAGGTTCCTTAAAAAACTTTTTTTGTGGAATTATAACAAGTTAAAATAAAGCTTTTCCGCTTGAGGAGTTCTGGATAGAGCATATTGACAGTCGAAAAAGCTATTTATCTTAAATGTAAAATGTTTACTTTTTTTTTTTTTTTTTTACAGTTTTGGTATAGTTGCTTTTCAAGGTAAGTTTCTCTATCAGCACATGTTAGCGTCTCTATACTCCAGTTAACGATTACTAAATCACTAAATTAGTTGATGAGTATTTCATCAAATTAATTGATCACAATTAATTTTTTCAGCCCTAATATAGAGGATAAAATGTCATCTGGAATTGCACAATTATAACCTGTAATGTTTTTCTTACTGTCAAAAAGATGTGTGACTCAAACTCTAATTTTGAGAGCATAAAACCTCAAAGTCAAAGTCTGAACAGATGGCTCTGATGAGGTCACTACTGATAACATTTTGTTTTTGTACGTTAACTGTGAGTACAAAACATCTGCTTGCATTTTAACCTGTTCTTTTCTCAGCATCTGAGCCAAAGGAATGAAAGACTGAAACATTTTTTTAACCTGCTTTCAACCTCAACCTTATTTCTTCAAAATAGAACTTAACTCAATGTTTCTACTGCATTTTGCACCATATCTATTGATTTATTTTTGCACTGCTCTGAACCTTCCATATCAGTGCCTTTTGCACCATGTCTCTCCTACACTGTTTACATTTTGATCACTACTGCACTTTATGAATGGAAATGTTCATTTAACTGCTAAGCTGCAGCTCATTCACAGTCAAAACGCTGCATAAATCAAATTTCATTTTGTATACACTTTGGGCCGGATTTATCAAAGGTTTGCGTGTATAAAAACGTGAGCTATTTCACTGCGCACGCTAAAAAATGTACAAACTGATCTATCTACAGCGTGCTAAAAGGATTTGGGCTTTAAAATGTGCTCAATAGCGTCTCTTATCCATTTAGTACTTTTTCTGCAATGAATATTCAATATAGGGCGTTTACACGCAAAAGTGCGTCTTGTGGGAGGAGAACATGTAAATATATTAATTTAGCACTCGCAAAGTGATTTATCAAACCTGAAAGCAATTTTGCTAACGGTATCTGACTCTATATTTAACACGTTTCAAAAGAAGGTGCAAATGGTCTGTATGCGTAATTGCGCACACATGGCAGCGGTTATTGTCGCAAGAAGGAGAAATCGAAATGAAGCAAGGAGACGCAGAGAACGCATTTTTTCACTTCGTGTGAATATTTTTGGAATGAACGAGGAAACGATCATCAAAACATATCGTTTATCCAGCATTGCCATTTTGGAGCTGTTGGGGGAACTCCGAATGGATTTGGAGCCAGCCACAAGGAGGACCCACGCAATACCAGATATCACGAAACTCCTTGCAACATTGCACTTTTTTGCATCTGGGATCTCCCAATCTCGTTTTTCAGAAGTGCTGTCCGACGTTCTAAATGCCATGTCGCCCTGACGCCCTACCGGAGAACCCCGACACCCTGCGCCTGTGGAGCAACATGCCAATGCAGTCATCTTATCCACACTGGCCGATACAAAACATCTGTTTTTTTTTTGTTTGTTTTTTTCTTACTGCGGTGAAGTAGAAATTCAGCCACATACCACCTTAGGGAATAAAGGTTGCCAAAGTTTTTCTATATATATATATATATATATATATATATATATATATATATATATATATATATATATATATATATATATCTTTTTTTGGAGGGGGTGGTGTCACTGTAAGATTAAAATTTCTTAATGCACTAGTTTGCACAAACTACAAACTACTTTGCCGCAAACCACAAAACGCGCAAAACCATCATTTAAATAGGGCGTCTCCAACAGTTTTGCACCTGCCACCAGTTACGCAATCGCTCTTGTTAAATCACCCGCAAACCATGGTTCAGCCCCTCGCGCAAAATTCCACTTTGCGAGCGCAAATTACTGCACGCAAAATTGGATCTTGATAAATCCGGCCCTTTGTGTATACAAAATGAAAATAAAGTCTAAATTACCCTGGAAAAGATAGTTTAGGGCCACGTGAAATTTAGATGTAAGAAAAACAGCAGACATGCTAAATAAGTATACACTGCAAAAAATGATCTAGAAATAAGTAAAATATTCTTCAATTAAGTGTACTTACCCTTAATTTGAGTAGGTAAATGAGATTGCCAATGGAATGACTATTTTTACTCTTAAAATAAGATAAATACATAATATGCACTTGAAATAAGAAAAAACAATTGTGTTTTCTTATTTTAAGTGTAAATTGTCTTGTTTAATTGGCAGAATGTCTCTTTTACCTCCTCAGTCCAAGAAGTAATGCATTTATTTTAAGCAAAAATTACTTATCTAGATTTAGATTCTTTCTAGTGTTGGAGGTGTGAATCAATATTTAGATTAGTGCAGTACACTTGAATGCCAAACAAATACTGAAACCAGGGCCGTCACTAGGTTTGAGAGACATGGGTGGCTTAGCCCCTAGGTAAGATATTGCGCGCGCGCAGCGCGCGCCGAAATTTTTTCAGTGCACTTTCTAAGGCGCTGTCTATAAATTCATTATTTTAAGAGCAACATACCTGGGAAACACTTCCCTCACTAATGCTACTTCACCAACTAAACTACACCAGTTAAAATGTGCTAAATTACAAAGAGTAAATGGTAGGTGCCATGCATTACTGCATAAATGGAAGAAGGCAAGTGGTTCGCCACTCATCATAATGGAAACCTTCTACAGAAGACAGTTGTCTAACCAACAGACTCCCAACATCTTCATAAACCCTTAACCTGGCCATTCATCTTTCCCCATCTCCCCTGCACCCACAACCTGTCAGGAACCCCTGTCTGCTTTGCAATAACCCTGTTTCTGTGTGTGTGCTTGGTGTGTGTGTGTGACCTGGACTTTGGCATGTCTTTCTCTACACCTGGCACAGAGAGAAACACATATATGTGAGGAACTTAACAATAAATGCAGCATTATCTTTGATAGATTTCTGCTTAATCTAAAGTTTAACCACAAAATACAAGTTGCATAAATGGACAGTAGGCAATAGGCAATAGCATCATTGCAAAGAAGGATATCCTTGAGACTTTTTCACATCAGTCTGACAAAGTTTTAATGCAAATAAAGGAAGTATTTTTAAGTACAATGTATTAATGAAAACACAAAATCAACAGTATATGAAACGTACAACTTAGAACTATAGTCAACCCAAGGAAGCACTACCATATCACACAGTGTCGCCCTATCAGACTGGTGGCACATAGATATGGGAGAATTATCCTGCCATAATGCAAGAGCACATAACTTCAATTAGAGAAAAGAATTTCATCTTCTTGCACTCAAAACTTATAATGCTCACACTCAAAACATGCGCTCTCTCTCAAATATTTTCTCTTCTCTCAAAAATCTTTGTTTCTTCTCTCAGATTTAAACAGATATTTTCTATATTATCACAGATATTTTTTCCTCTCGCTTGCCTCCATCTCCGCTCTGCACGGGTCTCAGTTACGCTCTGCTTGCGGATTTGTTTTGCTCTCTCAGACTGCAGTTGGATCGTTGCCTAGCAACCTTTCCAGCCAATAGAACGACAGCCTCGGAAAAGGTGCGCTTGTTTAACCCTACGGAGTGTGCCTGTGCTACTACGCCACTTATAAAGCGTCAGCTGAAACTGCTATTTACAGTAGTTTTGTGGCTGATTGTTGTTTAGAAATAGAAAACCTGGTTTCATTTCTTAGTTTTGCCCTGGATTTTGTAGCGTTTGTGGACGCTACGTCGCTACTTGATCAAAACAATAACGTCGCTACAGGAAAGTTACTTGATAAATAAAGCAGCGACGCTACGGTCAAGCTACTTGAAAATGTAGTTAAACTGTTGGCGCTGTCATCATAAGGGCAGGGAACAGTCGGAGAATAACAGCACACGACTACACCAAGTTGTTTCCTTGGGCGACACGTCACACGCCACCACTTTATTTTTCCTTCATTCACCAACATTGCACATGCTCCACAATTTATAGTCACACCCATTAATGACGTCATTGAAGAGCACTCATTAGAATACACATTACAACACCCCCACTTGCTCTTGCACTATACAATCGTCATTCCAATTTTTTTTTTTTTTTTTTTTTTTTTTGAACATTTAAAACAAGTTATTTTACATTCCAAACATATAATGCATAAATTTTCCCAGTTTTGGCTTTGTGGCAGGTTTGGTAAAAACGTCCGCAACCATATCTGCTGTTGAGCAGTATACAATGTTTATTTTTCCATCATAAAATGCAGATCTGACAAAATGATACTTGATATCAACATGTTTACATCTCTGACGAAATACTGGGTTCTTTGACAAAGCTATTGCTCCTTGATTGTCCTCAAATATTGTAACTGGCATATACATGCAGTCTTTGTCCATTCCACCCAACAACTGTACAAGATACAAACTTTCCTGTGTTGTCGCTGCCAATGCCATATACTCTGCTTCGCATGTAGACAGAGCCACCGTTTGTTGTTTCTTTGACTTCCATGAGATAACTGGTCCATTTTTATTAAGGCTAAAACAATAACCCGTAACGCTTCTCCTGTCACTCTGATCAGTAGCCCAGTCTGCATCGCTATATGCTACGAGCTGAAGTTTCTGCTCGCTCCTCTTAAAGCATAAACTCTTGTCTATTGTCCCTTTTAAGTATCTCAACACATGTTTTGCTGTTACCAAGTTACACTCCCTTGGTTGTGACAAATATTGTGAGAGTTTACTTACAACCCAACTAATATCAGGTCTTGTGCACATCATGAGATATATTAGGCTTCCTATAAGCTCACGATACAATCTTGGGTCTACAAGTTTGCTTTCACTTTCAAAGTTTAACTTCTGTTCACATGGAGTGCATCTAGTACCACATTCAGACATACCAAATTTCTCCAGTATTTTAGTTATGTGCCTTTTCTGGCTAACTTTTATTTCTCCCTCTGTCTGTGTAAAATCAATGCCCAAAAAATGTTTAAGCGGCCCCATATCTCTCATCTTAAACTTTGCTTTCAGCATGTCTTTAACACTGTCCATTAGAGAATCCTCACTTGTTGCTATAATAAGATCATCAACCCAAATGACTAGAATCACTCTATTATTTGCTGTATGTTTTGTATAAACACAGTGATCTGCTTCATTTGGTACAAAACCGTTTTCAGACAAATAATCAGATAACATCTTATTCCAGTTGCGTCCAGATTGTTTTAAACCATACAACGATTTGTTAAGTTTAAGAAACTGTTTTTCACCAAATTCTGAGTCAACCATAAAACCTTCAGGCTGTTCTATATACACCTCACAATCAATAGGAGCGTGTAGATAGGCTGTTTTAACATCCATCTGATGTAATTTCAGATTATACTGAGCTGCCATCTGCATCAAGCTGCGTATAGACGTCATGCTAGCTGTTGGTGCGAATGTCTCCCCATAATCTATACCAGCTTCCTGGCTGTAGCCTTTTGCCACATATCTGGCTTTAAAAGTCTCAGCTCCATCTGCATTCTCCTTGATGGTATAAACCCATCTACCCCCCACTGCATTTTTACCTTCTGGCAGCGTGGTCAGAGTAAATGTGTTATTTTCCTTCAAGGATTCAACCTCTTCCTCCATAGCTTCTATCCACTTCTCAGATTCAGGTGAAGTCAGGGCCTCTTTAAAACTTTGTGGTGTATTACACACTAAACGATAGCAATAATCAACACTGTCAAAATTTTCCGTGGCAAAATCATCACTCTCTGCCTTACATTCGTAGTCCTTTAAATACAGAGGCACTTTTTTCTCTCTTTTGGAGCGTCGTAGACAATGTTCTTCATCTTGCCTGAGATTTGTGTTCCCCACACTTGAAGGTTCAGCACGCATCTCTTTTGTTCCTTCTGACACCTGCTGTTCTACTTTTAACTCTGACTTAACAGGAACAGTTTTTCTGTAATACTCATCCTCCAACTCCTCTGGTTCAGTCTGAGTTTGGCATTCATTTTCAGGTTTAGTTAGAAATCTGACTAACCTGTGTTTACACACCCTTCCTGTCACTGGATTATAAATCAAATATGATGGGCTGTTTTTATCATAACCAACAAAAACTCCTTCATCACACCTTGGGTCTAACTTTTTCTTATTTTGTTTGTAAGAGTAGCACACTGTTCCAAACTCCTTCATTTTAGAAAGATCAGGTTTCTTGCCTGTCAACATGTAGTACGGCGTTTGCCCCAGACGATTATTAAAACACCTGTTGCGTATAACTGCAGAAGTCATCACAGCATAAGTCCATAATTCTTTAGGCAAATTACTCTGAATCAGCAAACACCTGGCCATCTCAAACAGTGTTCTCCAGCTTCTTTCAGCTGTCCCATTTTGATGGGGAGAATACGGCGCAGATGTTTCATGTCGAATAGCATTTTTACTCAATAAAGACTGATAATCTCTTGACATGAACTCAGTGCCGTTATCTGATCTAATGCACTTTACTTTTCCATAGGGGGCTACATCTGCAATAAACCTTTCAGTAGCTCTGACTGTGTCACTTTTAGCTTTTAGAAAATAGACAAATATTGCACTTGAAAAATCGTCCGTAAATGCAAGTGAATACCTAAATCCTTCTTTTGCAGCAGGCTCAATAGGGCCAGCTAGATCCGTGTGCACTAGCTCAAGGGCCGTTTTAGCTTTTGCATCAGCTTGTCTATTTCTACTCTGGGTAAATTTCCCTTTAATACACGTTTCACAGTCTAGTTTAGTTTTATCAACCTTCCCTTTGATTTTCATACCTTTCACAACATTTTCTAGTTTTAATACATCTTGAAAATTACAGTGACCTAAAATCCTGTGCCACTCTTGAATGTCATAGCAACCCAAAACTTTATCGTCCTCTTTGTCAGCAAAGTCATTTTCATCGAGAACATCAAGGAAATAAAGTCTATTGTACACGTTAATGTCAAACCTGGTTCCATCCTTGCAGATGAGTTGATCATGTCCTTGTTGAAAGTTGACTGAGGCTCCCTTTGCCGTCGCTGCTTTAACAGAGAAGATGCTCTGGGGGTAGGTGGGGATGTACAGCGCCCTCGTTATCGCCACCTTCACGTTCCGTCCCTCGGTGTCTCGCAGCCACACCTCTGCATCGCCTCTCTTCTGTGCCACGCCAGTTGTCCTCGTCCCATCAGCAAGCTCCACGAAGTGTTCCTCCGGTCGGAAGGCATCATCAAACTTTTTAAACTTGCTTAGATCATTAATTATGTGAGACGTTGCACCGGTGTCTACCATCAGTCCTCTTTGTTTCAAGCCGCTCATCTGGCTGTCGCTCATCTTGAAAACAAACGAGTGATCATCCCCTTCGATGGCCCGTTTCACACTTTCTTTCTTCTTTCTTCGACAGTTGCTCTCTTTATGACTGGAGTTTTTACAGAAACTGCACCATTGTCTCTGTGCTTTAAAGTTCGTCGGACATTGTCGCACTTTGTGTCCCTTCTGGCCACAGCTGTAACACGTAAACTCTGGGTTTGTTTTTTGTCTCTGCATCACTTTGCTTGAGAATCCACTGGCTGTCATCACATTATCTTCATCCATGTTAACTTTTAACTTTTCGGTGCTTTCATAATTTCTCAACTTAACTTTGAAGTCACCAAAGGTTAATTTGTCATCATCAGTTTGAGTTATGTGAACAACAAATGGCTTAAATGGTTCAGGCAAACCTTTCAAAGTCATGGCTATCAACAGTCCATCACTCAGCGTCTCTCCAGCATTTCTTAGCGCTGTAATGGCAGTTTCAGCCCGAATAATATAGTCTGTGACAGTCTCGCTGGCAGCTTTCTGGAGGGATGTCAGTTCTGTGTAGAGGCTAATTACCCGCGGCTTTCCTTTGCCCGCATAATGATCTCGCAGGATCTGCAACGCCCTCCTGCCGTCATCTGCCGCCTCTCTCATAACTAGAGACAAGCTCTTGTCATCTAGACACTGGATCAGCTCGGCGTAGGCTTCCTCGTTTTTATCAGAGTCGTCATCTTCATCTTCATCTGCATTCGGCTCCACCTTACGCAGTATTGTTTCTTTCAAGCCGTGCAGCCGGAGATGTCCCAGAAACTTTGCCTCCCACAGCTCATAATTTCTTTCATCTCCATCAAAGCACAATCTTTGCCATCGACTTCCCATCTCCCTCCTGGGCCTATAACCTGTTGGCGCTGTCATCATAAGGGCAGGGAACAGTCGGAGAATAACAGCACACGACTACACCAAGTTGTTTCCTGGGGCGACACGTCACACGCCACCACTTTATTTTTCCTTCATTCACCAACATTGCACATGCTCCACAATTTATAGTCACACCCATTAATGACGTCATTGAAGAGCACTCATTAGAATACACATTACAACATAAACTAATAGCTTCGCTACATGTAGCGGCGCTACTGCCCATCACTGCTCCTGTGACAAAACTATTATAATTATGCTAGTAGGCTACAACAACATCGTGTTTTCCCACACCACTGACTTTGTTCACCATGGTAACGTAATTCCTACTGAATCAGACAAGCTATTAGGCCTATATTGTCTCTTTCCTCACTCCAGGTAAAGTGAAGAAAATGTAAACCGCTGACATCAAATGGCAAACTCACCGTATGTATCTGCACGCAACCATAACTTTCCTAATCAAGCTCGATGACTGTGTGGAGATTCAAAGGGCGCGCTGTTGCTGCACTGCACAGCTGCTATGGTCCAGTTGATGGCCGTGTACCACGTGACGTGACGCTGGACGCGGAGCCAATGAAGGAAATGAATATCCTAACGATATTAATAATTGTATAAATAATTGTGTTTGTAAATAAACTAACAGGAACTTATCTTCAGATTAACTTGCCTTCTTGGTGGCTCGTTTTCAGTGCTTTACTGCAATTGTTTGGGGTTATATGGAAAAAAAATCAATAAATAAAAAAATAACAATAAAAATCGCAAAATAATTATGGGGTGGCTAATACCAACGAAGGGATGACTTCAGCCACCCTAAAATAGGTCTAGCCACGTCCCTGACTGAAACGTGAAGTTTGAATTACTTCTATTCATGGATGCTTTATTTTACAAAAGTACCATGGATAAACTGTTGGACAAAATGGAAATGTGGTGAACAGTTATTATTAGAACCAAAATACTGGTTAACGTAGGAGCAGAATGTACCTGTAGATATTTTTTTTATTTAGTTTGTTGAACAGTTATTATTGTTTTGTCTGCGGTCGCATTAGAGAAAGGCTGAATTTAATCGAGCACTTTAAAAGCCTTATAGGTGCCTATCTGTTTGGTATCCAAAACTACTGCTCTGAAACAAGTTTTCCTAAATTCCCCATCATAATATGAACTGACAATAGAACTTAGAGTATTTCGATTCAATACCTTATCAGTCTGTGTTAATAGCAGAAGGCATTCATTCCAGAGCTCCATGATCCATACATAATGTCATTACTCTTCTGTCTGAGTTTCTGGCTGTTTTGTGTTTTCTTTCTTCTGCAATGTTTTTTCTACTTAATGTATCAGATAGAAACAAACGATATATACCTTATATTTGCACTTCATTTCAGTTTAACCCATCCCATGGAAAAACATTACCAAGGCAACAGAAAAATTATAAGGGGGGTTAAATGGGGGCGTTGTCAAGAAGAAAGAAAGAGTGGTGACTAGCCTAGCGTTACTGAAGCATGGAGTAAGAGGAGGGATGTTGGCAGCTATGCCCTGGATAGATGACATGGAGGATTTTTCAACAGGGTTGGATTTTTTATTTTTTTATTTGAACAATTCTGCTTCCTGCTTTTTAAGGGGAAGGGTCATAAACACTTACAGTAAATGCTTTAAAAAGATTGAAAAATTATTACATGGTAATTTTCAACCAGCTCATAAATATCAAACCTAACAAGTCTAATACAAATCTTTTGGGTGTTCTTTTCTCAGGGTTACACTATCACATGAAGCTTTATCCCTGAAAACCTGATTAAAATATATTTATATATATATATATACCCAAAGTCTGATGCTGCAGGTACTTATACTGAAATAAAACCAGTATTTTAGAAACATTTTATGACAATAGGCTGTGTGGTGGAGCTGAAGGTTAAAGCAGTTCAACAGGTGTTGAACTGCTGCAGGCAGACAGAAGTACCTGCATTGTTTACTACACATAGAATTTACTCAGCTGGACATGAAAGTAGTGATGTTTTATAAGTGGACAGAAGAGGAATGAGATTGGATAGCCTGTTTTCAGTCAGTGGATTTCATCATACAAAAAAGATCCCAAATTTAAAGAAAATTATTAAAATTTAAACTCTAAATCTAGCAGGTCAAGATAAATGCGCTCTATCATGAATTTCTATGAAACGAGGCAGGTGTCTGTTAAAACGGAATGTAGAAAGAAGTAAAAAAAAAAAAAAGAGGCTTTGCTTTTCCCATGGAAAGTGCGCCTAGGAGGCAAGGGGAACACAATTCCTAATCATAGAACAACACCACTGCCCTCACTCTCCTGAGTTCATTAAAGTTTAAATATGTTGCCTATGAGCCGTCTTTTGCATAAAACGATCCGAGCACAAGTGTTGCACGTAGCCAACTGTCTTTTTATTACGGTTCAGCTACACTTTAAATGCAGCTGTGCAAACAGATGGCTATACACACACTCCTGTGAATTCTCTTTGTTGGTATTCGATGGCTTCTTTTGGTCAGCTGACTGAGCGATATTAGGAAACAAAAATAAAAAATTGGGACATTGCTGTTGGAATGGAAAGGTTAGAAGCACCCTCCAATTGATTCTAAGCACCCAACTGTATTTTTCACATCCCTCCAGGATAGAGGCTGTGGAGTCCAGGTGACCAGAACCTTATTGGTTTAAGCTCCTCGAATGGCTGAAGCTGGTGCTGCCAAGGCGGCAGAGGACAGAATTACGTGCCATGGAGGGATGTGTCTGATGAGCTGAATTTATAACTCATGTGGGGATAATATCATTAAAGTCTGTATTAGTGACAGGAGTGTGTACCAGCACATACCTTTGGCCTATTATGAAAATTCACTATAATAACCACAGTGTTACCACTTAGGCCTGCGCTATGAACGTTTTGAGACAAATATTGCAGAACAAGAAAATATATGTAAATGTGAAAAAAAAAAAAATCACCTCATAGAGCCTCTTTATCTGCAACAAAAGTAGACTTTGGGGTGAGTTACACTTTAAAGTGTCATCAGGTATTACATTTAATCCTACAGAGCCAGCAGTTAGATGCCAATGGCTACTGTCCTTATCACAATATTTACGCGTTACTAATATTCTGATATTTATTCTCACTGCTCTGTAAATGAGCTTCAGAAAGAACCTTAACATGATGTTATGAAGAGTCACAATATAGAGCTAGATACAAACTATTTAATTAGATCACATGCTCTATTTAACAGACAAAAATAACTTGCTGCCCCTCCAGCCTCCATGCTGAAAAACTAAATTAAACTAATGTGCCGATGCAATACTGTAATATAAATTATGCAATTGCAATTATAGATGTTTAACAGTAACTTTCTGAAGTGGTTTAAAAAATAAAATAACAAAAAGACATATTGTGGTTTAAACTGTCAGATGCATTCCCTTAGCAAAAAATAGTTTATTAAAGTATACTAAAAGTGCACTAATTTCATACTTAAAATCAGGCAGTGCACTTAGAGTTTACTTATTCTAAACTATATTTCATATACTTAACAATAGTATAGTCAAGTGTACTTGACTATACTATTGTTTACTTTATTGTTTACTAAAGTATACTTTAAGTATACTTTAGTAAACTTTAAAATGTCACAATTTAGTTTGAAGAATTATTACTTTAGTAATACTTCAAGTACACTAAAAGTACATTGTTCGGCATACTTTCGAAACTTATACTTAGTATTCTTAATAGAATTTACTTCAAGTATATTACTTTTTGCTAAGGGTTTCTGACAAAACCTGAAGCAGAAATCAATTTCAACATTTCAAAGGTGAGACTTAAAAAAACAAACTATATAAGCTAATATTTTAAAGACCTTGACATTGTTGTTCAGTCAGAAATGATGCACTCTTCTTGAGACCTCCAATATAAACTTTGCTGTTTAGTGCCAAGAAAAACATTATTCCCATAGAACTTTATAATAAAACCTAGATTATCAAAAAGAAAGTCCCACTGCTTTCATTTTAAAGCCCTTACATTTACAGCCGTCCCTAACTGACAGTTCATAAGGATCATTTTATATCACAGCTAATTAAAAAGCCAACTAAAATCCCTTGGAGGAGGTCTATATAATCTAGTTCTACAGGGTCTGGATGTTACAACTTTGCAATTTCTTTAAAAAGAGTTTTTGTGGTAAGATTGTAAGCAGGTCGTGCCTTTACTTCCTTTCTCATTTAGTAAAAGTTAAGAGCAAAATTGGCGTCTTTAACCTTAAATCAATATAATTCTATGGTTTTTGTGCCATTTTATGAAACATTAGACATTTAAACATTCCAAGTGTTTTTTGGTGCCCTATGTTAGTGTAGGTGGGTGGGAGGGCAAAATAGCCTCATATATCACTTGTGCCCTGAACAAAATTTTCACCCCTCCCTAACAGGGAAAGTTTTAAACTGCAGATTTCTCTGCTAGTTAGAGTTACAGTGATCTTCATAGTGATCTCCTTATTGCTAAAAGCATGTGTGATGATTGAAATTATGCATTACTTGATAAGTTTAAAGCTTTTATTTTGTGCCAACAAGCGGGGAAACAATGCATTTAAAAATAAAGATATATTGTGGAAATGTAGATGAAACAAGGACCGTTTCCGTACCAACCTTTGATGTCTCTGGCCAGCTTCTTGTAAATGGGAGAGAATGAGATGCAGTGGCCGCACCACGACGCGTAAAACTCCACGACCGTGGCAGCTGAGGAGTTCACCAGAACCGAGCCCACATTCTGCTGAGACAGCAGCACGATCTGGTCTGAAGCTGTGTACAGTCCGGCTTCAGCAGCGGGAGGAAAAGCGAGACACACAGAGAAGAATAAGGCTGCAATCATTCTCAGGTTCATCTCCTGTAGTTTAATAAACCGAGACGTGGCACGGCCGCTGCGCCGCGCCATCTTCCCGATCCGAGCTGCAGCAGTCTGAACCACTGTCACAAACTTCACTCAACTTGTTCTACCCACTTGGTTTGTTTTTTTAAGGTCAGCTCCATGAGTGGGCCCTCCCACTGCCGAGCAAAGGGCCAAATCCACAGTGAGAAAAAAACTCCTCTCTTCCACCTGATGACTAAAAAGTTAATCTGAGGTGTAGGCGCTGCAGCTCACGCCCACAGGAAGGAACTTTAATGACTGATGATGCAGCACATTTATTAGATTATTTGACATAGATTGCGTTCATCTGGGAAACACTTGTTTCAGATATCCACTCAATGTGACCCATGATGATATAATAAAGGAATGACCAGAAGTCCCTCAAGAAACTTATAGACTTAGACAACTTTTATTGTCATTTTGTATACAGAGTGTTTTAGACAGTGAATGAGAGGCAGCTTAGCAGCAAAATGAGCTTTCATTTCATAAAGGGCTGCAGTGACCAAAAAACATGGTGCCAAAACGCATTGATATGGAAGTTCAGAACATTAAATATACAGGTGCTGGTCATAAAATTAGAATATCATGAAAAAGTAGATTGATTTCAGTAATTCCATTTAAAAAGTGAAACTTGTATATTATATTCATACATTACATACAAACTCATATATTTCAGATGTTTATTTTGTTTAATTTTGATGATTACAAATGAAAATCTCAAATTCATCATATCAGAAAATTAGAATATTACTGAAGACCAATAAAAACAAAGGATTTATAGAAATGTTGGCCAACTGAAAAGTATGAACATGAAAAGTATGAGCATGTACAGCACTCAGTATTTAGTTGGGCCTCCTTTGGCCTGTATTACTGCAGCAATGCGGCGTGGCATGGAGTCGATCAGTCTGTGGCACTGCTCAGGTGTTATGATAGCCCAGGTTGCTCTAATAGTGGCTTTTAGCTCTTCTGAATTGTTGGGTCTGGTGTATTGCATCTTCTTCTTCACAATACCCCATAGATTTTCTATGGGGTTAAGGTCAGGAGAGTTTGCTGGCCAATTAAGAACAGGGATACCATGGTCCTTCAACCAGGTACTGGTAGCTTTGGCACTGTGTGCAGGTGCCAAGTCCTGTTGGAAAATGAAATCTGCATCTCCAAAAAGTTGGTCAGCTGCAGGAAGCATGAAGTGCTCTAAAACTTCCTGGTATGTGGCTGCGTTGACCCTGGACCTCAGAAAACACAATGGACCAACACCAGCAGATGACATGGCACCCCAAACCATCACTGACTGTGGAAACTTTACACTGGACTTCAAGCAACGTGGATGAAGTGCCTCTCTTCTTTTCCTCCAGACTCTGGGACCTTGATTTCCAAAGGAAATGCAAAATTTACTTTCATCAGAGAACATGACTTTGGACCACTCACCAGCAGTCCAGTCCTGTTTCTCTTTAGCCCAGGCAAGACGCTTCTGACGCTGTCTGTGGTTCAAGAGTGGCTTGACACAAGGAATGCGACAGCAGAAACCCATGTCTTTCATACGTCTGTGTGTGGTGGTTCTTGAAGCACTCACTCCAGCTGCAGTCCACTCTTTGTGAATCTCCCCCACATTTTTGAATGGGTTTTGTTTCACAATCCTCTCCAGGGTGCGGTTATCTCTCTTGCTTGTACACTTTTTTCGACCACATCTTTTCCTTCCCTTCGCCTCTCTATTAATGTGCTTGGACACTGAGCTCTGTGAACAGCCAGCCTCTTTAGCGATGACCTTTTGTGTCTTGCCCTCCTTGTGCAAGGTGTCGATGGTCGTCTTTTGGACAACTGTCAAGTCAGCAGTCTTCCCCATGATTGTGTAGCCTATAGAACTAGACTGAAAGACCATTTAAAGGCTTTTGCAGGTGGTTTGAGTTAATTAGCTGATTAGAGTGTTGCACCAGGGGCCATCAATTTTGAACCTTTTCACAATATTCTAATTTTCTGATATGATGAATTTGAGATTTTCATTTGTTGTCATTTGTAATCATCAAAATTAAACAAAATAAACATCTGAAATATATGAGTTTGTATGTAATGTATGAATATAATATACAAGTTTCACTTTTTAAATGGAATTACTGAAATCAATCTACTTTTTCATGATATTCTAATTTTATGACCAGCACCTGTATATGGTGCACTTATGCAGTGTTTTGGTTTAGTGTTATCAGTGTGATGCAGAGTCTGTGACATGATTTAGAGTTTTTTCAACAGTTCAGCAGTCTGATTGCAGTGGGGAAGAAGCTGTTGCAGAACCTGCTGGCCCTGCATTGGATGCTTCAGAGATCTTTCCAGAGGGCAGCAGGGAGAACAGTCCATGGTGGGGGTGTGAGGGGTCATTGATGATGTTAAGGGCTAGGGACACACAGCACTGGGATGAAATGACTTTTATGGAGGGTAAACAACTTGTCCAAATCCTGTTTTTTTTTTTTTTTTAAATAAGCTTCCATCTTTCTGTTTTTATTTTTAAGTTGACAATGTTGCCAAGTCTGATAACAAACGTCAACAAAAATCATATATACGTATATATATTAGCAGTTTGAGCATTAGACTATGCTCTAGATAAAAAAAAAATAAAAATCTAAATGAGAAAAACACCCAAAGCTCTTCAGATATAGAGTCGAGCGGATTTTTTTGTTGTCTTATTTGTCTGGATTGATGGTTTTCTAGCTGTCAAAATGAATGATTTTACTAAATGTACTGTTGAAATTGCAGTTGATAAGTTCAGTTGCAGAACTTAATTTAAAATAGTTTATTTATGCAATTCTGCAGTGGATATTTCCTCAGGTTTTGGTGTTAACACAAATTACCTTAAAGTGTCCATCTTTTATTCGTTTTTCCCTACACAACTGTAATTTAAATGAAACTCTTATTTTGAAGAGTCTTGTTTTTACAGTAAGAAAGGAACTGTTAAAAGAAATCCTCTTACATTTATCATCTTTTACTAACTAATCTGTCATTTCAATTTAACAGTGGAGAGCTCCACCAGAGTCATGCCTTAAAAAAATGACTTGGTACAATCCAAAACATCATCACCACCATGATGACATGTTATCCTGGGTTTCACAAAAAAACAGCAGACAAACCACAACATCCGAGTTCAGTTACCAAAGTAAACATAATGAAAGTCCTGTGCTCGGCTGTCTGCCCCCAAACAACTTGAAGTAATTACCTTTGCACACATTCCACCCAGTAAAAAAATAAAAAAACTGAAGGGAAAACTTCAAGTACAAAGTACAAACAGTGAATGCTTTATTTAGTTTCAAATTTTATTTAGTTAACAAATCTATACTATGTACATATTTTCAAAAATCAACAGTATTTATTTTACAACAACTGTTTAGGTTACAGTAACAGTGGGTCAAACTGGATCAACAGAATATTTACACCCATCAGTCTCGCAGGACATTATAAATATTCACAACCATTTCTAAACATATGGCAAGGAGCTCTATGCTAAGCTACTGAGATAAATATGTTGCATCAATTTCAACTTTTTTTATTTGTTTACAGTAATCCAAATACTTTCTAAGGTCAACGCTACGCTACATTTCTGTGAAGAAAACCGACCAAAGGTCAGTGGACAGCCTGATGCTATCAGGGGCTTAAAAGCTTCTTAGTCTCTACATTAAAAATAATGAAGATGACCAGATACTGCATAGATTCAGACGGGAACTTAACTTCATCCCATATACAATCAATTTCAAGGGACAATTCCAGGGTTTTCCATAACATCTTGCAAAAACTACTCATTTAATCATTAACATACAAAGTTCTACAGCATAGAGATTACCGGTTTCAAAGAGTTGTGGTCTTTTTCCTCATCATACACCAGTTGAACCACCTCCGCCTCCTTAATTTAAGGTCACTTTTGCTATAGAGTCAATAAGGGTTTTAAAGAGCTCTTAAACACGTCACAAAAAGTTGGTACATAGTTTTGTTTGACCAAAGCAGCAGAAAACCAATGAGCCCTTGGATGTAGTCCTATGTGCTAAGAGGCATCAGGGCAAAGACTCACAGTGTGAATCATGTTGGCTGGAGTCACTCATGGTTGGACTGTCCACTGCTTTCATCCACAGTGAAGGTTACTTTAGATTTCCTTAGATGTTCGCCTCATGCTGAGGTGCATGAGGAGGGATGTGAAAATGTTCTTCACTAAATCTTGACATAAGAGAGTGATAAGGCAGAACATTGAGGACAAGAAAACAGGAAAAGCAGCCATTCTGAGGTCCATTTGCAAAAAGTATGGTAAAATACAGATGATAAAACAGACATTTAAAAAAAAACAGGTCCAAAGGATGCTGAAACATCAACAGAATCAGGAGGCACTTTAATGGAAAAAGGAGATTTTTTTTTCTTTTTTTTTTTTCTGAGTAATCCCACCGGGTGCTTTATAAGGCTTGTTTAAAGATCATTTTGCAGGAAAGCACATGATGCTACAAAAACAAGTTTTTTGCCGGTAAAGACTTATAAAAATGAAATAGCGCTTTTTTTTGTGTGTTTAGGGAAAACGAATTAAGTGTAGGCAGGAAGGTTAAAAAATCCAGCATTTCAGTATTCTTCCATAATTGCTGCCTGTTTTGTGTCCCACTTGCATATCAATTTAATCAGCTTGCACAAAACCTACTTAACCAAGCACAAATCTCTGGAGGTATTTTCATTCCAGGTCGAAATCCACACCAAATATTTACATCCAGTAGGAAGGTGGGATGCAGTGATTGCATTAAAGGGACAGCAGTTAGATAGTTTTAGTTAATTATTAACATTACAGCTTCAAGGACTAGAACAGTTTCTCTATGCTCTTTTCTTGGTTCCTTTTATCTAATATATTGCTATATTCACATTTAAAATTGTGCTTTAATAATAACTTTAGATTTTCTTTACATGTTAAAAATGTCATTTCTACAGGTTGAAAAAAAATCATTTACATCTTAGATTTGATTTTATTTTTATCCCCAATCAAGCTTTTCCATAAAATAAATAAGGGGGCAAAATATTAAACAGATGAAGATTGTTTTTTTTTAAATGTGCCGATAAAATGCAGGCTGATCAGAAACAAACAAGGGTTTTTACATCCATGTTGTGTTGCGAGGGCTGCGCTGGTTCAACTTAACACTAAAACCATTTTACAGCCAGTGTTTAGTATTTTTAGGGATGACATAAGTTTGTTTTTGCCAAAGTTAAGGCATGCCATAATTATGTCTACAATATAAATGTTGCTTATAAAAAAAACTCACAATCTTCAGACTAATTACTTCAGCTGGACATAACAAGCCAAAGCTTGTTCTTAGTAAACATACGGCACTAAACCTATTTCCTGTTGCAGTGCTTGAACCTATTACTAATCTTTTTAAAAAAAAATCCACATATATCCAATCCCACAATGGAACAAACAGTTAAGCAGCATTCATGGATATTCTCATATCCACCTCATTTAGTCTTCTTAAAATAACCAGTTCTTGCTAGGAGGTGTAAACTGAGGTCAGAAGATGCTATTTTTTGGGAAGGCCTGACTGCTTAGAAGCAAAAAGAAAATAAGTAAATCAAAGCTACAGCTGGAGTCTGTTTGTCTGTAAGAAAAACACTAAACTGAAGGCCTCTGGGGGGTTTTCTATTGTGAAATGCTCGGCTGAAGTCTTAAGAGTTGTTAAATGGTTTATATTTCTCAGTTGCAAGAAAGTACTAAGAGCAACAGACCATAATTCAAAATCCAGGCGGTCAAGAGAGAGCTCCTCTTTTGGCTCTCTTGTCAGAAATAAGTGTGAATGTGTTAGCAGTGTCCTTCAGCAAAGTCTGGAAGATGCTGTCTGCGAGCTGGAGCTTGACACACAGTTCGTCCTCGTCGTAGTTAACCCACTGGGCCTCCTCCTCATGGAGTTCCTGGGCCTAATAAACAAAAACAGACTTCACTTCAATGACTAGGAGAGAAAACTAAAATAAAACATTCACACCTTGATGTAAAATTTACTTTCTCTTCAATTTCCTGTTTTTGTTTTTTTTTTTGGGGGGGGGGGGGGGGGGGGGGGGATAAAATAAATAAATCACTTTTTCCTCTAGAGTCTAATTTAAATGAATGATTTTCATATTTTTATAAAAGGCTTTGGTCTTATGCATAAATTGTTAAATGCTAATAAAACTTAACTACTGCATTTACTTGCATAACAGAGGCACAGCTTATTTAAAAAAAAATTAGGTTTCATTGTTTATGTAAATTAATAAAAAAATCTCCTAAATATATAAACACACAATATTTGCTCAAATGGTAAAAACAGGCCATTTTTTCTAGAGACACCTTCAAAAAAACTTAACACCAAATAACAAAGACTGGTTTAAATTCCATCCATAATATTAAATGTACTATTAAGACATCATGTGCGATATTTTATGCTGCAAATGCCTAAAAATTTAAAAGACATAGAAAAATAAAATGTTTAGGTCTTACCAGAATGTGATCAACCCTGTCCCTCTTCTTCCTGCCAAATTTGAGCATCTTCTGCCAGTCAGTCTTTTGACTCTGATCTTGCTTCAGACCATACAGCTTAAGTACTTCTTCTGTGACAAATTCCTGTCAAACCACATAAGACAATATCACGAGTTAGTTGCTTAATATACTATGTAAATAAATATGCAACATTGTATTAAAGGAAATCAGCGAACAAGAAGAAAAAAAAAAAGGCTGCAGAACTCAACCTGAATTTTGTTGATGTCTCCAGCGGTCTTGACTCTGTGAATGAAGGAGGACTTTACTTGACGTGGTTTGACCCACTGAGGTTGATCAGTATTCGGATCTTCAGCAAATATTTCCTTAAGTAACTCCCATGTAAGGTCAAACACGGCCTAAGGAAAAGATATAACCAAAAAACACAAGCTGTGACATGCAAGTAAGGAACCTCAAAATAGATCAAGAGATTTTTTTTTTTACATTAGGACAATGGCATGCATGTAACCAAGGCAATTTAAATGACCTGCAACAAAGTTCTTAAACTAAACCGACTCCTGTTGATGGTGTTTGGTATATGACTTTATATGATCCAAATAATGTTTGCATCATAGATTTTTAAAAGTTGTGCCCCCATTTCCAAGCAGATTTGTTCTATAAAGACCCTCTACTAAGTTTTTTGTTTTTCTACCCAATGTTTTTATCACAGGTGATTCCAGTAATTCGTATAATGAAAAGAGACCCTACTGCTCTATTATCGCTACTCTGATGGCTGAATTTAAATGATAAGAAAACCTACTCAGCTGCATGATAAGTTCATAGCCCAATGACAAAGCTAATTGTTAACATTATAATAGTTCTGTCAAGTACTGAAGAGGCATATTAGGGCAGATATTGAAAAAGTCAGGCTAGGATAACATGTCTGCTACTATTGAGTAAAAACGACTGCAGCCTCTTCAAACTTTACAGCCTTATGCTGAACAAGTAACAATTATTCAATTTATTAACAACATTTATTGGCCCCTAGTGCATTAAGATGTAAAAATAATACTAGTCAACATAAGTTTAAAATATGCAAAAGAAACATTAATAAAAAATCTGTTATTTACGTTTGAATAAAAACTATAAGCTATTACATACTTTGCACACCTCTGAATAATCTATGGAAAACTCATCACCAGTATTACAAAATCTAAGAGCTTCTAATAGTTGCTGACCAGCTTTTTTTGTGTTTTTTCTGCTGGAGTTTTTGGAAGGCCCTCTTTCCATCTACCTACCTACTCCTTAGCATCCCACACAATCTCACCATCAGATCCAAGTCAGGACTTTGCTGAGCAGCTTTAAAAAATGATCATTTACAGTAAAAGAAAAAAAAAAAGTATATTAAATACGTTACTTTCAGCCTAAATCTTCCAGGTTTAGGAATAATTTGGAGATTTCTTTAAAATTAGCTAATTAACAGGCTGGGACTCTGTGTCTGACCCTACATTTTCCCCTTTTCATAAATTATTGATTTCATATTGAAACCAAATCCCTTGTATTGGTGATTAATCCCAATAAAAGTTAACTTTTTCACTGTATATCAATAGGTGGGTGTTCTCAATGTTTCTAATTAAATCCTACAAAAAATATCCTCGACTTATAACTCCTAAGCATTTTCGATTCACTACTTATTTTTAGAAGAAAATCTGTGTGGTGATTTCTGTCAGTTCAGTTTTTCTTTTTTTTTTGTGTGCAATTTCTTAGTTTTACCTTTTTGTAACTGATGATGGAGAGGGCATCTTGGTCCTGGCTGCTGGACTCTTTCCCTAAATACTCCAGGGATGGTGTAGGCTTTGAAAGTTGTTCAAGTATGAGCGCCCCATCCTTCCCCAGGCCAAAAGCCTCCCAGATCTCCTGTGTGGCAGAATGGACCATTTTCTCCACCTCTGTGGCCGAGTGGGGCACAATCATGGCGGGCTGTTCAGGTAGTTTGGGAGGCAAGGGGAGGGGTAGCTCTGGTCTTGGTGGAGTTTTTACCTGCGAGTCCCCACCTAATGATGAAACCATGGCCCCCATGTGTGGGCCCAATGACCTGCCAAGTTCACCTCCGAGCTCTTCTTTCTGTTTGAGTCTCTGCTGCTGTCTGCGGGAGCTGAGACCAAAGTCCTCATCGAACCAGTCCTGATCATCCCCAATATCATCCAGCAATTCTCGGCTCAGCTCCAGTTCAGCTAAACGCTTAGCGAGCTCCTCTTGGCCACTGGGACCAAAGACTGGACTCTCCTGGTTTAAGAAATATGCACTGTTTTAGTCTCAAATTGAGGGTCATAAGGTAATTTATGACAAAATGTAACATATCAGAAGAGATCCAATCATATCCATGCATTTTACACATTTAAACTTAAAAAAATGATTGTACATTCTGCAACCAAAGATAAAAACTTTCAGTATTTACCAGCGCATCAATAGTCTGTCAACACATGGGTGGACTTTGACTGTACACATTAAAAGCCTCGCATGTCAAGTAAACAACTTCTATTAGCCAGAGCTAGATCATATCCCAGCGGTTGAGAAGCCAAGTAGCATTTCCTATAATCTACATCAACAAAGTTTGAGGTGTTTGAAATACTTTAAGAAAAATCAGAAACACTCACTGATCTGTTGCAGAGTTCAGGAGAAGACAACTCCCCCTTTTCAGCAGGTAGAAAGAACGGTAGATTATCTTTTTGCCCCACTGAAGAGATCCACTTTTCTTCATCATTTCCAACAAACAAACATCCATTTAACTGGTTGGCCTTTTTTATCTTTTCTTCTTTGGCCCTTTTTATTTCAGAGCACTGCTTAAAACAATCTTTGATCAAGTTGTTGAGAAGCTTATCAGTAAATGTGTCCAGCCGATCCCCGTCCTTCTCTCCTCTCTTATCATTCTTGATGTCTGCTGGCCGATCTGTGGGAATCAAATCCTGCTTAATGTCAGTATTATTTCTCTCAGCGATGGCTGCTTTCTTCTCATTCTCCTTAGTTCTTTCTTGATCTGGAATAAGGGATGCGTGTGATGCTTCATTTAAGTCTAAAATCACATCCTTAAGGTTCACATGACAAATCTGATGCTCAAGTTTTTTCTGATGCTGTGAATTGAGGGTCAGTTTGGAATCAAGGGGGATCTGGTCCTTCTCATCCAAATCTTTTACATCTCTAGACTTGTTGTCCTTGTTAAGTGTTTGATTGTTTTTGATTTCTGGATCTTTTGGTTTTTGAGGACTGCCTTTAACCTTTTTCTGCTGTTCCCCACCTTTATCAGACAAGTCATCAAAGAAAGAGTCCTCATCTTCTGTAGTATCTGCATAGAGCTCAAACTTGTCTGGGAGGTGTGAGACTTTGTCTGGAGGAGCAAAGATACCATGGGACTCCTCACATTCAAAGTAAACAACCCCATCATAAGTACCGTTGTTACTTCCTTCAGATTTGTCCAACTCCACACCTGCCCAGAAGCCATTGGCGAAGCTGGTTGGACCTTTAAATCTCAGGGTGCCCGGTTGAACGCCTCCAACTAGGACCCGGTCTCCAAGCTGAAAACCTGGCATTTCATCTAGAACCAAAGGAGAAGCGACCCCTTGGCTGGAAAACTCAGTTTTATTCTCACATTTTAAATCTTCTCCATTATGTTGGAAATCCACAAGTTTTTCTGAATGAAGGTCTTGCTCACCAGCACTAGCAGGCCGACTTATCTCTTCGGGTATTTCTTCTTCTACTTCATCTTGGGTGTCAAAAGTGGGGGTTGCCCTGGATGACTCTTTACTTGAATGCTTAACTTCCATTTGGGGCAAAGAGACTTGAGACTCGTGCTTAGAAATATGATCCTCTGAAGGTGAAAAATGAGCAGATTCAAAGTCCTCCTGGTAACCATCGGTGCCAAGAGACACGTCAACATCTTTACAGAGAGGCTGTTTTTTTAAAGAGCCTGCTGAGTCAGGTGAGAGAGGGGGGTCTTTGGCTGAAGAGCTGCAGCTTACATGTGATGAAGCTTCCAGATTACCGGCAGCAGAATACTGAGCACCAGGTATAAAGGTATTTGACTTCACAGCATCCTCCGCTTCAGATATTTCTCTGTCAGTCCTCTGTTCTTCCTGATCCAAGCCATCAGACCTTTCACGTTCCCCGCCTATGATAGGGGGGTCTTGTTTAGATGCAGTTATTTTCTCCTGGGAGTCAGGTTTGAGAAGGTTAGACTGTTCATCCTCAGACCTGGAGTGTACTTCCACATCTAACTGTTCCTCAATATCAGATTTGTTGTCAGACAAAACCTTCTCATCCTCAGACTCTGGCTTGGATAGAGATCTTAAAAGAGACCCTGATGAATGACCGCCAGACGGTCTGCTGTATTCAGTCACAGTGGGAGTTTTGGGGACCTTGTTGGGTAAATCTTCAGGCAATGCTTTGGAAGCTGATTGGCTATGATAAGACTGTGGAAAGGTATCTGCCAAAAACATAAAGGAGAAGAGAATTAATAAAATGTATTGTATTAATAATACATCTGAGATATATTTTGCATGTGATAAATGTGTTCACACAAATATTATATAAACCACTCACTAGGATTTTGTGAAGCATCAATAACTGTGCCTGCAGAGTCAGAGCTTTTGATGTCAGATCTGAAAAGGAGATTGTCTTAAAATGATTACAATGCTAAAAAACGTTGTACACAGAGTCCTCTTCAAAAGTATTCATATTTCATTCTAGTGTGATTTTACAAGTTAGACAGACAAAGTGGTATAAAACTGTGAATTAGAAAAAGATTTATAAAAAAAAAAGGTAATAATCACAGCCTGCTTTTACTATCAGGCTTTTAAATAAAATGTATTCTTAAAATTTTTTTTGCAAGGTCCTGTGTATTGGAGGGTTTAGCATTGTCTGAATCTCCTCTGCATACCTGTGCAGAGAAGGTTTGATAGATGACTGCTCCAAAACGTAGCTGGAATCATTTATATTTGCTGTAGTATCAGGTGTTGAGTCTGGCTCCTTATTAAGCTCTGCTTTGGTTTTCTCAATGAAATCGTTGTAGTTCTAGAAATAAAAACAAAGCGCAAACAGTGTAGGTTCAGCTATAAGGAATCTTGCAAAAGAAAGTGCAGAGATAAATGGACACATCATGACATCATCAACAATTTTGCATGGCCAAATGCACAAATGAAATACAATCATTTTTACCTCAAGTTTCTTCAATAGTTGTGCCTCCTGAGCCTTCAGCCGCTCCTTGTGTTGCTTTTTCTGCTCTTTTTTCAGCTGGTAGGCCATGATCTTACGTTTTCTCAGCTCTTCCCTTAGTGCCTTGATACGACTCTCAATGTCACTCTGGTCTGAAATGTTTTCTGCAGGAAAATTTTGGGGGAAAAAAGAATCACAGCTAGAATGTGAACACAGCTTAGTCCCATGTTTTGTAGGGGATAATCCACATTTCGCCCACAGAAACTAGAACAAGTTACTGTACATTTTCTCTCTGGTAGAGAGTAAAGCTCATTTTCATAAACACAATGAACAAAGAGCATTAAGCAAGTAGCTTAAGAGTCTATGCTTGTAGCCTGTCAGTAAATTAAACATTTTACTAACAAACAGCAAAACTTTACTTTTACATTAACCAGAATTCTGCGTTTGTCATCTCTATATGAGAGCTAAGCAGTTTAGGCATCACTTAATTTCTAAAATTTAATTCGGGCAGCACCACAGCTTACTGAACACATAGAGCCCGCAATACAGCTGCATTATGTCCATGCTGGGCTTTATCTCTTCAATATTTGTCAAACAAAAAGTCTGAATGGTTCTGAACTGCTAAAATGTGCGTTTCTAAAGATTAACTCACCAGACAGCACAGCTGTCAGGTGATCAGGAACCTGGGAGGTGGAGCGAAGTTGCATCTTGCTCTTACTGCCACAATCTGATGGAGAGGTAGCAGGGCTTTGGCTGTCTTTGATTGAAGAGGACTTTGTAGAACAGGAAGTAAAAGAAGAAATGGAAAGAGAATCATGCGTCACAGATAAACTGATCAGTGCAAAATGAGCATTAATAATGTGTTTGTGCAATCAATAAAATTTTTTTTGGATATGTTTTGAACCCTTTTAAACTAGCAAAAAACCTTTATTACCTTTAGAGCCGGTAATTGAGACTCAGCAGAAAAGTCTTGAGTGTAAGTAGCGGGGCTGCTATAAACCGGGGCTTGTGGTGTTTCACCCACTGAAGCCAGTTGCACTGAGGTTGGACTCTCTTGGTGCAGAGAAACCGGTCCCTCTGTGTGTATACTGGACTCCGTAACAATTGAGGAGCAGTTGTCTTCACTCACAAGCTCTGAAAGATAAAGTAAAAATTTAAATTTCAGTGATAAAAAATATATATATATGAAATTAACACTGATTAAATGTGTCCTAAATTGACACACTAAACTGATACAAGCTGCAGAATACATTGTTTCATAAACAAAGATAAGCATGCCCTAAATTTGATCAACTGGTTCCATCATAATTGTTTTGCCACATACAAGGAAGACTTAAACAGGTGATATCCCAAAAAGGATGCACAAATTGATACATTTAGCAGAATGCATTTTAGTTTAGTAATATTACATGAACATAACAGGTTGACTTTAAAAATACAAGAGTGAAACCCTCCAACAAGAACAAGGAATTATGAAGCTAATTTGAAACCACAACCTCACCCTTTTCACTGTCATATCTAAGTTCTAAGCTTTGTCGGTGAGAAGCCTGCGATCCAGTTTCAGAGATATCATTTCCATCGCTCTCAGACGTTTTACGGTCCTTGTCCAGAGGTCTTCTCAGGTCCCAGGCAGCCAAGGCCTCTCTCTCCATCCTTCGGACTTCAGCCTCCTCCTGATCCAGTTGCTGTTTCCACTGGAGCAGCTCCTCGGCATGGTGGCGCCTTTGCATCAGTTGCTGTTCTCGCCTCGTCAGGAACCTAGAGAAATGGACAGTTGGCAAAAGAACAATAGGATGAGAGGGAAGTGAATGAACAGAATAGAAAGAGGATTGTGATATAAAAAGAAAACGGGGAATAAAGATGGGAGTGGATTTAAAAAGGAAAGGATATAAACATGGTAAAAAAATTTATTTAAAAAACAATGAGAAGAAACAGAACAGAGATAAAGCATAAACAACATTAAAACAGGACCTTTAAGAAAAGACCAAAAACGTCCCAGTTATTACTGCAAACTCACCTCAAACCTTTGCACAACAGAGAAAAAAAATAACACACGCATTCAACACATGCTTGAAATATTACTCCAGAAAGGAATGCACATGTACCCTTTAAATAAAAAGGTGATGAAATGTTACTCAGTTTGAAATAGGAGTAAAAAGTATAGAGCTTAAATTCATACATCACACTGCTAGCTTAGGGTTGGTCATGGGGCTCAATCACACACAAACATGTGCACAGACAATAATCCATTAGGAAAGCCAGTACATGTCATTACTGATATATTACTCACTGATGGTGGTCTTTTATATAAAAAATATAAAGTAAATGTTTGTTTTAAAATAGAATCTAAAATAGATATCAGTTAATTTTTTTTCTCTAAACCATTTTATTCTCTTTAAACTCTCTATGCTAAACATATTTAAAAAAAAAAAAGAAAAAAACAAGAGAGACAGAGAGGAGTCAGGTATAGATGTGTTTGCCGTGTCATGCCTCTCAGTTGTGGGTGCTGTTACAATGCAGTTATTTAGCCGCGATCTAATTAGGAAGCTTTTCTCTTGACCTAATATATACTGATGACAACCCAGAAACTAAGCTCCATTACAGCCAAGAACCATCTGTACCTATTATCCCATAATATGCAACAGTTGGATAGCAAAGGAGCAAGATTAGATTCACTTAGCTCATTACAGGGATGGAGCACAGGACCTTAGATCTATTTGTTATAGAATGCTTAACTTCTGAGATAGTGTCTTCTTATTTCAAAATCTGTCTGTCATCGATGACTGGGCTGAATTTGAACACCCTACAGGGATGTAGTAATTAAATAGAAACTCAGCAAATTTTGTTTCTAATAATTCATATCAAGAGTGGAAGAAATCAAAGGGAAAAGAAATTAGAAAAATATTGTTTCATACTCATCAAAAATACCTAATAACACTTTAGTAAGAGGAATCCTTTCACAGCACCAATATTCAAAAGCAGAGAGTTATCTTATTCTATGTTAGTAGTTTTCTCTGGGCATTTTTGCAGCATTCATTTCAATATTTCTCCCGGAGACCATTTAATACCCCACAAAAGACAGGGGGGACAAAAACCCCAAAACACACACATCCAATCAAGCATAACCCACCAGCCCACGCTCCACAGAGTCCCAGTGTCAGTGGATGAACACAAGCCTGTTCCATGGGGTGGGGGTGGGAGAGGAAGTGAGGCCAAGCAGGGATAGGTAGAGAAAGAGAGCACTATACAGTACCTGACCAACTGGTTGTAGATAAAGAGCTGGAATTTAGGGTGGAGGTTGGGAAGACAGACACTGAGAGAGGCCCAGTGGTGGGCCGTGAACACAGAGAAGAAGCAGTGGACAGGGGAACAGTGTCTACAACACACAGGCACGGAACAGACATTTAAAAGAGCCACATCAGGGTGCAGACAAACAACAGACACGCACACAGGTTGGAAAAAGACAATGAGACAAAAGAGGGAAAGAACACGTAGAGAGAGAGGGAGAGAGCAATATGAGAAAATGTGGTTCTATTGCACAGCAGGGCTTGTGAAAAATGTTTGGGCTTTTTTAAAGCTGCATGTTGCTTAAAACTAGGGAGGGGCAATAAATATATACTTGAATATTATTGGGAGAAATATTATCATGATAAGAGTTGTAAGCTTTTGTGATAACAACACAATAACCTCTTAATGATGAAACCCGAAAAACTAAAAGTATGGTTTGAATTGGTAATTATCACCTTTTCCACAGCTCATTATATAATTAAATGCATTCATCTCTCCTTACCACCTAATCATTCCCAATCTAATAATACATTTGAGCAATTCATTGTGGAAATATCAGGTTTTGGTCATTGATAGTTAATAAGATCAGAACAATCAGTCTTTTGCAAAGATAACCACAACTACTGTAGGGGCAAAAAAAAAAAAAACCCCACAAGAACGAACAACTGGAAACCTCTCAGGATAAAAGATTCCTAAGGTGTATAATGTTCATAAAATTATATCGCTAAATGCAGGGTAATAATGGGTTCAACATATTCCTCTACACATCAGCTGTGAAGTGCAAAAATAGCACAGCGTGCTGGCCAAACAAAAAATGTTAAGCTTGTGAATAAATAAAAAATATGGATAGAAAAAAAAAATAGGCGGGGAACCTGTATAATATGCAAATTAATTATAATAGTTTGCAGAAAGGTCAATACATGAATAGGAATTAAATCAGTATCTTTACTTTTCATCCATGTGAGACTGCATTTTCTTAAGCTTCTGCATGATGCTGCTGGTCTCACTTCCAGAGATGGATAGCGAAGGTGAGGGACTGCGCATTTCATCGGGAAGCCTCGGGGAGGACAGTTCAGTGCCTGAAGGTTCTGACATTGGAATTTCCTAGAAATGTTACAAGAGACACACACAGGGAATTCCTTTATTGCTTTAGGCTCTGCTTCTATAGAAAAATAATCTGTTCTTCCTTCCTTCTGCGGAGGGTAAGTAAGCACTTACAGGGGGAGCCTCTCCCTCTGCACATTTGAGACGCTCTTTCAGTCTGAGTGTTGAGTTTCTCATCCGTTCAATCTCTTCCTGCTGTTTCAGTAGCAACTGCCTTTCTTTTCTAGCTGCTTTGTTGGCTTCCTGGAGTCTCTTGATCTCTGCCTGATAAAACAGAACATTGCCTAATGAGACAAAACACTGGATCTTGATGAAAATTATACAACCTTGCAATTAGTCAAAACAGCAATTTGTCCCAACATACCTGCTCCTGCTGGAGCTTAAGCAGAAGTCCCCTCTGCTTCTTCCTGATTGGTGGCATTTTATCATCCTCACCCTTGTCTCTCAGCTTCTTCTTCTGGTGCTCAAGCCAGGCTAGCTCTGTCCTTGTCTTTTCTTTGAGAGCTTTCTGGCGTAGATGCAACAGAGAACTCTGATGTTGTAGTCTTACCTCCTCATCCTTCATGTATTGTCGTACCATTTCCATTGTGAACTTAGAAAAACTGTCCTGCCCACTAGAGAACGCTATGTGCACATCCTTAGACTTCAGAGGAGCCGAGGGTAAAAAGAAAATGGGATAAGGTAACAAAGACAAAAAAATAAATAAAATAAAGTGATTAAAATAAAAAACAGTAAATATTTACTACCATTTTCCATAACCACAGAAGCACAAAGGTTTAGGAAGTCTGGACTGTCTCCTCACCTTAAAGGAACCACATGATCCCATATCTGGGACCAATGTTTCATCGAGACTGGCTCCAAAATCTTCTGCTTCCCTCTGATGGTGCAACTTTTTCTGCATGGTTCCTCTACGATGAGCTTCAGATGGCAGCAAAGAACGGAAAGAGCATTCCTCTATGTCATCTTCCGTCATGGACTGATCGAACTTCAGAGAATACTCAGTGGCCACAGATGTAGTTTCTCCTGATGGAACAGAGACAACATTGGTAATGCACATGCCATGTACAATTATGAGGAACAATGTGCTTCCACTGGTAATATAATAGTGGTAGGGATCCATTAGCTTCTGACTACTAAGTGGGTGCAGTGGGGTATCTGACATATAGAACCTACCAGAATTTGAAAGCTATTAAGTACCTTTCTCATCCTCTAGAGAGAGAATCCTTTCACTGTAGACTGAGTCATTTGCTGCTGCTGGAATATCCTCCTCAATAGAGCTGCAGGCTGCTTCCTCTTTTACCCTCTCCTCAGCTCTCCCATTCCTCCGTTTTCTCTCCACAGGCTCTCTTTTCACTTTTTCTCCGTGGTCAGATGAAGCACGTGATGGGCTGGTTTGGTTACTTCCACATGGAGATGCACTGAGGATTGAGAATTACGTATGAATTATCAGTGCCTTTTGTTGCGATGCGAGGCAAATGTGTATAAAGAAGCTATTGGCTACCTGACATTTGATCTTCTAAAAGATAGCGAGTCAGGCTGACTGAGGCTGTTTTGAGAAGATGAGGGCTCACCAGACCTGACCCTTCGTTTTGAAACTTCACTTTTATAACTGTAAGGGATCAACCACAAACCAAGATATATTAAACAAAATATTTAGTGCACCAAAGATATAACTATGTAATATCTAAGGTGCTTCTTTGATGGTTTTTGGAATCATGCAATTTAATCTTGACCAGATCAGAAAGCAGAGTCGTAGTTTAATACACAACTCTGTGTCAGACAGGGTGGCTCCTCGGCAATTACAAGGTGTCACTCAAGATTTGCAGGACAGATCTGGACTTTCCTAAATTGGTCGATCTCTTTCAATATGTAAATGCATCATCCTAAAGGTAAAAAAGTGAGAACCCTGCTCTAAACTTTGTGCTGATATATAGCATTGCGTGAACAACTACCATCATTTTCTCAACCCTGTCCAGCCTGACCAGCTTCTAATAACAGTTTACTCAAACTGACGAACAGTTCAACTTACATTTAACAACACAATGCAAGCAACTACCCACTGTCACTACAAACATGCTCAGTGTGAAGGCTTTGAATTTCAATGTCTTAATGGAAACAATCATCCACTGCTGGCTCATCGATTTGGACTGCATTCATTAGACTTGGAATAATTCTATATTATTCAATAGAATTGGCGCTTCCTTAAAAAAAAAGTGTCTCGGATTAAAATGTATGTAAATCCACTCAACTGAATTAAAACTTGCCTAAACATTCTGGAAATACATAAAGGCATATATTTGAATGTAATAGATGACAGAAAGTTTAAGAAATGGCCATACTTTACCTGTAAGAGTCACCCCTGCTTTCATGTGACTTGGTGTGGGAACTATTTTGTTCTTCTTGATGGTCCAATACAGCCGACTCAGTGGCAATGGCTGGAATAATCAAATGTCCTGTAATCTGGGACTGTGCAAGTTCTGCCATCTGACAAGTCACAAACATGATACAAATATTTAATGCTGATACATATATATATATATGGATCTTTGGTCTCTTCTATAAGCAATCAGCTTGACATGTAAAACTCGAAAATAATGTTTTGTTTTCAGATAAATAAGGAGGAAGTTACTGCTAACCTCCTTAATGTGTCGGGCAGCATCAGCTGTGTACCGCGCTGCTTCAGCCTGTTGGCTAACCATCTTAGAAGCTGACTCTTGGAGACCTTCCAAAGTCTGTTTTTGTGAAGCTGCCAAGTTTTCTTGCAGCTCTAAATGAGCCTAAAGGCAAATGATACATAAACATTGCACACATTTCAATGTAAAAATCTGCATCTTGAAACTGAAAATATGAAGAGCAAACAGTGATTTTTCCATCAGACACTAGAAAAGGAAAAAAGGGGGGGGACATACCCTGGCAACCCTTTGTCTGTTCTCCTCAAGCTGGAGTTTTGCCTCAAGGGCTTCTCTTTCCGTCTTGATTTTTAGCTCATAGAGTTCCTGCTCATGGCGATGCTGCTTAGCCTTAAGTTAGGAGAAGTCATTAGGGTAATTTTAAAACATGAACAATTACTGCAAAAACAAAGGAACAATTAAGGAGAACAAATTAAATATTAAAATATATTATTCTCAAGTATTATTTCTACTTTACATAATTTTGTTTCATTGTTTCATGTTAATTTACATGCAAGACTGCTCTGCATACAACAAAATGTGGTTTAACGACAACCAAGATAGTCATCACAAGTTACAAAACCACATTGCCTAGTATCAAACAGCACTAGATTAGATTATCAATTGCTGCCATCTCTGTAAAATAAAATATGACTGAGCATTACATGCAAACTAAAAACAAAAATTTTTAAAAGTTATGATAAAAAGTAAATAAATAGTAGTTTTGTGGTCAAACTTACTAAAATCTAAGTAGTGTTTGACCATTTAAACAACATTTTCAGTAGATATAAAATTTAGGTACTTATGTTTTTTAGTTGTGTCCATCATGCCCAACTGTCCCAAGCTGATTTATAAATACAACAACCTGGTAATATTCGAACATAACTAAAGCCCAGATGTTGGTAAAATGCTTAAAATACCACACTGGTATGTGTGGAACACTACTTGTATCCAAATATAAATGGCACAGACAATCCCATCATTGTTACTTCTCTAAATTCAAAATATTTTTCATTACCTTAAGCATTTGAGCCAGTGATGCACTCTCCTGTTGGGCCATAGACACACCCATAAGCCTCTCTGCATCTCCCAGCTGTTTAATTGACTCTTCGATGGACTCCAAGTAGTGCATTTCTGCTGCCATGCGCTGTCTCAAGACAGCCGGTGAATACTGCAACTCACCTGGAAGAAAGAAATCAATACAAGGTGAGAAAATATCTGTAACGTTTTAACTTTAATTTGGCCAGACATAAAAATCAATACATCAGTGTGGTATTAATTTACCTGTGGACCTCAGTTCTGCTCTGCTGGATGCTTTCAGATTATTAGAGCTCCTTCTTACATGCTCACTGGGAGAGTCTGCAGTTAGAGAAGAACTGAGGTCTGGAGAGCAGGATGATGAAACCAGTTTGGGTCTGCAAAAACAGCAATCAAAGATCTGTTACTAACCTGATGGAAGCGATATCAATATCTAATCAGGTTTCTGATGGTGATCAAGTAAGCCTATTTTTAATAATCCATTTAAATCCTCTAAGAATTGATTCAAAACAGCATAAAAAAGTCCACATTTGACAAGACTACGTCTTATTTAAAACATAGATAAATGTTGCTATATGGCACTATTTTAATACATTTCTTTTAACTATGGGTTTAGATTTGGTCAAACCACTCCTGCATTCTTTTTAGGTTTGACAACCTGTCTTTGCAATCATAATCTCTTTGTTTACATTAAACTTTATAACGAAGTTAGACATCAGCTCTGTAGTGAATCGAATTTTTAATTCAAAAATCACTTACTCTATACAACACTGAAGGTGTATGGAATAGTTTTCCCTTCCCATATATTTCCAAATTGCTTTTGTCTTCATTTTTTTTTCTTGTATCTTTACTGATTTAGTTGGGGTTTTTTTCCCTCTCAGGTGCCCAAATCATGTAAGGAGACAACCAATGGCGATTTCTAAATGGATTTATCTATTCTTTTCAAAGCAAAGAGAACAAGAGTAATTGACACATGTAAGTTTTGGCCATAGGAGCAGTTTTTAGGAGAGAAGGTTTTTTGTCTGTGTGGGTGTACTAAAAACATTTAAAGGGCCTCTTCATCTAATTAAAAGACTTGCATTTCATTTAGAAAGAGCATACCTCAAAAAGTAAATGCATCTTAGTAAAAAAAAAAAACTGTCAATAAAGAAAAGATAAACAGTGGTTTATAATTTCTGCAGTGATAAAGAAAAAATATAACACAAGCAAATAGAGTTAGAAAACTTATGATTCAGAGGCCATTCTAACGGTCAAGAGTTTTAGCAGAATGTAAAGCCTTCCCTGCACAGGACACACTGATGCCACAAAATTCGAAGAATCTGACACATGGGTTTCAAAGTACCAGCGTGAGCTCAAATGTCTCTACTTCATGAAGAGAGATTAAGAGGGAAAAAAACAACAACTACTCCTCCTTGGCAGACTGCCAACATTTTGGAAGGCTGCCTGATCTGCAAAACAGAGTAACCAGTGTTTTCTACACTTAGGTCGTACTGCTGCTTGCTTGTGTTGCTTGGCACTTGGTGCTAAAACAAACAGGGCTACACCAGTACACTAACACTTCCATGTTTAAGTGCATTTAGTGTTTTAGCCATGCCTTGCTTAATTTCACTTTGGTGGCATATATATATATATTTTTTTTTTGTTACCAGGAAGAGATTGTTTATTGCCTGGAGTGACATTAAAACAGTCTACTCTTAGTGCAAAGGAAAGTCTGGTTTAATTTAGGGAAGCAGTAGAGTAAGTCATAACTGTTCTTATTAGCTTGATCTTCATAGGAAGGTTACATTTCTTCCGAAAACAACAAAGCCAGGATCCTGGGTGACCAGGAGTTACTGGTTAAAACAGACAAATATTTGTTGTACTTTAGCTCAGATAGAGTCAGCTCTTTCCCAACAAGGCTTTCCTGATGTATATTTGATTTAAGGGACATTATTACATCCCAAGTGTTTCTTAAAAATGTATATCTATAGCTACAGATCTGGATTGAGTTCTTTGATTCAGCCCCTCAACCATAGTTTTCTGGGATATACACACAGAGATACAACCTAAATACTAATGCAGTTGCCTTAAATTGGACTCTATCCTATTTAGCACAAGAGATCAATACACAGCCTTGGTTGTTAGATTACACTGTCAAAACACATCTGGTCATTTTTAGATTCCCCTTCAAATATATAGATTTGGATTGGAAAAGACATCATAAAACTTAATAAAGAATTTTTTTATTGCTCCTAAGAGTAAAGCAAAAGTGCATTTAAAACGATTTTGCTGTATGCAGCAGTTTAGTCGAGTAACTTGAAATATTTCTGTATTTTTACTACAACATTTTTGTAGTAGTCACTTATGTTGATTTGACTGGGACTGTGCCACACTTCTCACTTCTTTCCCAGTGTTCAACAAATAAAAACAATTTTTGCTGCATCTGCACCAACATTAATATATTGAATATTCAACAGGTGATGTTCTTAAACGTAAAGAAAGCAGAGCGACAGTCACTGTCTTACACAGAGCTGCGCAAACTGTCAATCAAAATAAAAAAAAATCCCTCCCATGTCATGCTCAACTTACTACGGGTAAGTTGTTGAAATTATGGATTGGTTGTGTATGTCTGTTCCTGCTCCACTTTCTATACATGCTCTGAACGACTTGCTTTCTTAATAGTCTACATGAGTTGCTTACCTTCTGGGGGAATGGGCTGAACGTCCTCCTAATGTGTCAGAATCTAAACTTTTGTCCTGGTCTTGGTTCAAACTTTTGTCTGAGGCTTTCCTTCTGTGGTCAGAGGAATTTGCTTCTGAAAGCGGTGAACCCTTCAGTTCTTCTACAAGAGTTGCATCACTCTGGTCTGAAATGGTAACTGTAAACACAGACAATATAATTTTGTACCATAGAAACGATACCAACAAACACTTGCAAAGTGTAAAATGGCTAAACACAACAATGTTTCATTTTCTAGTAATCTATAGCTCTGCTAAAACTATTAAATCAAAATCCTGATTGGATTTCTATGGGCTCTCCTCACTTCCACACCCCTTTGTGTTTTAAAGTAACTTTTCAGACCCCATTATTGGGAGCCCTTTAGAAGGACCAAACTTAAAAACTAGAGCAAAGGCTAACAGAAAAGGCTTAGCTTGTTTGCAGAAAAAGAATTATTAAACCCACTTGTTTACATAACAACCCAATGAGTTCCAATTTAGTGTCAAAACAGGGAAGCCAAAAACTAATCATACCTCTTTTACTTGTGGAGTGCCTGGAAAGTGGTGAGGATCCAGGTGTTGAACCAGGGGACATACTCTGGGAGTGACTGGATAATTAAAAAGATTAATGTCAGCAATAAATCACTCTTGTATTACCTGATCTACTTTTTAAAGTGGTTATTATAAATCCGGACATGCAGAACATGGACAGGTAGGTCATTCACGATATTATAAAACAGTGTACCATAAAAATAATTTTGATACATACATGTACACCAAAAAAACAAACAAAAAAAGAAACTGTATGCCTAGTAATTAAAGATGGTAGTCTTTAGTTAGTCTTTAAAATAGGGGAACATTCATATGTGCAGTTTTAGGTTTTTAAGACTGTGTGACATGAATGCCACCCAGTGGTCATGCTAAGGATGACTGTTTTTGTTACCTTGTAGAGTTGGATCCCCTTTTTAACTGGCTGCTTGCTTTGCTGCTATGTGATGAAACAAAGTCATCCAAATAGACTTCTGCATCTCCTTGGTCGTCTCCGTGTGGAGATTTCTCTGAATCTCTTTCATTCACTGAAAGGTAAAATGGAAAACATAGAAAATAAACCAGTGTTATGTTATTCATTGATAAAACTAAAAAAAAAAAAAGGTAGGGATTTTTAAACTTACCTTTAACATGGCCTTGGACATTTTTGGTGAAAATATTAATTACACTCAGAGGGCTTCCTTTGTTCAACTCTTCCCATGGTGCTTTGCTACCATTTAGCTGTGAAAACGGTGGGCTGAGGGCTGCACACTTTGCCGCATCCCTCTGGAACTCCAACAGCCGGTTGTGATTACTGCTTTTACCTGCTCTGTTGTCCGCTGCCTCCAAGTAGTCTGCATTACGCCCACGGTTACTATAGTACTGGGGTGGACTTGAGTCTCCCTCAGAAAAACTTCCCTCGCTCAGTAGAGGTCCCTCACTAATGGAACCAGAACTTAAATCATGGAGATCAGACTGATATGGAAACACAGCATTCTCCTCTCTCTTATTTTTTATTCTATCTTCTAGATTTTCTTTCTCTTTCAAGCCTAAGTCAACTACAATCCTCCTCCTCCTCCTTTCTTGAGAGTAACTGTTTAAAGATGTCCCATTTACACCTGGAGAAACCGTATGTGGATTTGTTAGACTGGTGTACGTCTTTTCCACCAAGTCATGCAGGTTCTCTGCTCCTGAAAGAGCTGTGTCTGTGTATGTTGTATAACCTGCACTTGTGGCAGCTTTGTGTACCCTAAAGGACTTGTCGCTATTCTCTGTAGCATAAGCAGGGATTTCTGTCCAGTACTCAAAATCAACATTAGAATTTCTGGGAGGTAAAACAGTATCAACATCCATTGAAGTTGGGGCGCCATAGTTGATCTCTTGTCCTGCAAACCTTCGGGCCTCTGTTTCGATGCGGTTTGATAAGGATGTAGCTTTCGCCTTTAGGGCTTCAATCCGAGACATCCTGGTGTGGGACTGAGGTGCAACAGCTGGCCGTTCACTGTACTTGCTACTAGCAGCCATTGCTGCATCCAGCCTTAAAATCTGAGAGAGAAGATGTTCATTGGAAGAAACTTGTACACTGCTGGTGGCAACATTTGTGGGTTGATAAACTGGATTCAGATGGTCAGGCTGAAGTGAAAAGGAATCTTCAAGATCGTTCCTGCAAGAAATAACAACAAACAGATTACTTGTAATCAGAAAAAAAAAATAATAAATCCATTATATGAACAGCTTTTGATCATTTTCTACCGAATGAAAACACAAAGTACAACATTTCACACTTAGGAACATCAGTTCGAATGCATAAAATACATAAAACCAAAATATCAACGGAAAGTTAAAATATCTGGAAGAGAATAAAAATATATCAGCTTTTCTTTCTTCAGGAAATCTTTCTTTACAATCATCCAATGAATGTTGTCCTTTGGTAAAATTTAAAAAGAATAATAATTGCTTCTCTATAAAAAGACAAAAAAAACATATTTGTGTTGTTTTATACACTAGGTATAGGATACTATACGTGTCGGATTTTATTTTTTTCTTTGCTAAAAAAGTTCTAGGTTCGGAATATAACGCAGATTCTCATTCACAGGAAAGGATGTATACATTACAGCTTCAAGTTAATGGTTTGTCTTGTATAATTAGTATCAAAAGAAACTATAATAGCCACTTCTGACTTTGGGGAGTGTAAATTGTTGCTAATCTTTTGTCTTGTTGCACCGATACCAGTATCGGGCAGGGCTCCGATCCTGCACTAAAATGGTGGTATTGGTATCGGCGAGTACCGACAAAATAGGGTGTTGATACCATTTTGAGAGCCAAAAGTTTATAAAACTATCGTCACCCATTCCAGGTAGGCAATAAAAAGTTCTACTAGATTCACTTTGTATTAGTCTTTTTCCTGCTTCATAAAGGTAGGCAGCAGCTTGACAAGCCACTATTTTACATCCAAGTAGTATGCAGTTCTTCATATACACATACAAACACAATTTCAAACAGATGGTATCAGCCGATACTGCACAGCCAGGTATCAGTGCCAAAAAAAAAAAAAATGGCATTGGAGCAAAACTCCAGATAAGTATATTTTTAAATCATGTACCTGGATAATGGTGGAGGTGGCAGCTCATTTAAAGACTTGTCACTGCTTGAGGGGCTCTGTGACACCTCTAGTCTTTTGTTTTCCTTGTCAGACTCTCCTGAAGGCTGGTATAGGGGTCTCTGTAAAGCATTCATCATTAATTCAATTAATAAAACCACTACAGTCAGACTTTCAGAAATACATGTAAAAAGCACAAAGCATATTTTAAACATAAGACAAGTCTTGTTATTGGTACGAGTATTACCATCTGAATAATAGGTGCAGAAAGGTGCGCAGGTTGTTCCTCGCCGAGCCGGGCATCCTCCAGCAGTAGTTTGGTGTAGGTCTCCTGCAGGCGTTTTTGAACGGGGGCCACAGCTGCCTCAGTGGAAAGGGTCACAGTTTTTGCTACTTCTCTTTGCTTCTTGTACAGCTCTGCAAGTCTCTGATTTCTTCTCTCAGCCTCCTCCTTTGCTGCCCTCTTCTCTTCTACCTGTCGCCTTTTTCTCTCCTCTTGTTGTTGTGCAATATACTGGCGGACTGTGTCTGCATCATAGTGCCTCTTCTTTTGACCTTTGCTTGCTTTGTTAGCATCATCATGTTGCCGTTTAGTGGGACTGGCACTACGGCAACCTCTGGAGCTGGAAGTTGGAACTGTAGTTCCCCAAGCAGAGACAGGAGCCCTTGTCCGTGAACCTGACCCTCCCCGGCCTCTTCTACTACCACTGCCACCTCGAGATCTTTTACGGGCTCGCTCTTCCATTTCAGCTGGTTTGCAATCCAGCTGAAGGTCATCAAGAATCCCCTGTATATCTACTGCCAAAACATCTGTATTCACTCCCTGTGGCATCCTGTCCTTGGCTGAAGACGAGTGATTGTATGAGGTTGTAGGGCGGCTGGACGGTTTCTCCTGGAAACCACTGCGAGGCCTCTCTGTGCCATCTTGATGAGGGTGTCTGGAAGCTGGTAAAAAATTAAAGAAGAAAAAAAAAAAGATTTAGAATACAGCAATTATGTCCAGATTATTAAACATACACAGGAAAAAACTAACTGAATGCTGCTTTACTCCATGTAGTTCTGGACTGGATTTCAAATACTGGTTAGAAAGAGGGGAAAATTAAAATGAATGTTTACAAACTAAAAGTTATAAATCTTAACATACAATTTGATGAACTGTTCAGGTCTTCTATAATCGAGGTTTCTATCCATTAGAGTTCAGCTCTGTCTTGTTTTGTGGTCATTTTGGTTTTGTTTTGTGGTTGTTCATTTTTTGATAGTTAGCAGTTATTACCCATGGTAATATTTGGTCCCTATCTTTTTGCCATACCGATTAACTTAAATTTAAAGTAAAAATAGTGTAATATAATAAAACACAAAATCCAATTTTGACAATTATCGCATCTTGAAATGTCCTGTCCTGAAATACTCAACAAGTGAATAAAGCCAAAAATAAAACATCTGGAATGCAGTATAGATCCAGAAAGGATCACCATAATGCATGAGGCTTGGTCGAAAGGTTAATCACAGTGACTTTAATCTAGGTCAAAGTGAACATTACTATGTACCATCTAATCCGGATCGATTTTTTTAGAGCATGTCTGAAGAGCTTCACTGAACTTCACTGACATTACACACAGTAGAGGATGCATGCACTTGGGCAACCAATGAAAATCAATCCATATAATATTGTGCATTCAACTTGACCAAACAGTCAATCTTTATTTGTTCTGGTCAGTGACATTTAGAGCATATATTCAAGCAAAAATCAAAGCATGGGCTTTGAATGCGAGTATATCTGAGTGGGATTAAATCACTCTCAGAAAGCTGAAACAGCTCGATTCTGTCAGCAATGGTGATTGAGAGGCAAAAGCAAAAAAGAGAATGAAGTATTCCCCCAAAACCAGGTTACATCTTCTTTTATAGTAGGCCTTATTTTTCTTGTACATTCTATTGTTAACAGTGCAAAGGTTTACCAGGAAACCCTTTCATGGAAAAAGCTCTGCTTTCATTCTGAGAACAGAGGAAGAAAACTGACAGGGCCAAAATACAACATATTTATGACACAAGTACTTTTGCCTATTGACTGCCAAGTATCTGCCACTGTGCAGTTCTTTAATCAGTTCAGCCAATTTGACTTCTGACAAGACCAAACTGAATAAATGAGATTTTTACTGGTATCTAGATGCAGTCTGGACTAAAATGACTTTAAAAACAAATAAAGCAAGCAAGCAAGCTGATTTAGAAGAGTTGCTTAAATTAATGCCATCATTATTGTAAAACCTACAGTTGTTAAATCTGGTTTTGAAGGCCTATTTGAATTGTTGAAACCATCTATACAGTCTTTGATGTTTTCCTGTAACCACTTCAGACAGTATCTAATGAAAGAACACCATGTGCTGGCATGTATAGAGGGGTGAGTTCATGTTCCTGAGCCCCACCTGCTTGGGTCTGTTTTCCAGCTGGATGGGAAGTTGGTTCTTCTCTGGGTAGTTTTGGAGGGGGACCCAGTACCATCTTTACTAGCTTTTGTCCCTCACGCCATGATGCAGGACTTATCACTGGAAAAGCAACATACTTAGTTTAGAAAGTGCTATATAAAACAGCATTACATTAAAGCAGAATGACATAGCAGGTGAAGAGAAATTTAAGTTTAATAAACTTAACTAGGAACTATAGATTCTATGAATACCAAGTACACTCCAACAATAACTATAACAAACAAAGAAGTTTCTTCTGAAGGAATTTCTGAAAAAATTCTCATTTTCAGTTTATCTGATTACCTTGTACCATTTACACAATCAACAGCCCATTGCCGTGTTGTTTTTCCTGCTCTGGCAGATATCTCAGTGCAGTGCAATGTCTTATACAGAAAATATTTAGAGCAGTTCCAAGTAATCAGGTTGTACATCAAATAACCAAGCACCTGTTTTAGCTAAATAGATGAGCCAGCTGAACCTGGCCACAGACTGCAGAGGCCTATTTATAGCACTGTCCTAACACGAAACACAGACTGGTCACACTTGAGGGACTACATCCACGTTTTACTGTCATAGGTTAAATTTCTTCACCGGATAATTTAATAGTACCCTATATTTATATAATCGTAAAGATATTTATAATTCTATTGAATAACCTTTATGCAACTACGCTTTAAATTGGACGTGGTTATTATTGTTTTGTAGCTACCTTACATGACATGTTTTGAATAGCTGCTAAACAAATAGTGGAACTAAGTTGAATAGATGTTTGACGAAACACAAGGCACCACAAAACATGACAGGAACACTGGAAGAAATCTTTTACATTTTTCTTTCGCATGTTTTGATAAACTTGGCAGTAAGTTATTTACCCAAACCACCTGGTCTGACAACGTTAGAAAATCCCAGTTCTTCCTCCTTAGTAGCCTTTATACCAGCAGCTTTTCACTTCAACTGATATGTTCTGGTACAACGAAAGCAATGTCTTTTTGAACCATAACTTTTTAATCTCAGACTTGACAGTAAACACTATATAAAGGAGCCAGAATATTAGATTTAAACTATTTTCAACTAAAGCAAGTCAGAGTGGAGTTCCTGCCTCAAGTGGGGAAGTTACTGTATATCTTGGTTTTCTTTACAAATGAGCGGTATTTAAAGCGGGAGATCGAAAGATGGATCAATGTGGTCGCTGCTGTAGATGCTGCACTGGTCAGTTGTGTTGAAAAAGGGAGCTGAGCTAAAAGGCAAAGCTTTGAAAACCCAGTTGTTTTACATTCCTACCCTCAGCTAAGGTCATGACCAAAAGAGCAAGATCTCTGATATTAGCATCTAAAAAGGGCTCCCTCCTCAGTGCAGCAGGGCACACCCTTAGGTTATATTCACAAGGCAGGTCTTGATAATCAGTTCAAATGTTTTTGGCTGAAATACTTTTTTCTTTCTTCACACCATTGCATTTAATTAACCACTAATTAAATGAGATCGCCATCAGACTTAGGTCTGAGCGGTTCAGGACACCAGGGTGACCCACAAGCACAGGGGTAGCTGTCACACAGCAGCACACTGCTTACAGAAGTAATCCTTTTTAGGAATATCATCCAAAGTGTTGAATAAAGCTTCATATATATAAAAAAAAAAAAAGACAAAGAAAAAAAGAAGGAATATTGGAGGGCCCCCTTCCAGGCTTAGCGTTGACTGTTTAAACATTTTAAATGATTAAAGTGTATACATTTCTTTATACGCTGGTAATAGTGATCAAGAATACAAGTGATTTGAAAAATACATGTGTTCAAAACTACTTAATAAGTCAGATGTATTATTACATATACGATACTAACCCAAAACTCAGAAAACAAACAAACAAAAAAATTTTTGCTTGCTGGACATTTCTCCAGAAATAAAAACTATAACGACAGTTTAATAAAAGTTGTTAAAGGGAAAGATCTGACAAACAAAAAACATACAAGAAAAACAAACAGACATCAATTTTAAAAAGGCTGAATAAATAAATAAGACATTGTTAAAGTTAAATCACACTTCCTCACTATAAATATAGCAATGATGAAGATTATATTGTTGTTTTATGGAAAGCACAAGATGAGTATGGCAAATAATCACATGGGGCTACATAAAATGTTTTCCTCCACCCACCCAATCATTCATTCATTTTCAAAGTGTCCTCTTATGGCCAGGATATAGTAGTATGTAGCTAAAACCTGTTTTTGTCTGTGTGCTTTTTGTTGGTTGTAGAGCAACATGGAGGAAAAAAAATCTATGGGGATTAATGTTATAACTGGATCAGTGGAGCAGCATCCGCTGTTATAATGATGCAGTGATTGGAAAACTGTGCATGCAAGACACATCTAGGTCAGCAGCTTAGACCTCAGACACATCAACATAATCTCTGAATCCATTCAATGTGTCCAAAAACTTTTCATACTTATGCACTTCAGTGGGGACTAAGAGGGAGTAAACGCTAAATAGAAAAGAGGAACAGCTTTTACCCTGACATAACTAAGATGGTTAACTAAAACACATTACTCACACCCTGACATATACACTCAAATAGCTTTAGGGAAGCGGATACACAAGAATACATTTACAATTCAAAGCTCCACTAAACATGTATATTCAGTCATAACCATTAATGTTTTTCGTTTAGGTTTTTGAATTTTATAACATGAATGCATCCATTTCCTAATTGTTCATACTCTCCCTAATGTTACTTCTAAAGCATGCAAAGCCTTTCTGTGTTCAATGCAAACAGGCCTTTCAATGTTTTTAAATGTATATGAAAGGACTTCCTTTGAGGGTTATTCATTTTTTATAAGATCAATAACGCACTACAATATTGAATATTAAGTTGACTGATATACAATGAAGACAACTCTACCTGGTTTGGAATTCTGCTCAGATACAGGGGGAACTTTGTGGACCTTCCGGACTGGTTTCGATGGCCTCTCCTTGGATCTTTCTGCTCTCTGTTCCCTGTGTTGTTGATGCCTGGATTTTATGCCCTCTACACACAGGGAGGAAATGAAAATGCCCACAGATTAAATACAACAGAGGTTCTTATTTTACAAACCACTGCTTAGGCACAAAATTACCACAGGACTTGCAGATAGGCATTGATTGGTTACTGGTCTTAGGCTGTCTAAATGTAACAGGTTAAAAAACATGACTATTTTCTATCACAATGTTCCCATGATTTAAAGTTTCTTTAGTGAGCTATAAGTGAAACTGTTGGAGTGCCAGAGCTTTTCTTGTCTGTAAAGAACACATAATAACACTGCAATGTCCCTCCCTCACCTGTGAAAGAAAGTCATTTTCATTTAAGATCCAGACTCTCTAACCAACCCACACTAGGGCTGCAACAACGAATCGATAAAATCGATAAAAATCGACTTTTAAAAGCGTTGGCAACGAATTTAATCATCGATTAGTTGTGTCGCGCGATTAATGCGTCATCCGCCGCCGCCGTCATCCCGGGGAAGAAAAAAAAATATGGCGGAGCGAGTCAGCGCCGCAGTTGTGTTGCCAACTCAGCGACTTTTTAGACCCCTCCAGCGACTATTTTTTAAAAAAGCGACTAGCGACAAATCTGGCGACTTTTTACGGTGTCACTGGCGGCTTTTGGAGACTCTTACGTGAAAGCATGTATCGTTCCTGCTCTTGTCCTCCAGCGGCAGCTGCTGCTGTGGGGCGCCTCCCCCATCCCAACCCCGTTCTCCCTCTCCCACAGGAATCCCTCTCAGTGCTGCAGTCCGAGCCGCGGGATTTTAGTGAGGAGTTTACCCTCAGCGTCCAGACTGCAAATGAAGCGCGCATGCCCCGGGATTGACGGCGCAAATTGATCACAATAATTAAAATAGCCTGCGCTTTGTAAAGTGAAAAAAGTCGTAACATGCAACTTTTGTAAAAAACAAATGAGCATGGCACGGAAGCACCACTGTTATGACGCAGCACCTGAAAAGAAAACACGTTGGAGCCTTCAATGGCAGTGAAGATAGCTGATCAGCAGGATGAGTAACCATGTTTGTTTGGTTTTAAAGTGGGGAAACGTAAGTTAGTTTCTCAGGTAGCTCATCTGATGCTTTCCTTAGCTTGTTAGTAGGTTACAGACAGTGATAAGGTTGGCTTCTTATTTTACTTTTAATTTCATTTGAATTAGCTTAAGCAGCGTTTATATTTTCTTTATAAATAAATTAATTTGCAAATTATGAGGGCAAGGCTTTTAAAGTTTAAATCTTCTGGCAAAGAAAGTAAAGAAGATCCTGCAATTTATGGAAGTAAAGCAGAATAAAATCCAGCAAGATCAGTAATATGTCAAATAATTATCTGCCACATTCCCATGTAAATATCTGTCTTTGGAGGATTTGTTTTTTAGCACCCCTAGTTCTCTCATTTTTATTCCAAATACAATTTATAATTTGAATCACAGGGCTATTTTTATTTCTATGGTTCAGTATTTTCTCAAGTAGCATCTTTAACTGCTATACTTTCCTGTCTTAAAAGGCAGAACTCTTCTAGTCTAAAAAAACCTCATTTGTTGAAATGGGGGGGCCTATTGTTTGAACCCCTTAGGGGCTTTAAAAAACAAAAATGCCTGTCTCTTTTTGCGCTTTATGAAACAAAGTACCCTATATTTTGTGGATGTACAGCTACATTTCTCATGTAAGTTTGCATAGTTTTAACACAAACATTTATTTTTCATATTGCACCACTTGTGTGCTTGTTTGTTCTGTCTAAAATGTTTATTTTGGAATAAAGAGGTTAATATAAAAAAAATATTTTGTGTCCGATTCATCGATTAATCGAAAAAATAATCGTCCGATTCATCGATTTTCAAAATAATCGTTAGTTGCAGCCCTAACCCACACCCATTCAAAGGCCTTTGAAAACTATTTTCAAACAATCCAGCTAGTGGTGTTTCACCGTTAAGAACATAATCTGCAATCATTACTTTAAGAATTCTATGCATTTACAGATTAAAACAGCAGAATTTTAATCAAACCATACAAAGTTGTCAACTTTTCCAATACCGTACTCCACGGATACCTTTACATAACTATTTACATACAATAAAACTACAAAAGGAAGGTTTTGTGAGTCTGGACTTTTGACAAGAAAAGTAAAATATAGTTGAGTAAAACAGAGTAGCCTTGTGTATATACTTACCGGAAAATTGCCGTGATATGTCTCCATAGATTTCTTTGCTGAGGCTTTGGAACTCCTCCTCTTTCCAGACTTTCCCATCAGGAGTCTGGATCTTTGTCTCTGTGCTGTTGAAACCTGCAAATAAAAACAGAAACTCACATATTGTAGCACCTTACTTTGTACTGCAAAGTCTAAGGTTCCAAACCAGAAACAATAAATACAAACATGATCCTAACAGAGGCAATAAAACACATGCTAATAGCAATAAGACTTATTAAAGTACCTTTGTAAATAGGCGCTGGTGGTGCTGATGTTACTTTGCGTATCTTGGCTGCTGGCATGCTGCTTGAGCCAACACTGTCACCCTCAGCAAATGCAACAACTGGCTTCTTAAGATGACCCTTAAGCGCCTCTCCTTGTGCTGTCTCCTCCAAATGTTGTCTCTGTCTTCGAATGCGCTCTTTTAATTTCTCAAGTTTGTCATCCGGCTGATGTCGCCTCAGGTTTTCCAACCGCTGGGACACTGAACCAGGGCTTGTGGAAGGAGAGCTTTCCCCTTGGCGAGAAGAGCCAGGGGTCCGAACCAAGCATGGGTTTGATTCGTGATTATCCATCACAAGTTGTGCTTTGTGAGAGCTCTGCTCTGTCTTCAGGCTATCCACGACCGGCTGATCGTTGATGTATCGCACCTCAGCACTCTCCACTGCAGAGGAGTGTGTGCTTTCTAAGTCCCTGTCAGTCTGTTTGTCCCTGGTTACTTTCTGGTAGATCAGCTGGCTGGGCAGGGGATCCGTGTAAGGCGGAGAGGATGTGTATGAAGACTCTGGCGCTGGCTGCAGATTGTAGGCCTCCGACTGAGAAAAGGGATGTGAAGGAGGTGTGGCCTCTCTGGACATACAACAGATTACATGGGATCAAGACAAGAAGTGAGATTAACTTTTATTTACTGCCAAGTGAATTTACAAATAAAACAGGTTTTGACTAGAGTATGTAGTAAATAATCCCTGTATTTAAAACGTTCAGAAACAAAAGTGTAAAAAAAAAAAAGTGATTTTAGAAAATACATTGCAAAATACAAAGTCCTGGAAGGAAAGAACATTGAATATTAGGGTCTTAAATTACCCTAGAGTAAAAAAGAAAGAATTGTTATCACATAATCTCTCTTAATATATGAAAAATGAAATCTAATTTGAGCACGCTGCAAAATCATTGTATATATGTTATATGTATAGATGTTATTTAATTTGAAATGCTCTTAGATGTTGTTTGCTAGTTTAGAAAAAATGTTACATTGTTTATGTATATGGTAAATGGCATGTACTTATATAGGGCCTTTATTCAAGTCAGGAGACTTGACCAAAGCGCTTTACACTACATTCATTCACCCATTCACACACACACACTCACACACTGATGGTGGCAAGCTACATTGTAGCCACAGCTGCCCTGGGGCTCACTGACAGAAGCGGGGGTGCCGTACACTGGCGCCACTGGGCCCTCTGACCACCATCAGTAGACAATGCAGGTGAAGTGTCTTGCCCAAGGACACAACGACACTGAAAGTCGGAGTCGGGGCTTGAACCGTCAATCCTTCGATTTCAGGGCAAACTCCTACATCCAACGCCACTGTCGCCCCAGATGGCTGTTTAATATGCACAACACAGTGTAAGAGTTGCTTTCAAACTCATTGTGTATTTAAGAGATGCATTCCCAGATAAAAAGCTGCGGTTTGGTTCATCAGTTATTCCAATTTTTAAAGCTAATGGGGAAACCAAGTTTCTGTACAGCAGAGTTCAATGATAGCAGAAAGTCTGAGTACTTTGCTATGCTAAGCTTCTGCAGCAGAAAGTACAGTTATTCACTTGAGCTATAGAAACCTAAATATTATGTGGGTGTAAAGGCTTAACACTGCACTAATCTTTTGGTATAGACCCATGCTGAACCTACCAAACTGAAATAAACATTTTTGGCATTAATACATGTATTCACTGCAGCCCTTTTTCTAACAACATTGGTGTTACAGTGGTCAATGTTAAACTGGAGCGAACCAATAAAGGGTTTAAGATCTGCCACCATTAAGCTCAAATACAGCCAGGTAATGTGACCAACCATCATCAACAGATTCCGGTACCTGTATGAGGCCAGAGGCTCTTTGAACTCCACACTGCTGCTTTTTCGTACATTGCTGTCCTGTGTGGCATTCCTCAAAGGGCTGCGTGAGTTACTTTTAGCTGGGTTCTGATGATTTTCACCTCTTGGCTTTGTATTCCTTCTTGAAACATCAGCTTGCCTTCCATCTAGGAACAAAAAAACAAAAGAGGTCAGAGCTTCCTTGATGGTCTTTCACAACAGAGCAAGTAATCATGGCTCTCTAAAGACCATGTGTCAGATAGACATGGGCCGCTTTTAAGGTTTACCCCAGAATTGAAAAGTCACAGTTTCAAACCCGGTGCATGTTTCCATTATAACATTCCTTCACTATAAGCATTTTATTTATTCATTTACAAATCGAAGAGAAATCAGAGACAGTTCAGGTTGTGAACGGCTGCAGCATCACCACCCCTCCACCCACTAACTCCTTTGTAGCTGCTCGCTCTACAGTTTGAATTATGACTGAAGGCTTCAAACTTTTCTCCCTGCTTCTGCCCTTTCAGACAGCTCGGATGCATGCAGCGCTTGGCACTTAAACATATTAAAGTCAGCTATAAGAAAATACCGTGGCTACCCGAGCAGATGGAAAGCAACAACCTGAAGGAAGAAGATTGCTCTAAATGTCAATAAACAGAGGAAGAATACAGCTATTATAATAGCATATCAGTGGCCACATCAACCAGCACTATTTGCTAAAATAAAGGTCAAGTTTGAGCCATGTTGAAATTAACAAGCAACCTTCAGTGTTATTCATTTAATAAAAAAAAAATTAACAACCTATTGATATAATATATATGAGCTGTTATCATAATAATGTGATATTCTTGCTAAAGGTAACATACCGTCAAAATTTCATACTGGTCCATGCCTATTGTAAGGATGCAAGTTTTATACATTGCAGTAACTCACCCCTGGTGTGAGATGTTCCTGATGTTTTCTTCTTGGGGGAGAAGGTATCGAGTAGAACACCAGTTCCAGGAGTGGCTTCCAACCGGTTTTCTATGTGCCGAAGCTACAAAAGAGGAACATACATTTCAAATTCTCAAGAATGCAAGAAGGTAAGCAAAAACAAGGTAACTGAGGAGAAACCATTTCTATGTGTACTTACAGCAGCTTTGGACTGAGCTAAACTTTTCCATGCATTTGTAAGCTCTGAAAAACAGAATAACAGAGAATTCACACACACAGAAGAAATATCAGTAACCCAGTTTCTATCTAGCCTACTAGTGTAAATTACATTTAAGGTTCCTTAACATACCTGTACCAATATTGTGATTTGGAAAGGGTTGAGCAGATGTTTTGAGGGGTACTTCAGTGGTTCTGCTGCTTCTCATCTCTCCCACTCACCTGTAGCCAATATGGAAAAAAAAATTCTAAGCAAAATAGCTTGTGGGAATAAAAGTAATCAATGAATAACTTATGCAATAAAAACAAAGAAACAAAATACATTTTTTTAATTAGCTTGAAGATAATCATTCAGTCTGGACACAAGTAATCAAAAGACTAATCCAATAAGCACATCATCTGGCTAAAAAAGCACATTCCCTTGATGAAAGCACACATCAGCAAAGTTGTGTTTACTGAAAGCAACTTAAAAGCTGAGTCAAATAACTGGATTAACTTAAGTAGTGCTTTTATCACATAATGAATGCGTGACTGTTTGGTTCTAATAAGGGATCGTCTTCTCCACAAAATAACAACACTGCATTGATAAATTTTCAGTTTCAGTCACTACTGGACAACTCTCTAATAAAGTTATAACTAGTAGTTTGTTGTGGTTATCCTTTTAGTACCCAAATAAAACGCCCTGAGTCACGTGATGTTTTGGTAAGTAAAGGCTTCCACTCATACCAATCAAGTGACACAGTCAAGAGGGTGAAACTAGTGGGGGGAGAACAAGAACAAGTCACATTGATCTTCCAACATTTGAGATTTTACAATTACATATGTTCTCTTACAGTTTTAAGAACAGAAAGCAGGTTTAACAAAAGGGTTTACAATGTAGCTTCTATTTAAATGGGAGAGACCGAAAACAATGGGTGCATTTACCGGTACTAAGAAATGTAGTACTCATGCTGTTCCTTGCAATATCAAGATGTGAACTGAAAGAGGACAAGTCTACATTTTAAAATACTTCATATCAAAAATGAAAAACACAATCCTGAATTTGGTCAAACACCTACTTGTACTAAGATAACCATTTATTTTTAAACACTACGTTTTCTTAACACTGCGTATTGAATCCCTAATTAGCTCTAGAGTATCTTTCAGGAACAGCCTTATATGTGACTCAAAACCAGTTTAGGCATTTATGGCTAGCGAAGCAGAAACTCAAAAACACTGAAACTAGAAAATCCTTTACTTAGATAGTTGGAAAGAAAATACCATGTCAGGGTTATTTTATTTTATTAAAACAAAACTCCCTTTACACATCTAGTTATTATAGTTGAAATTCAAAGTCAAATTAGTAAAACCTAAACCATTCCTTTACTTCGAGGTCATGACAAAGTTCAGATGAATATGTAACTAAGAGTTAAAGAAATCACAGTCGCTTTAATCAACAAACATCCTCATGAGTAGTGGTTTGATTTGGTATATCTTTAACAACTCCAACCTACCGTTTTATTTGACACAATTAAACGTGTATTGCGATTTGAAAAACGTACTATTATATAATCAATATTTAATTAGCAGCAAAACTTAATGCCATGAGAAATAAGTAGGGGTATTTCTCATGTTACTCAAGGGTAGCAACATGTGGCTATCACATTTGAAGAGACATTAAAATAAAGAAAAGTGTTGCAATCTAATTTCAAACCACAAATGGCATACTATGCAAAATACTATCTTAGCCAAGCATGTAAAGAGGAAATACTGGCCAGGGTTTCCTCTTTACAGGAAAATAGTTCTTTTCTCTCTCTCTTTTTTTTTTTTTTTAATGACAATAACTCTCAATATGGCAAATCACTTATACTGCGAGTTTGCTCATTCAACATTCAGCTTTGTCATGAGACCTGCAAATTACATTTAGCACTGACCTCGTAAAACAAAAACAAAATAATTAAATATATATACACGCACATATTTGTGGAAAATGTTTTTTTTTTTTTTTTTTTTTTGCTTTTTTCACAGGTAAATATGTAGAAATAACAAGGATTGTGATAGCAAAACTAACAAGGTACTTTAGAAACTTGAGAATATACATCTCAGAATATACAATTGATTAGCCATTTTCTAATAAGTGTCTGGATAGCTAAAAACCCAACAACGACAGTAACACATCATTTGCTGTTTTTGGATATATTCAAAATAGGAATTCATTTTGACCAGATAATTGTCGAAACCGCACACTCGAGAGTTTCGCTAGGTGGCAGGAAAAACATCAACTTAGCATAGCAACAATTTGTCAGCATTAAAAAAGACATACCTTTAGGAGAACGGTCCAATTTCTCTGGTTGTCCACATTTAGGCTGAGGAGCTTGTCATATGAAAGTCATAAAATCTCAAACTTCTCTTTTGGTTTCCTTTGGCGATCTGTTTGCTACCGTCAGCGTCGCTAGCTAACGTTAGCTAATCAACTAGCCAAAAGCTACAGCAACTAAACTGCCAACTTTTTCAACAGACGTACTTCCATTTTTTCCCAACTTGTTTTACAAGAAAGGTATCGTTCCCAAAACAACTGTAGGGGTTGTTTAAAAAATTGTCTTCGTCTGTCTTTCCGACGTCGCCTTTCCCGGGTTACTATGTTGACGTTTTTCAACGGTGAAACTAGTATCCAAGACGGATAGATAAGTTACAACGAAATATCGCGATAGCTGGCTTGCGTCATATGGTCTGACGCTCTTCTCAAACACGAAAAAAACCCTGTAACGATCGGTCACATTAGAAATTAAATTCCCGATAACCTAGATACTTTCTAAATACTAAAACCTAAGCATTTGGTGCCTGCGCTTTTGTTTAAATAGCACGTATGACAATATATGAGTTAAAACTCACTGACATGAAAGAAAGCCCCTTTTATGCACATAGAATACAGTCAAAACGACATCTTAGACTATACTACCCTCTTGTGGCCAATGTGGGTAATACATAAACCATTCAAAAGGTGTGTGCTCCTTTTAAACCTGCACAGCTTTAGTTTTAATTTTTCATAAACTTTGTTTTCGCTCGAATCGGCTATTAAGGCATTTTAAAGGCATATATTTTGATTTTTACAGTATTTAAAACGTTGTTCTATCTATTTTTTCATTGACAAACATGTGATGGCTGTAAAAATTAAGAGTTTTTTTTCTGCAGCTTGTGGTCTGGATGTTCACAGGTGAGTCATAAATATATAAACCGCAGTGCAGTAGTCCGTTAAGATGACAGATCATCGGGTTTCCAGGTTATGGATTTTTGTTAAACCATGCAGAAGGCAACAAGTAGGATTCTTGTAATGTTTGAAAGCATTTCTGTTATGAAACAGCTGATGTCTTAGATTGCATCTCAGCCACTGCATTTATAATCGGCTTAATTGTATGTTATGATATATTCTTTAAAAGGGGGATGTTATTTAGGCAATCCATCCTTTTCTTTCGGTTCCCCTCGGCAAATAACCTGCTATAACCCAGACTCCCTTCCACTCCTCCCTCATTCTCTCTCCTCTCTAAGGACTCAGAGGAAATACTACAGTGGAGGTGGTCGTTTCTACAGACGCGTTTTCATTTTTTATATGGAAAGAGGACCGAAATGGACACAAGGTTTTGCCTTTTAGGTAAGAAATTGAAATTCCTCTTTTTCCAGTGCACTAAAATAGTAGAATATAGAATATATTTTGCAGTTTTCTAACTGCACACAACTAAAAGGTGTTATTTTTTTAATGGAAGATGGAAGGGCTGAGGAAAGAAACACTGTCAGTCACTTTTAGTTGATTTTGTAACACAAAAATTTAATAGAATTACAACTGAATGGTTGCCCATCAGAAATCAAAGCGTAGCTCATCCTTTTATTGAAAAATTATTCTACAAAACATTCAAAATCAATGACAATGCATAAGTCATTCTTCAATGCATTCTGAATTATACTCAGTGACAGAGCGTTTTGGCACTATTCTGATTGTTTAATAAAATTGTCAGTATGAGAAAGGAAACAAATCAGACAAACAGACTTTTAAAAACAAAATGTTTATCTGACTTGCTCCCTAATAAATACAATCCTACAAGGTTTTCTTATAAGGTTTACTTCTGACAATTAGTTGAAGAAATTATCTTTGTTTTTATGTATTTATTTAGAAAAACATACCCCAAACAATATATGTATTGGGATGGGGGTGAGACATTAGGGCAACCTATTAATCTATTTTCTGAAATAGATTTAAGTTTAAACAGTTGGTGTTTGTTAGTTGTTAAAGCTACTAAAGGAAAACGCAGCATTTCCAGATGATTTCATTACTTCACACATCCTGTTGGTATCTCCCCCTGTAGGGTGGTGGGCTTTTACTAGAATTAATCAAGTGATCGTATTTAGCAAAGAGAAAATGGATCCAGTCTTTGATCGATTCCCCTTCTTTGGACTCCCTTGTTAATTATTTAATCATATGAATACTTACCAGTTACACCCCCAGTGTCTTTATTTCCTGTTTTATTAATCGTTTCTTCTTGAGTGCTCTGATTGGCCAGACCAAATTGCCCCATTCTCCCTGACAAGGGTGTAAATTGCTTTTCATGGTGTATAAATTAATGCTGCTGTCCAGCTCAGGAGGGAACATCAATGTACTTCTTAAGCTCTATTTTCATTGACCATACTGTGTTTAATAGCAGACAAAGTCTTTGGTTGATCGCTCTCAAAGATTATATACCGTAATTGCAGCAAACTGAAAACAGATTACTAACCCTTAAGCTCCATTTCCTTTGGTTACATTAAAACCCAGAATTTAATAGTTTATTCTCTAATCTTATGTGGAAGGCCAATGCAAAGTTATGCATGACTATAAACAAAGAAAAAAAGTTGGAAAAAATATAAAATGTTTTGACAATCATTGTTATTCAGCCCCCTTCAATATGTGGTCATATCAGAGGTTTGTAAGGGATCATTACAGAACAAACAGCACAGCAAAGAACAAAGGACAGGCCAGGGAGAAAATATGGGGGAATTTATTGTAGAGTTAAAACAGCACCTTCTGCTTTGGAGGAGCTTCAGAGAGACAGCACTCAGGTGGAAAATTCACTTCATAGACTAGCTATTGTTTATGCCAATGCAAGTAGTTTGATCTGTATTGAATAGAGAATAAAAAAGGGATTGCTTAAAGAAAACCATAAAAGTTCAGGTGATCGCGCAAACAGGAGGCATATGGATATCTGGGCAAACACTGAGCTTTTTTGCCTATATTCAAAATACCATTAGAGGAAATGGGTTTCCTCAAAAGGACAGAAACGTTTAAAAGAATCTTTCATACCATACAAAACAAATGCTGCTCCACGGACAAACATATTCAGCCCTAAGTTTTCCATATAATGTTTGTGAATTTTTTGTTGTTTATGTGTTTAATTCTTTTAAACAGCATGTGTTAACGATGAAGATAATGATTAATTTTAAAACCTGAGTCAACACCTTTGTTGGGTGAAAGAGTTCAGGTAAGCTACTAAAGAATGAAAACCATCTTATGCAACCGTGGTGTCAGGGACTCTTTTCAAGCTGCTGTTAGTCTAATTTAATTTTAGTGAGCGACACCCACCATTTGATCAGTCGTGTCCAAATACTCAGAATCACTTCAACGGCATGGATGTCTGAGAAATGTAAATGTTCGTTTTGAAGTGTCTAAGGAAAGGATCCATGTTATCAGATGTCCTGGTCTTTCTGTGACACAAAATGCAACCTGTAAATGGATAATATAGCGATGCCAATGGTCAGGAGGGGGCATGAAAGGTCAATAGGTAAGTATGGAGGTGGGTAGAGTACCCCAAAAATGTATTCAATGAAGAGAGGCACTGCTGTAACATTTAATTACTAAAGTAAAAGTAGAAAGTAATCATCTAAGAAAGTAGGAGTAAAATAGTGCTTCAGAAGAGGACTAGTATTGAGCAGCTGCTGGCTCCTAGCACCCGATTTAAACGTTTTCCACATAAACCTATAGACAAGACAACTTTATTTATATAACCCACATCTATACAAAGACAATCAAATATGCTTTACATGAATGAAACAATAAAATAGAAAAAAATAAAAGCTAGTGAAGATAAAAAAAGCATAAAAGTATAGTAAAACAATTAAAAAAGTTGGACCACAACCTGAAACTAATGCCTCAGTTAACATTTCAACATCTGCCATTAAAAGCAGCAGTTCTAAAAAGGCTAATACTGCACCGAACTGTGAACACACTACCTAGAAAACTAATCTTTACGGTAAATAATGCATATATAACAGGAACCTAAAGAGCCTCCAGCTAGATCTACTGTTTACTATATTTATAATGAAGAGCTCAAGTTACTCGTAGTGGCACTGTAACCAGAAGTTGTACTAGAGTAGCAATACTCTCACAGATTATTATTTAAGTCAAAGTAAAAAGTACAGTTAAGTACATCTACTCTTAAAAGTGTGTTTTTTTCTAATTTACTAAAGTAAGTTGTTTTCTAAAAGGTACTCATGTAAATGTAACATAGAAAATGTATTTACTCTTCCCACCTCTGGGTAAATATTTTTAAAGCTTTGAAATTAAAGCAGTGAGATATTAATACCAACAGAAAATCCGAAACAACGTATCACAGAGAAGAAAAGACTGACAAGTGAGTTTTTATGCTTTTCTGTGGTCGAAATGTAAACGAAAATTGGTAAACGAAAAAAAAAAATGTAAACGGAAATCAAAATGTGAACAAATTAGACTTGAATAAATAGGTATTGAGAACATAATTACGCAACACAGCTTAGACTTAAAGTTTCAGAAATATTTAAAGTAGGGTTAAGTTAAAAAAATGCAATAAAATGTTTAGACAGAAACATAAAAGAATAAAAGAAATAGACAAATAATACAATCAGTACGTAGCAGCTGCTGAAACATGTTTTGAAAAACTGAACATAACAGAAGTTATTGTGTAATGGTAGATTAATGCACACTGGCAGGTCTGAGCCTATAAAAGTGTTGGGTGTTATCAATGTGTGCTTAGATCGGTGGAAAAAGAATTACTGAAGTACCTTCTCTCACCTTCATAATAATCAACTTATGGTGTTGATCATAATCAGGAAATTTTTCACTCAGCCCTGGTGAAGTTATGAATCTCAGTCTGCTCTTGTTGAAAACAGCAGTTGGCCTCTTTATCTTGGATGATGACTAATTCCTGCATATTTATTTCAATCCTCTCCTGTAGTATGAAGCTCTTGTTAAACAGACAATCAGCAGTTCTTCAAAACACATTGTGCAAGTAGACTGATTATAATGTACAGTTTTCATTTATCTGAATACAGAAGCTCTGATAAGCAAGAAAATAACCTTTACGGTTTCAAAGTCTAGAGAGCCCATTAGAGAATGTCTTACTTGTTCTGCAAAAATACAAGAACTCTCTTTGGGGTTACAGTGTCTGGTGTAAAAATGAGCTGTAGAGTTGAGTTTTGGCAGCACTGTGGCAGATGAAGGATCCAGAAATGTGTAGTTTATGTCTACCTTGAGTACTGTTTTTTTCCCCCATTGTAGCACCCAGACAGCATGATGACACACAGGATGTCAAATCTTTATTGGTATCCCAGTTCTACAACTCTATACATGTAGTTCGGACTCTATTAAAGATTAATTGCACTGAAAGTTGAAAAGTCCTGTATTTAAAAAAAAATGTTGTCCATGAGGGTCACGGGGCGAAAAGCAGTGAACCGAGACATAGAATAGTGTTTCCCAAAGTGGCGGTCAGGACCTAATGGGGCTTTGCAAGATAGTCATTGTGATGTGATCTCTTAGGTATTTAGGCAGCCAAAATATATCATTAAATGCATCAATGTGAATGTCTGAAATGTACCATGAAATAACAAAAAAAATGTATCAGTTATTTGTTAATTTAAATCATAATTCAGATATTAAATGTACTATGAAATTATAAAATCTACAATTGAGTAATAACATTTCAATTTAAATAAATACAAAAAATTAAAACGATGACTTTTATTGCATTTATTAATGCAATAACAAAAAAATTAATAATGTAATTAGATAAATAGGTATTTTATGGGGGGCACCAGTCTGTTGCATTGTTTTTTATGGGCCTGTTCACAGGCTGAAATATATGGAGAAACCCTGACCTAGAAGACATGTCTTTAGACTGTTGGAGGGAGCCAGAGAAACCCCACATATGCATTAGGAGAACATGCAAACTCCATGCAAAAATACTCTAGAGTGGAGTTTGAACCCAGGACCTTAATGCTGGAAAGAAAGGGTGCTACAAACTGTTTCATGGTGCAGCCTGGATTTCAGGATGCATGTCAAGTCCATTATTCAATTATAAAATACATCAAACTTTTGTTTGTTTCTGAAGAAAGTCAAAACTTAAATCTGAGTCATTGGGAAAATAATTAATTAAATTATTGATTAATATTTAAAATGCTTCATTATCCAAAGGAATTCATAATACCATGCACTGCAGCAACAATTGTCTGCTTCTGTCTCCTTAAACCCCAGTGGGTCTTAGCAGATGGCCGCTCACACTGAGCCTGGTTCTGCTGGAGGTTTCTTCCTGTTATAAGGGAGTTTTTCCTCTCCACTGTTGCTACGTGCATGCTTGGTGTGAGGGATTGCCTTCGAGTCAATAAGTCGATGCAATCAATTTTTTTTCCTTAGATAGAAAACTTATAATCACTTTGACTGTATGATCTGGTTGAATAGTAATGTGCCTTGAGATGATGTGTGTTGTGAATTGGCGCTATAGAAATAAACTGTATCGAATTGACTGCAAACATCCATGTAACAGTAGGCATGACTTGGGCCTCTGTTTCAGACCAGAACCACCTGAAGTCTTTTAGGCTAACAAGCTGTTATTCCTATTCAACTAAAATGCAATTTAACATCAGGTTATGGAATAATCTCAGTGCATTCTGTCAAAGATTTTATTTTTTCCTTTCTTTACTGCCCTGCTCACTCTGCATGGTGTAGACATAAAAATGGGTCTTCATCATGCCTGTCCAATTGTGGTTGTTTTCTGTGCGTTTATAATCTTTCATTTGTTGGAATAAATCGCTTTTTTGGCCATTGTCTAATCTAATGTGGTCAACACACCACGTCTTCATTTTAAAGTCATGTTCTCTTTGTTTTTTGCATAATTTATCAAGGAAAGTAATATTACTTTTGTATTACTAGTAAAAAGACTCTGATCCAAGAAAAAAGGACTTAAACATTTTTTAAACTACATTTATTTTATGTTTATTGTTAGTGATTCCATTTATTGTTCCTAATTCTGTAAATGCTATGTGTAATATTAATTAAAGGCTGTTATAAAAAAAAAAAAAAAATCTGGCTAGTATTTTGTGGCAGTGCAATTGAAGATGTATTTTTTAAGCCTTTTTAGAAATTTGTGGTTTAAGTAGGATGAATTGGAACATAACATAGAAATACCTACTTTAATGTATTATTCCATTAGTGAAATAGACCAAGAAAATCTATTAAATTTAGGTCATGCAATGTAATCTTCCTGCTAAAAGGGGGCTAAGGTGTTCTGGGAGAGGAAAATCAAAACATTAAAGGCAAAAAGAAATCCAAATAAACAGTTCTGCAGTATGTTTGCTGTCATAGACTTTGATCTATTCAAACTCATGGCCGCTCACAGTTTTCTGCACAATACTTACATAATGATGGTATGAAAATTTAATGATCCCTGCAGGAATATGGGTTTGTTGCTTTTGCAGAATAATTTCATAGTGCAGGAATAAGGCGAAGGACCATCCAACATAAAAAATGAGAAAACATTTAATAGATTCAATAAATGAATGGTATGTTTGGTACCCAGCTGCAAACAAGGAAAAACCAGTGTTTAAACATCTGAATGAAAAGATGCAGTTTTTTTTTTTTTTACAGAATTTGCTATTAAAAAATGTGAAAAAATGTCCACATTTGTTAGAAGTAAAGGGAAAATGGGAAAGAAAGTATATTATCAAGTCTTTCTAATTTACAGACATGATTAAAAGTGAAGTAAATGGTGTCATCTAGGGGAAAATACGTTATGTCTGTTATGAGACAGCACATTTTAAGATACACAGAAAGAGAATTGATGATTAAGAGATAACAATTGCTGAGGAGGGATGTGATAGTGGGTGGGAGGAACCAAAGCTTAGACCGTAACGTTTCCTTATTTGCATATTTTGCTGCATCTGTCTGTTCATTAAAATGCAAACACAGAGAGTTATTAAAAGCTGTAAATTTATTATATAGATTCTGGCACTGTCTAATGCACTCTATATAACACAGTTGAGTAATATCAAGTATTTTTTTTTTCTTTTTAGAGTGAGTAACTGCGCAGCATTTGGGGCCTTAGCTGAGTAAGGGAAAATAGACTTCTTCATCTGTTCACTCTTTTAATGCAGCCTTCGTTCATAGTTTTTAATTGTTGAAGTATTTATTTTTGTTAATTTGAGTGATTATGGCTGATAAAAAAATATATTGCTTGATTTAAAACTCTGTATGACTTAAACCTCACAAAGAATTAATGGATTGATGTCAACAGGACTACAAGAACTTAAAATTCAGACAAGCTGAAAGAGGCTAACAAAGCAGGACTGGAATCATAGGTTGATCTCCTCCATGCTGCTCTGCATTGATGCAGTAATTCTTGCACATAGTTTAAGGAAACACTTTTTGAAACTTCTGTTTATTTCATTAAAAGGTATTCTTCATTAGACATAAGCATTTATCATCAATTTACAAAAACAGAATTGAAAAACATGTCTTAATTTTTTAACTTTTTGAACTGAAGTACACATAAATGACCTACATATATTAATATATTGAACGTTTTGTATTGTTTCTCTCTAACCTGTTTTCTTAACTTAATTTTTAGTTGCTAAATCAGAATTTCAAAGTTTTGCTCTGCTTTTATAGCTGTTCTTTTCCACTTTAACATTTGCAGACATCATCAGGCTGTATTTCTGTCATTGCAGGAGATTAAGTTGTCATCTTTAGTATGAGAGATATTTCATTGCCTATCTTCCTAGATTATTAAAGCTTAACTTTAGGGGTTTCCTGAATCTAATTTTCTTTTCTAAAAACAGCATTGTTATTTTCAGCAGGCTCACATTTCACAGCTGACTAATCTTCAAACACATCGTCCATTAGTTTTAGGTGACATAACACCTCCTGACACGCGTTTGGCCAATCACCAGGTTGACATCCAGGCTGGGCAGTGGATGGTTGCAGTACGATGTGTAATTATTCAGTCATGCAGGCTGTTAGTTAGACCCCAGCAGGTGTGAGGAGGTGCTTTCGCCTGCCTCGGTCTCGCTTTCACTCCTCATTATTAACTTTGCAAACACCTGGCTGTCCAGTGAGTAGCGTGAAATACACTTGGGCCCCTGCAATCATGCGCTCTAGTTTAAACAAAAAGCATTTTTCTTTGTTTTTTTGTTGTTGTTTTTTTTACATTTGACCGAAAGTGACTTGGAAGATTTTCTGCAAGTCATTGGGTTTGATGTTTATGAGTAATTCCAGGTAATGGCAGTGCAAGCTCGGGAAACAGCCAAAGCTAATCAGCAAACTGCCTCTTAAAAGCTAATGAGGAGATTAGAACAAACCATTGTCGACCTTCTTGACTGTATGATTGGGAGGAGCAGCCACAGGAGAATGTGGGGAAAAACCAACTGAGCTTTAATATCTGTATTTTTTTTTTTCTTCAAGCTTTTAAATTGTGGTGTTTTTAAAGTGCTGGTAGCTGTGACAATTTACCAGAAAAGCAGCAACATTAGGGTCAGATGCAGATGGAACATGGAATTACAGATTGATCTCTGTTTCATTAAATAATTGCTTTTTTCTTTCTTGTTATTCAATTTTGATTTCATTTAACCATTGAACTGGCAGGTTTGGCAGTTTGCTAAATGAGCCATCAGCAAATTTATTCACGGATTTGAGTTTTTTAAGTTGCACAAAAGTAAACTGTCTGAAAGGCCATAGGATCCATCCAAGTAGTACTTCTCAAACACATCAGCGTCAAATGAGATATAAAATGTTAGTAAGAGTACATTTAGGATGATAAAAGTTGAAGTGTTTAACTAGTAGCAGCTCTATAAAATCTAACCAGGTTGTTGCATCATGTGAAGATGTTGTTCAAATGTATTTGAACAACATCATATCCACAACATAGCCCCAAAATACGTTTTGGGTCTCTTTACTCCTTTTGCTGCAGGACAAAGATTAGCTGAGTCAATAAAAAACATTAAAATCCAATAAACTGATGTGTCCTGATTTGCTGCAATCAAATGTTTTTGTAAACTAGGTGTTCATCTAGTTGCAGAATTATTTAATTCAAGTACATTGGAGAGTTGCCAAGCATGAATTGTCTGTTCAGGGTAAGGTTACAGCATTTCTATTCTAGTCAAGAGCTCATTTAGACTCCAATGTTTTTGTTTTATGATATTTTTTTGCCAATTTGAGATGAACTTGCCGGTGGGCTTTGGATCACTGTCTTGTGGCAACTGAGCAAATCTGCATTAACGAAGCATTAAAAAAGTGGAACGCTTTGGTGCAATTTGGAGTCTAATAGAGGGATGGTTGACCTCTGGATGACCTAGAAAAATCATCTGTAATATCTCTGAAACAAAAATAGCACAAATGATAATTTGAACTGCCAAGCAGTCTATTTGCTGAGTTGTTTCACATGGATGGGGTGTCAGCTTCATGGTCACTGAATTGTGCATGTGCGAAGTGCAATGCACACGTGTAGTGTAAAATACGCAAGTTTAGCATTATATAATCTTGTGCTGAATAAAAAAAATGGGAACCCAATGTGCCAGTAGAGCATAATATGCGTTTGTGGTTTACTGTTGTCATAATTCAAACATCATACAGTATAAGAGGGTCTGACAAGGGCTGAACGATTTTGGCAAAAATAAAAAATATATATATATATATATATTTTCAACCAACTTAGCGATTGGGATTTTTTTTTCTTTTTTCGATTTTCCCTTGCACTAAGCAGAAGCCCGTAGATGTTTAACTTCAGGGTTTGGTTTTTTTCCTTACCTTGAAAGCTTGCAGAGTCCATAGTTGTAGGATTTTGCTTCAACCTTTCATTTGCAAAAGTGCTTACTTCTACTTGCATGCATAGACCTGCATGCTAGCTGGAAGTTTCTCTTTATTTTTTTTTGTCAGGAAACCCATTTTAAACATATTATCAATACCTAAAGAGCTGGAGTTAGAAAACATTTGTCTCAAAGTCTTGACAATTGCAAAAAAAAATTGGTTCCTCTGCTATTTGAAATTTTTATTTTCTTTAATTGTAATTAGATTGCAAATGCAAATAGTTGCAGAGCCCTGGTTCTGACTCAAACAAATATATATAATAAAGGAGCCCTGGACCAGTGGGTTTTATAACACTCTATTAGTTAGTCTCAGTTGTTGTGTTCTTGGGCAAGACACCTCACCCACTCTACCTGCAGTTGGTGGTCAGAGGGCCCAGTGGCGCTGATTCTATTGCAGCCCCACTTCTGTCAGCCTGCCCCAAGACATCTGTGGCTACCATGTAGCTTGTGTGTAGGAATGAGTGAATGACCAATTGTAGTGTGAAGTACTTTGAAGTCCTCTGAGGTGATAAAGTGCTACACAAGTACAGGCCATTTACCAATTTTTCAAATTTCCATTTTCTGTACATGTTTGATTTTGTTCAACCCCTGGCGAGGTGGAGGATCATGGCTGCAGTTTATCTCTACAGTCTCTGGCCAAAAGGTTGGCTACGTCTAAAACATTTTGTCAGTCGACTGCAGGTTCAACAGAGAGTCATTGTAGATAGCGGGATAGACAACAGTGTGTGCACACACTCACACACAGGGGCAACTCAGATTTAGACCCAGATATGTTATTAAACCTATAGTGGGAATTGCTTGGCAACAGTGCTTCTTCCTGTATAAAAAAAATAAAATTAACTGAAATTAAATCGCTCCAATGGTACAATAAAAACATTATTTAACACAATTAATTTATGAACTTAAATGACTAAGAATTAATGAACTTGAACAGATTTGATCAGACGCAGCAGCCATCTGGGCAGAACGAGTATGATAACAGTTGATCAATCTTATTTCGTAGGCATAGCTGTTCTGCTATGACTCAATAGTGACTTAAACAGATGGTGAAATTAGATTTTGATGACATGCCTACATGAAAAGATCAAAGTTGTTTGTAGCACAGTTGTCTGGGTCTCTGAGTAAAGACCCTTAACCCTACACTGCTCCCCGGGCGCTCCACGATGGCAGCCCACTGATCCCCAAGGGGATGGGTTAAATGCAGAGGTACATTTCTACAATGTGAGATCAATAAAGTTAAATTATTATGTCTCCTTCTGTCTTTGCTTCACATTTGAATGCAGAGGCTGCAGCATCCACGCATGTCTCCAAGATAAAAAAAAAATTATACTCACAAACCAAACTGGTCTAATTGAAATTAAATTATACAGTTTATTTTTTTCACTTAATTTTTTTAAGTTAATTAGTTGATATGTTTAGTTTTGTTACTTGAAAAACCTTGTTTTCTTTGATAAATTATTTTAGGACCACAGTTAACAAAAAAAGACCTTAGCCATCAGCAGCTAGAAGAGCCATGCAGTAAATCTCTTAAAACTGCAAGTGCATCAATAATCTGAGGGAGGTCTTTAACTTTAAATTGCAGGTCGCGAGATTAAGTACAGGCCCCACCCATTAGCAACCGACTCTGTTCCTCGGTCTTCATGATGCTGTTTGTTCTCCAACAAATCTCTAAAGCCTTCACACAACAGCTGCAGTTATAATGAGATTAAACTGTACACAGTCGTATCCTATTAAAAAGTAGCTGATTTTCTAAGATACTTGCATATGATTTCATGCAGTTATAAGATTTCTGAGACTGAATATAAATGCACTACACTGTCTTGGTTATCTGTCCAGAAAAAAAGGTTAAAACATTATAACTTGTATCAGGTTTATTTAGAGAAATTATTTAAAAAAAAAGTTGAAGGGCAGTTGATAAACTTGTTATGCATTGAAATACCCTGTGAAAGTCATAAAAAGAGGAAAATGATCCTTATCATATTGGTTGAACTCTATTTCATTTTGCTGTGATTATTAGTTGTAGGCTGTACAGACAAATATAGTCTTAAATTAAAATCTTATTTCTGTATAGGTAGAAATTCAAAATCAATGTGAACCATTTCAGGATTTCTCTGTAACTGGTTTGGGCCTCTTTGTTCTCTTTGTTTATTTGACACCACAGGGAACAATTTCTCAATTTTTCATGTCTGGTCAAAAAAATGTATTTTGTTTATTGAAAAAAAGCTTCTTGGTTTTGTTGTGTTTTCATTTTAATTTGGGAAAATCATGCTTATATCCATTTGTCTGAACTCACGCATCATCTAATTGTGTTGGCATTTCTCTTCAGCCACTTTGAAAACATAATTTTGCAAATGGCTTGATAAGCACCAGATCAATGAGAGTTCTTTGGATATTTTATCTCTCCTACCAGAATTCACATACACAAAAGAAATGAAATATCTTTGTGTTTGTTTGGTTTTGTTTAGCCTTCCTCTGTCGCTGTCTTGGTCTGGACAATATATTTCTTTTTACTGAAAGGAAATAATAGAAGTGTATATTATGTGGGTGGCTTTAGGCTGTGTGTAGAAGACCACTTATTTTTTTCTCTTAGTTAAAAACTTGCAGCCTAAACCATTGTAATTTCACAGTCATTAAGAAGAAACTGAAATTCTGCTCACCGTTCGCCTCTCTAAAACAGATAAGCAGTAAAATAGTTTGTAAAGAAGTTATTTTTAATCCTCTCATCTGCGTTTGCTATTCCAGCCAGTGAGACTTTCAATTTCATTTTTTGTTTCTCTTTATGCATGTGTAGCTACATTTTCATTTATCTTTTCTGATCGATTCCTTTCTACCTGGTTGGTTGTGGTTATAAGCTGTGTTTATGGAACATATTCCCTTGTATATACCATATCCCTAATCCTAGTAACTGGAACCCGTGGAGGCTGTCGACTGGGGTGTACTGAACGGCCCACATCAGAGGCATAAGGGGTCAGCGTTGATGTCGGCTACCCCCCCAACCCGTATTAAAACATGGACCAAAGTGTCTAGAGCCGGGCATATACTGTGCAAAATTTTAATCGATGCACGCAGGTGCAGCTCACACTGTATGACGAAACCGCAGGGTCTAAAATTTTTAAAAGTCACCTTCTCTCACTGTACGTCTAACAACCACACCGGACTCAGCTGCGCTGTGAAATGGCGCTACTCGGACTCGTCTATCTGGAAGCTAAACGAGTAGAAGAGGATAAAGATGGAAGTGTCGATGCCTCCTGTTAAATATGAAGCTCACCAGAGTGAAACGCACTGCCTTGGTAATTTGTGCAATTTTTTGTGCTGAGAGCCCTAAAAAGAAAAGGCGACGACATATTTGGACAAAGACATGGCTGAGTCAATGTGGCAACTACTGTCTGTCAATTTTACAGAAAGAACTCCATTTCACTCGCACCCCTGCCATGCTTCTGTGTTTTGTCTAAGAGGAAGAAGAAGAAGAATCCTTGTTTGCCCATGCGCACTGAGCGATTTGATAAAGCAGTACTGAAAAAGTAGGCTAGATAATTTTGATTAAATTCAGAGCTAATTGGGGGGATAATTGGCCTCTGGGTGACCTAAAAATAATCTTTAATATCTCTGAAACAGCAGTAGGACCTGTTATTTTGATTTTCTTTTGTTTTTCATTTTTACAAATGACCATTTAAAATGCACAAACCTGCACTAAAGAAGCAATAACCATTCAGTCTGTGCATCTGAAATGCAGAGCAGTGAACTACATGCGGGGCTCGTGAAAATCACCACGTTCACCGCTTGCTGTATGAACTCACCATTAGACCTCAGTGGTATCAGTAAAGTTTGTCACAGCAAGTTGGTGTCTTGTCTGACCATATTTGCCATTATTTGGTGTCTAATACCAATGTCATAATTGTGCTGCTCGCTTTTGAGGTGCTAATACAGGAATTAGAAGTATTTTTTTGGCTGTTAGATAAAATAAACAAAAATATTTACAGTTACAGTCAACAACCTTTATAATAAATTAACCTTAATGCATGTGCTCCCTTTCGTATATGCATGCTCGGTGTGAGGGATTGTTGTTGAGTCAAGACACAATGCAAAATAATGTCTACCTTCACAAGGAGCAGGTTCTGAAAAGTCAAGGACACGATGCAATTAGCTGGGCCTCTTTAGATAGAACATTTGTAACCAATCTATCATCTTCATTGAATTGTCTCAGTAAAGATTATTGAGATTACATTTGTAGTGAATTGGCGCTATATAGATAAGCTGAAATGAAATGAAATTGAATATTCTTTAATAGAACTACATGAATACTTAAAAAAAAAAACATATTCCCATGTTACTTAGTTTTTAAATATTCCTTTTTAAAATTTCATGTTGAAGTCATGGGAACCCAAACAGCTCCTTGTTGTTTGGGCCAGCAAAGCATATTTTATTGCATATTATTTATTAATATTATTTATCTATAGTGAACTGTGATGGGGACAATTTTTATTACAAAAAAACTGTTTAAAAATAAAGGTCATCGAAATTTGTAGCATCAGTACTACATTTAGAATCAATATCTAAGTCCTAATGAAAACCTGTGCGTTGCAGAGGTTTGGGGCAGAGGAGAGCATAAGAAAGACTCTGGACAATGAAGAGATTGTGTAAATATCCCTTCATTTCTGTCTTCTTTTCTTGTGATGTTATGAGAAAGGACTTAATACTGCAGTAGTTCATATGACATGAAACTGGATCTTTGCTCTCTGATAAATGGGGGTCTTTGTGTGTGTGTCTAAAAGTAAAACCATCATCTAAGTCATAGTCTGGCTGAAAACTAATCATAGTGCTTCATTGATAGGAACACTTTCCATATCAGAAAAAGACAGATTAATTACTTAAAGCAGCCTGATGGACACTTTGCTGATATATTATACAACTGAGTAGCCAACCTTTGCCTCCCACCTTAACAGCTTTGTGATCTGTAGCTTCTTGTTTTCAGAGCTCACTATCTCTGCAACAGGTTAGATGTATTGAGTAGCTTTCTTCTCTTAGGGGCTTGAAACCCCAAAAATTCATCATTCAGCTGACTAAAATGGAGTTCAAGAGGAGCAGCCCTATACACTGTTAATCAGTTTAATTGGAAATTAAGCTATAATGTCTAATGTTTGCTTAGCACATCATAGTATTTCTCTAATTCTAGTCAGGAGATATAAAGATAATTAAATAGGATCTAATTGTTAAATGTTCTTCTTCTTAACTGCATAATTAAGGATAGCTCTGGCAGTGTTATGTGATTATTTATATTGAGGGATGGGTTACTGCTAATAGGATAGGTTTGAATGCTCAAAGGGCTTGTGAAGTTTTTAAAATACTGAAGCCAGCGAGTGAGAAGATTGCTGGCTCATTAGAAGTCTGGGTTTTCAGATCAAATTTCCAGAGTGGATCTCTGGTCTAAATCCTTTTTGCTCATTATCAACCAAAGAAAGGTGTTCCTGTGGAAGATTTAAATGCATCACATGTTTGCATTTTGCACAAAATAACTACATGTCTCTGATTGTTCATTTTGAGCTTTATTAAATATATGTTTTATCGCAATGCATAGATGTTGACTTTGCATTACCCCCAGCATCGGTGTTATTATAAATGTACACACTCCTTGAAAATTTTTCAAAATTTTGTGAGACATTTTAACTTATTTAAATACATAATGTGCTTTTGTTGCATTGTAGATCAAAAAAGAGTAGAGCATGATTGTGGAAAAAGATGAAGTTTGTTTTTAAGAGTAAAAATCTGAAAATGTTGGCAAGAATTTTAAGCCCTTTTTATACCTTTTTGATACCTATAAATAAAATCTGTTTCAATGAGTTGCCATTAGAAATCATCTGAATAGAAAATAGCCACCTCTCTGTATTTAGACCAATTAAAGCTATTCTGTGAAGGCCTCAGAGGTTTGCCTATGAGCAACAGGAAACAAGCAACTTTATGAAGACCAAGGAGAACCCCACACACATCAGGAATATGGTTGTTAAAAAATGGATAAGAATTTACATCCAAAGCTTTGAGTGTCTCACTAAATATTTCTTTAATCCATCCTCTGATGATAACGGAAACCGTGAACCTACCACCAAATGCCTGTTCCACCTCAACTGACTGACTGGCAAATGTGAGGAATAATCAGAGAACCAGCGATGATCAAATCAACATGTATGGATATTCAGTTGAAGGCTTCTATCTGAACTTCAATAGGGTCACAGGTTGATTGGCACCACACCACAACACATTAATAAAGTAACTCATTCAAAACTAGGCCAAACCAAGTATTAAATGTATAGAAATATTGACATAGGCTACTTTTCAGAAGTCTAAATGTCCGCTATAATATATAACTGTTTATTTTGATTGATTATATGTAATGTTCTTTTTAAACGCTGCATATTGTATCTGTAAGCTGTAACCTGAAAATCGTGAAAAATTTTTGAAATGTTTTATTCCATTCTAAGCCATGAAAAGGCTTTTTTTGGGCTACTCTATAAAAGCCTGGAGGTCAACGCTACTCCAGACATTTTGGACAAAGAAAGCTTTTTGGATGGGAAGCGAAACGTCTTCAAACTTGGAAAACAAAGTCCAGTGGTTTGTTTTGACTTTTTTTGGAATAGCCTTTAACATTTTTAGCTTTCTGAAATTACTGATAAACAAAAATAATGAACTTTTTCTAGACGCTTTAAGCTGTTTTAGATATGCTCATACACTTACAGTACTCTGTGGTCTGAACGGTTATACTGAAAAAAGGCAAACCAGTAGAGCAATAAAAAAAACTGTTTTGAAAGAATATTTGACCCCCAATACTGTTATTATTAAGCAAGATCTTGGAGCAACACCGGGAACTGCACAGTCACTGCTAGAAAGAAACATACTGTATTTATTCACAGCTTTTAATCTGGTATTCAGACCAAAGGTCATGAATGTTGTTATAGAAGATATGAAAGTCTGCAGCGATCTGTATGCTCATGAATGAACCGTTTTGTTTCTTCTTGAAGCATGGCTCAACAACAGCTTACTTCATCCAAATAAGTAGCATGGTGCCAAAACCGTTTCATAGTGTGCATGCATACAATTAAGGTCTGCTGTTTTCTTGGGTTTTTATTTGGCAGTTGAGTGAAAGACTTGATAGTGCCAGCTACTTTATTGTTAAAATAGAAATTCAGTGTTACTGAAAACAATATATAACAAGGCCCTTATGAATATTTTTGCAAGGCACTGTAAATATCTGAGGTGCAACTGTCACTGTTTTGCAGAAACAACATGAGCACATACCCAGTCACAACATGGGAACGTATCTGGAAATGTTCAGAGATGTTCTTAGTCACAGAACCCAACTGGTGCCATTTACTGTGGCTGTAAAATATGACCATATTTGATTCGTTTCTGGAAAACCTGGAGTGTTAGAACACCCAAGATGTTTTCTTTGTACCCTTTTCAGTTGTTTTCGTTGGAGTAATCTATGGTTGGTGTTGTAATGTACAGCGGATGGCGTTAGCTGCAAAACTATCTATTTGAATGTTTGTGATTAGCAGTACTCGCCAACAGTGGCCACTTAGTCTATTTATATAAATTTACACACATAAATTACTATGAATTACTTACAGTAAAAATATAAAACTTTCACAAATAAAGGTAAAAATAATACAAGCGTTTTTTTTTTAAATAAAGAGCTTTAAGCAACTCCTTTGTATTTCTGTTTGTGGAGGAAGGCAGCTGCGATGCAGGTAGCTCATCAATAACACGGCTGGCAGTTTGATTTCTGGCCTGTCCAATTACTGCAGTCTCCTTAAGGCAAGATGATGTGTGTGTGTGTATGTGTGGTTGTGTGTTTGTGTATTGTTTTGTGTGTGTGCTTGAGACATATAGTGAGAAGTAGATGTGGTAAGAGCACCACAAAGGCTTTTCTTAAAATGAAACAGAGCAGAACCATTTAACTATTGAGGGTATTAACAGTAAAATAATAAATTATTATTTTTCTTTAAAATTGGGTCTATAGAATTTTTTTGTATAACAAATACTGATAATCAAATCGAATTTAGTAGGCTTGATCAATGCAAATAGTCTAATAAATTTGTGCTGCCAGTTAGGAGTGATGCATCCCTGATATATCAGTGCCTCTTGTGCTACATCTAATCCCATCTCTGCTTCTTTTCCTTCCTACAGCACTATGCTAAGATCTCGGGGAGCCTTACCACCATGCTGGAACTGGGCTCATGTTCTGTCAGCTCTCAGTCTCTGACAGATGACCACGATGCTTTGGGGCTACCTCCAGCTGCAGGAGGGCCGGAGAGTCCAGCACCTGGTTTTGCTCAGATGTGTGGCAGCAGCAGTCCCAGGCACCATGTCTTGTACCCATCCCCAACGGACTGTGAAAACTGGCAGAAACATCGGGGAGGGCTGGCTGGAGGTTCAAACCTTTACTCTGAGCCCCACTCGCTTCTGGAACCTCAGAGTCTGTCGACCAGCTATGACACCCTGTACCTCCCACAGATGTCTGGGCAGGGTCAGACTCTCCATCCGAATCGTCTTGGCCTTTCCCTGGATGTGACTTCAACATTTGATGCTGGAGTAGGGATGCTTGGGATGGATGGAGATTTGGCAGTCAGTCCTAACGTGATTAAGAGACGGCGGGGAGGCCTCATTGAACAGAGAGACATTGTTAAAGCACACCAGGCCCATAAGATACATAGCACACCACAGGCTCGACGTAAAGAATGGGAGTAAGTATGACATTTGTAACAGTACAATGCTATAGCTGTCTTACTTTATTACTTTACACATAACAAAATCATAAAGCTTTAAAGAAACCTTTAAAAGCAGTTCATCATTTAGTACCCTTGTCCAAATACCAACCTATGAACCTTCAATGGTATAAATTCAAAAACCCTCCCATTATGTGAGTACCATACTGAGTTTTTCATTCCTGTGTAGAAGTGGCCTGTTCAATACCACAAAAACTCAATGAAAAATATAATTGGGAGCAACATTAAAGTGCACTTCAACGGGATAATCAGTTCTTAGTTCCATTGAACCTTTATTTGAGTCCTCAGGGTTTGTTTAGCAAGTCCAAGCCCACAAGGGCACTGTATTATATTCGCTTTATGAAACATCTTTCTTTATTTTTATTTCCAAACTTGAAACTCAAAAGTACAAATGAAAAAAAGCAAAAGTGTGCCAGGAATCTTAATGTGAAACTTGCCAGGAATCTTAATGTATCCACTGCCTTAAGTAAGAAAAAAAGATCTGCCTCTGGAACCATTTAGTAATTTTATTTTCAGCCAAACCAGGCTTCCACTTTTCTGTTCTTTTTTATTTTTTGATATGTCAAAAATTTTCACTTAAGCATTGCAAGGATAATCAACTTGAATGGACAAAATGAATATTGCAATGTAATTTGACCTCATTATTGAACCCATTCCTTGGGGAGCAATGCTTAGTCAGAGAGCAATCTGGACCTATGGATCTTGTTCAGGGATCCAGAGTGGAAGGCTATGGGGTTTGAACCTTGTATTTACTGCCTTCTAAGAATGAAACCTCCAAGCACTAAGCTTTTATTCCCCATGTGGTAAATGCTTTAAGTGGCTCCCACTGGCAGCAGTCTGAACTATCTTCTGTCTACAGCACACATCCTACATACCTTGATACTGCCAAGCACTTTCTCAAAACTGCGATTGTGTTCTCAAGTTTGCGCCCCTTTCCCTCAAAAACAATAATGCTCCGACTGCTCTCTTAATGTTCTTAGTGACAAACACTTTAAATTTAGTTCTTATAGATCACAGGACATGGTTCTAAAATGAGTTTGTCATTCAATGCATCTGCACATCTCTCCTCTTATATTGCTTTATGTTGTTCTTTTACCATCCTCAGCCAGAATCTACAAGTTTTTGTGATAACAACTATTATTTTCTAGTGTTTGTTATGGGGTTAACACTCGAATCTGGCATCAAACAAATGTCATAGAATCCATCTTTTCTTCTCAACACTATGAACTTCACATTCATATGGTGTTTATATATTTGCAAATAACTGTTTTAAACAGATGAAAATGGCACCTTCAGCTATCTGAAAATAGTGAGACAGTAAAACAATCAGATGAAACAGACTTGTAAAGGTCCACAATTCTGGAAATCTTTTCTCACTTTTTTCTTCATGGTGTAACACAATTCATTGGTGTGTTTCAGATGTTTCCTTGAAATGCATCCCCAGATATTCCTTGGTTAAACTCAAGTGTTGTTAATAAACCTATGAGCACTAACAAAAATGAAATTCATATTAAATTCATAGTACGATAGAGTTTTAGTGGATGTAGATCTCCAGTTACCATGATTTTAGCTACTGTGGAACTTTAATGAGTATTTCTATGTGTGTCACATGTTCTTTTCATGTGCTGAATATTACATAGCCTGTGTGTTCGTTTACTGGCTTCCTGTCCTGTAGTGTGGTGGAGATTTCGAGCTGATTATTGCAGTGACACCCCCCTACATCTTTTCCTGCTGAAGCCGGAGCTTCACCTCTAGCGATGCTGGCACCCTCTGTGCCCCCCTTCATACCTTCTTCACCACAGGTACAGGATGCTGCATCTAATCATAAGCTATGCCTAAAGACATAGAGGTTTTAGGAGGCTAATTGCAGAGAGTGAGACATGAGAAGAGAGTGGAGATGGCGCGTGTTGAATGTAGGGGAGGTGATGAGGACACAGAGGGAATGAGAGCTTTCATTTGCATTTGATATTTAGGTTCATGTGACAACAGTTTGCTAGTGGGTGATTAGTGGATCAAGAGGCCTATAGAGATGCTTGACCATGGACTAGATATCTATTCTCCACCCTGCCCAAAATAATTATTGTAAAACGTCATGACAGATGTAGACCAAAGCTGCTGAAAGGAGATTGACCACCGTGTGAATCAGAAGGCATCACAACCGTGCACATCCGCCTCTCACTACCATTTAACGCCAGACTTCAACTACCTGGCAGGTGGGAGGAAAACCCACATTTGCCCTCAAGCCAACTGTTGCACCTGTTTTGGGTTTTCAAATGAAATTAACTTGATTGCAAGGCAATCTGAGAAACTGTGTCATTTAGAAGAAAGCTCTAAAAATATATTTTTATTATGTGGAATAAGTAGGCTACAGCTTTTTAGAAATTTAACGTTTGTACACTCAGTGACCTATTACCAAAACTGACTTCTTGACCTCACTGCTCTGCGTGGCAGATGTGTCATAATCATGTTAAAAGCTGACATTGATTAAGAATTTTGTCAATAATAGGGTTCTAAGAATAATTCACAATGCCATAATTTGAATTTCCTGTGGATATATTCACAGAAGGCAGTCTTTGTCAAGTCTTCAATGTTCCTGTTTTTTTTTAGTGCCATCGTACGGTCAGACTAATAAAGTTGTGTTATTAAATGTACTCAGTGTTTTCTGGTACCCAAGGGGATTTTTGCTCAATCTGGCCTTTCAATGACCAGCTCGTAAGCACCCACATGGGACAATTTATTGCTGTTGTGTGCAAATGTAACACCAAGTTGAAATTTGGTTTGGGATATTCTGCTATCCAGGGAGTTTTTGTTTCCCTTTAGTGCCCCTGTAAGTAATTCATGCTAAGGAAAAACTCTTAAGATTTATGCGCACCTGCTCTTTTTGACCTTTGTTTGCTCAGAGTGTTTGATGCTTCTTTAAAAAAATAAGCTCCTTTGGGAGGATGAAATTTAGCCTTAGCTAAAGGAAAAGAAGCGTCTAAGCTTTCAGTTTTGGTGCTTCATCAACAAAAAATGCAGAGATAAGGATGCTCTCTACAAACATTAATAGATGCATGTGTGTGCATGTTTGTGGTATTGGAGATCGGTATTGTCATGTGAGAATCTAAATAACGACATCCTCTCTGAAGCATTTTATCAAATAGCTGTGTTTAGAGTCGACATTATTGCGCCTCTAATTACTGTAATCTAACTGAATAAATCTGGCTATTTCACTATAGGAAGAAAAGATGTTGGGCTCACAACAAACAAGAACAACAGAGAACCTAATGAACTCCCTTTTTGTGTGCACAAAATTTTGGATATTGTTTGACATTTAAAACAATATATTTTCAGATTGCATATTTAGATTTAGATTACATATTGCTTTTCAACCATTGTTTAAAAAAAATCTATTTAAAAAAATGTAGTTTGTTTATGTTTTTTATCAGTGTTGAAGTGTTGTTAAAAAGCAGAGTTGGAGTTTTATTAGCAGTTATATTTATTATGATATATACATACATACATACATACATACAACATACATACATATATATATATATGGAGAGAGTGAGAGAACTTAAGTAGCTCTGAAAATGGACCACAAACATGTTAAAAATTTGTATAACAAACAAATGTTGTCAAACTTGTTGTTATCTCTTGTTTGATTAATGGAGTGCCCAAAATGGTCACAGAAATTATTTGCATCTGGAAAAAATAATTATGCATAGCAATTCTATGGAAATGAAAAAAAAAGTAAAGTCAGACATTGGTTTTCAACAATAATATAACAGGAATTTAAGCAAAAGAAACATGAAACAGGCCTGGACAAAACTGTGAGTATCTATGGAAAAGACTGAAAATAAAATTTTGGAATTACAGTCTTTTTTTTACTTTTGGAATTGCAGTGTTTCTACTTAGGGAAATTATCTTCATAAATATAATTTGCATAAGATTGTCAATGGTAACAGGTCTACTGTGCTGTTTGGTAACTTGGTGTGTACCACACTCTCTCATGTTTTGGTTTCAGGTTCCTAACCCACTTGCAGAACACTCATCAGACAGGGAAAAGGTTCAAAGGTTTATTTAGAGTTTGTACAATAAAACAGATCAGGGGGTTATCAGATCCTGCACAGGTCACGACTGGGTTCACCGCAGAGGGGGACAGAGGAGTTAGCAGATGTCCAGGTAATTTGCAGGATGTGGAGGTGCAGGTCTGTACCTGTTCTGGAGTTTGAGCTGAGCGGCAGAGGGGGGGAACCAGGAGGGACCAGAGGCTGTCGGCAGGCTGAGGGCTTGGTGGAGGCAGAGCTTGGTTTGAGTGTTTTCAGATCACAGGTTTGAGTTTCCCTTCCAGATTCTTCAGAGAGCAGGAAGGCAGGTCCTTGACAGGTTTGATTCTCCAGGGTTCTTCAGAGATCAGACAGACAGATTTCCAACAGAGAAACTCTTCAGGGGTTTCTGGTTTCAGGCAGGTTAACCTGGGAAGCAGAAAGGACAAAACAGATCAGGTTCAAGTTTTCAGGGAGTCAGAGATTCAGACAGGCAGGTTGGCTCAGGCTTGCTAACCATAACTGGCAAACACTGGCACTGGAGTGATGTCCTCTGCCTCCTTATATACTGGTCTCCTGATGAGCAAATGAGCAACAGGTGGTGGCAATCAGCTCCGGCTCCAGGAGATCCAGTGTGCCCTCTGGTGGAGAAAGTGGACAGACCTCCAGATCCCAACACACTCAACATGAACTAGACAACTCTCTGAGAAGCTTAATATTCCTGTAACTGCAGTTGCACATATGCTGAAATTTAAGACTGTAGCCTGCGCTCAGACAAATTGGTGACCTGTTTAGGGTGTACCCCGCCTCTTGCCCATAGACTGGCAGGGATAGGGAGTGGACCCACTGCAACCCTGACAGAATAAGAGGGAGAAGACCCATGGATGGATGGGTGGATGGATGATGCAAGGGTGTAACTTTGTGATAAAAGTTAGATTTATATTTAAAAAGTTGATATATTTATAGACAGATGCATGCCTTTAGTGCATTATTTATAAAGGGCTCAAAAACATTATTGTACAAAAAATTATTAATAACAGCCGAAAGCAATTTATCATGCATCCCTATTATGGACACAACTTCTATTCCATCCATTCATACACAGTGATGGGACTAACGGTGTTGAAAGTAACGGCGTTAGTAACGCCGTTACCTTGTTTGAGTAACGAGTAATCTAACTAATTACTTTGACTGTAACTATAACGCAGTTAAGTGGGAAGTCTGGGCATGGATGGATGGATGGATGGATGGATGGATGGATGGATGGATGGATGGATGGATGGATGGATGGATGGATGGATGGATGGATGGATGGATGGATGGATACTCTGCCTTTTCAACCTACTGTATTTTTTTTATTTTAAACATTATTTGATGCCCTTTGTGGCAGGGATGGAGATCCATATTTTATGTCACACACAGAGTATACATCTAGATAGATAGATGGATAGATAGATGTTGCAGTATCTATAACAACCCAAACGCACAGGATTTCAGAATTAGACATCCCCAGTTATTAATTTCATATACTTGTCATGATGGGTTCACTAAAAGCGACCCAAGAATGCAGAACACCACTGACGGACACAGGGATGAAAGTTTAACAGTTTATTGAAGCACAAGCACACAGAATATACTGGTTCAGGTTCGGGGCCTGGATACTGGTTCACCGGAGTCTGCGTGAGAGACAGTTCAGTTAGCGTTGCCAACAGAGGTTTGATTTCCTGAAGTTTACTGATTGTACCTTGAGGGTTCTTGAGGTTAGCTTTGGGAGAGTCTCTGTTGGATCTGGAGAAGAGTTCTTCAGCAGAGTCCGTTTGCTGCTTCAGCGTCTCACGTCTAACATGAACAGACCTTGGTTTAGGGTTTCCCAGCTCTAGTCCAGAGCTGCTTGGAGATTCTCTGTGATTCTTCGGGTTTGGCTCTGAGGGTCGGCTCGGCAGGTTAGCTCTTCCTGAGCTTTCACAGAGGAGGCACAGGTTTCCTGGAAAACAGAGACAAGGATTAGAATCCAAGCTGGATTCAAAAGTCATCGAGTTACTCAGAGGATCTAGGCTTAAGCGCTGACCAACTGGAACAACACTGCGGCGTTGAGGCAAGGTCTGAAGACAGCTTAAGTAGTGGATCCTCTGATGATCTTGACGAGCTGCAGCTGTGCAGGAGGCTCCCTCAGAGGATCCACGGCGGACTCTGCTGGAGAAAGGTGGAATCTCTCCAGCTCCCAACAATACTCACCAGATCTGAATGCCCTGTTAAAAAACTTCACATCGCGTTCCCCCTGATGTCATTTACGTTGAGTTGCAATAAATGCAAAACTCTCTGCAGGTTCTTGTCTTTGTCGTCCGCTCTATTCAGCTGGCTTTGGAAACACACGGCGAGAAGGTGGGGGCTGGGTGGTGAGGGTTACGGGGGCGAGAAATGCAAAAGTAACGCAATAGTTACTTTTACTAGTAACTAGTTACTTTTATTGTGGAGTAACTCAGTTAGTAACTCAGTTACTTTTTGGGAGAAGTAACTAGTAACTATAACTAATTACTTTTTCAAAGTAACGTGCCCAACACTGTCCATACATGCATGGCTTCCCTTTAAGCTGCATCAGTGATTAATATTACATTTTAAAATGTGTCCCATATGACAGCCTTTGACAGCCAAAGTCTATGTATTGAACCTTCTTTTTCAAAAATCATTTATACACTGATTTATTGTATTGAATTATTGTAGGTTTCTTATATTTCAATTTTAAGTCTGAGTCCTGTGAGACTGGCTCTCTCTGGGTTGGCTGGCACAGCTATTTCTCAGTCTTATTGAACTACAAAAGACAAAAAGATATGTTGAATTCTATTATAACATTGCGTATTGTTTCTTGTAAACTTGGGGATATATTTAATTGCATGTTGCATATCCCAGTAAATCTGTTTCACCTTTAAATCTGCAGCTGTCCCTAATTGTGTCTCTGCTCTGCTTAAAAACAGATTTATGAACCTGTCTACCAATATAATGATGCCAGAGAAACTCATTTTCAAGATATCTAGAAGCTCTGCAGTCTGATTCTCTGTTCAATAAGAAAACAACAGATATGTGTTAATTTTAATCTGTAACTCTGAGTAATGGTCTTTTGAGAAACCCAGCTTTTTTAACTTATATAAATGTACACCCTGTTGCCATTCTTAGCCGAAAAAGCTCTGTATGTGTAATGAATGGATTTTTCGGTGTCATCTCTAATTTTTTTAACCAACCCCTCTCCTAACTTTTACTGAAACATATATCGAAGTAGCTGTGGGTTAATATTCACTGAGTGCTGCTGTGTGTCTCCTCCTCCATGTAGCTACTCTGTACGCAGTGAATAGTGACACCGAATGATATTACGTCCCAAAGCAACAGATCTGATGATAATTCAAGAGGTTGGACTCAAAGAGCAGCGGGAGAGCGAGGAAAAAAACACGGACTGAAAACGTTCTAAAAACAGATAGCTGCACATAAACCCAGTTACTGTTAGCTAAAGTAAATCAGCAGAAAGGGGGAAAAAAGCAGAAATTATTGGTGGGGACTGTCCCCTCCATGCCAAAGTTGGTGGGGACATGTCCTCACCAGTCCTTCAGAAAGTTACGCCAGTGGATGGATGGGCCTTCACCCAAATCTCCTGGGTGTAGCTGCAGCAGGAAAGCTTATGACAAATCAAACAGACAGATAATAGGAATGGTAGTGATTGCAGAAAAAGAGATTAAAGGTGAATTTCAAGCTCAAGGTAAGTCGTTGTTAAATTGCATCATCCATCGCTTTTTAGCCGAAGTGGACTTAATGAGAAAAAAAACAAGGAGGACACCATTGTTGAAAACAAATCATAAAAAAGCCAAACTAGCCATACATCTTGGAGCATGCCCTAGTGATAGATTAGACAAAAATGGAACCTTTTGCCAAGGCATATCAGCTTTATGTTCACAGACGTAAAAATGAAGCATATTGAGAAAAGAACATTGTCCTCAGTGTGAAATATGGAGAAGGCTCTGTTATGATCAGGGGCTGCTTTGCTTTATGATGCAAGGTGTCTTTGATCTCTGTGGGGTACAATGAAATGTGCTGCGCAGTATCAAAAAGCTTGGTCTCAGTTGCAGGTCAATGGTCTTGCAAATGGGTGATGACCCACAACACACAGCTAACAACCGCCTACATTGGCTAAGAGGAAAACAGTGGACTATTCTGAAGTGGCCTTCTATGAGGCCTGATCTAAATCCTATAGAGCATCTTTGAAAGGAACTGAAACATGCCGTCAGGAGATTGACCTTCCTTCAAACCTGAGACAACTGGAGCAGTTTGCTCATGAGATGTGGGCCAAAATACCTGTGAGAGGAGCATATATCGCAGTTACAGGATTTGATTCATTGCTGTGATTGCATCAAATGGTTTGCAACAAATTACTAAGTTTAAGGTTACCATAATTTTTTGCCCAGGCTTGTTTCATTAGTTTATTTTATTAGACCATTTAAATACAGTATGGTTGAGAAACAATGTCAGACTTTCATTTGTTCATTTTCTTTACATTTTTTTATTTTTTTATTACTTCTGTTAGATTAAAATAATTTATGTGACCAGTGTGGGTTTTTAATTCATTAAACAAGGTGTACTAGTAATTCTGTCCATGTGTGAATATTTATAATCCAATCAGGCTTTTACATGCCTATGCCAATATGTGGTCTTTTTAGGGTCTGCATCCCGATCCAAAAGACTTTAACACATAACAAGAATGTGTTCCAGGTTTTTCTCAATCACTTTGTTATAATGGTGCCAAATTGTGCCGAATGCTCTTACTCAACTACTTGACCCACAAAATAACCCTGATGCATTTTGATGGCCACAAAACATTTATGAGTTTTCCACTCTTTTTTCAGAATCAGTGTATATAACAAAATGTAACATTTATAAACATGCAATAACGTAAGAATCTGTAAAAAACAGTGAAACTGCTGCTTTTCGAGCTAAAATAAGCCCCAGTGTCTTTTCTGAGCTATATATTTTTTTTTTTTCAGCCTTAAGCATTGTAATAAAACAAAATCAGCATCCAAACTTTAAAAAAAAAAATGCCGGCTAAAAATAACACTATTTTTCATGCTTTTAAAGTTGAAAATAGTTTAACTGTTCATTTAAAAATATTATATTGGTCTCTGTTGAATAGTCTAAGCCCCCCACAACATTAAAACTAAAAAAGACCAAAAAAACAGCTTGTAAGCCAACAGATGCGAGGTATATAGCTGAAGCACAAATATGCAATATGTAACAATGTCAGACAATGGAGGAAGGACTTGAATGTGCTCTCCAGAAAGAAAAAGATAAGCAGCAATCATGATGTCTGGAAGCGGAGTTTCGAGGGAAAACCGAGGAAGAGGTTGAAAAGGCTGAGGGCACGTGCGAGTTCCTAATGAGATAAGAGCAACACTTTTACTTCAAATTCTTAATCATGGGCTTACAATTGCAGCGGACGGTCAGAGGATGCAGTGAAATGTTAATATATCAAATCTGTCTTATGTCATTCAGAATTTTCATCACCACAAGGATGTAATTCCTACAGCACTGCTTATAATTCCAATAGCATAGTTTCCTCTAAGGAGATTTATCTTTTGTGTTAAGCTCTGCAGTATTCCTTTTCATAAAAAACTATTTCCTGTAGCTAAGCAATCAAAACAAAACTGTAATAAGGATTTTGAGTTAATGTCCCTTAATTCAGGTTTATTTATTTTGTAGGTTTATGCCTTTAATGACTGAAAAACAATGGAAATTCTTTGGACGGAGGAACAGATAGATAGATAGATAGATAGATAGATAGATAGATAGATAGATAGATAGATAGATAGATAGATAGATAGATAGATAGATAGATAGATAGATAGATAGATAGATAGATAGATAGATAGATAGATAGATAGATAGATAGATAGATAGATAGATAGATAGATAGATAGATGATCAATTAATAGTTAAAAAATAATAATTTGAGAAAGATTTTTGGAAAAATCCAAAGTATTGAAATATGTATACTGAAAAACTTACTTTTCCTACAGTTACTGGTAATTGAAACAATTTATAGAAAAAGCTTTTAAAAAAGTTTAGTTTTGTTGATGTATAATTAGGTTAAGTGAATGCAAATTTTAACAAGCCCCAACTAGGGAGAGAAAATCTCTTCAAGTCATATAGTTTTTTTTTTTTTTTTTTTTTTATATACTCTAATAATCCCAGAGGGAAATTACTTCTCTGCATTTAACCCATCCCCTTGGGGAGCAGTGGGCTGCCATTGTGAGGCGCCCGGGGAGCAGTGTGGGGTTAAGGGTCTTGCTCAGGGAGCCAGAGTGGCAGTCTGTGGGAGTGGCGGATCGAACTCACAACCTCAGGATTCTAAGCCCAATGCCCTAACCACTAGGCCGCCACTCAATTTGTCCAAACTAAAGTCAAAGCAGTATATAAAAAGCAAAAAAGTACCAGATTTACTATATATTTTTGTAGAGAGAGAAATATAACATCATAGGTATAAAATATCCACATAGCTCTTTATTACAAAATTCCAGTAAATATTATTTTTGTATCTTAGGGGCTACAGATATTTCTATTTATTTTTTTTTTCAAACTTTATTTGGGTCGTGAATGATCTTGCAGCAGACACATAAGATTAGCTAATTAAAAGTTTTAATATTTTCAGACAAAACCTCAGCATCAGTCCTGTAAAGGGGGCTGCTAAAAGAAGCCCAATTCCCTAAAGGGTATCACCAAACCTGAAGAAAGAAAGCGTAAAAGAGCCATGAGCCATGTGGGTGTTTTGATTCATTTAAATGCTGCCAGCCAGAGATTCAAAGCAGTTAGACCTGTCGAAGCACTAACAGCATATGTTACACCCATGAGCCATTAAGCTAAACTTGGAAATTAAGACCAAGCTGGCTGAGGAAGTTGTAGCAGAGCTGTATAACCTAGGCAGTACAGCAGTTCCTAACTACCAGTGCACAACAGCATAGGGGATGTTTCATTTTAATCTAATCCATTTTGGTGTGTGTACAATTAAAACAGGTTTAATGTTGCATTTTAAATGATTTATAACTTTCTTAATCAAAGATTTCTTGTCTGTATTCTTTGGCAGTTTTTTCTTAAGCTCTCTAACAACTATTTTGTCTAAGACTTCTTAACAAATCACCACTGTATATTGAAAGCAAAAAGGAAGCAGGATAAATGAGTCTGCAACCGACAGAATTAAATAAGATTATTTAAAATGTTTCCAAATTGTGAAATGAGACAGCAGAGAAGAGCAACACTTTCTTAACAATTGTCTCTTTAGGTTCTTGTTTTAATGTTTTCCTAAAGGCAGTGCTGAAAGCATATAGAGTTGGATATTAAATGAATGGTTTCATTAATCGGCAGTTGACAGAGTTCATGATGTGTGCTGAAACCAACAGGACTTTCATTAAAAATATGGACTCTTTCCAGGAAAATCATTAGCATTGCAGGAGAGATACAGTTTATTCCATCATGCTCTTCTCCCTATTTCTCCTTTAGATCTATCTAAAGTTTAGCCTTTTAGCTTACTTTAGTCTCTATTACTCTGAGCTATCACTTATCAAAGAGATGTGTAGATCATTATGATATAGTCAAACAATTTATGACCTATTGATGATTTTGATAACCATGATAAATTATGCAGTATTTCAAGATGCAAGATTTTTTTCAGTTAAAAACTGATTAAAGTTTTAACCGACAATGTTTTAATTTATTATGAATTTAAAACAAATAATACCAGCTTAAATACAGGTACACACTCCCAGTGATATATAAAAAATGTTAATTTGAAGAGAAATCACAGATGTAATCATTGGTAAATTTCTTGCATAACTCTGGCTGGATATTTGACCACTCTTCTTATCAGGACTGATCTTGCTCATTTAAGTTTTGTTTTTTAATCTATATTTTTTTATCTTACCTTTAAAACATATATATAAATAGTTGAGAGGTTTGAGGTAATAGTCTTCCCTGAAACTTCAGCTTGCATTATCCATTCCATAATAAGTTGGGATCCAGTGAATCAAAATAGGTTTTACCAGTTTGGAGATTGAGATTCTGCTCACTGAGAGCTGAGCAACAAAATGAAAGGACCGTTGGCTGCACTGTTATAGGAGTAAGGATAAAAATTATTTGATCCAAAAATTGTGTCTGAAGCTTCTGCTGCTCCTGTGTTTAGTGGCAGAGACCAGCTTTGCTATATTTTACTTGGGTAAAAAGTAGCTTTAATATGTTTATAAGTGAGAAAGTGCACCTAGAAACATCATCTGTGCTCACTGCTGCAGACCCCAACATACTGGCAATGAGCAGTCACTTGGAATCCCCAGCAGCAGCTGCCTCTCAACCGGTCACCTATTGGGAGTTTCCCCTACTGTTCATGTCGACTGAAAGTAGATTTGAGCGCTTTTCATGTATATGGTACCAACTGCAGGCACCAGACTATCAAAAGTGAACATATTTAGCTGGCATGTTTCAACATTTTAAGTTAATTTAGTCATTAATCAACTGTTTCAGCGGAGTGATTAATGCGATCTGCATCAGCAGTGCTGTGTTTGTCTCCCTGCCAGCTCCCAGATCAGCTTGTCTGATTGGTTGATGTGGCGCGTTGGGCAGTAACAGCTACATTTTTCCAACTCCAGCATCTTCTTCTTTTGATGTGAGTCGGGTACCTCAGATGCTCATGAAGCTCATGAGTCGCTGCTTCAGCTGCTAAGATAAATCAAGATGCGCTGCTCCTGCTGCCACTGCAGGCCTTTTTGTGCATCAACTATAGACTTCGGTAAGCGCTGCATTCTGTTACTCCAAGCAACTTCTCTTGTCTGAGTAAGATAACAATTTTTGTTAAAATCTGTTTTTATGTCTCATGGTTATTTAATACATATACATTATGAAGTGTTATTTAAAGAGTTTGTATGAGTGATCTCTTCTCAGGAAAAGAATCGGAGAGAGAAAGCTTCAAGGTGTAAACACAGCTTTTCTTAACAGTATGTTAATGGGCTGCTTCCGCTGTTCGAATCGCATCCGGTGTGAACATAGTGTTAGAATAGGTAGAGTTTTAAGCAGCAAGATGTTGCTGAACCTCCTTTCTGAACTTTCTATTTTCTATTTCAGATGTTATTTCAATGTGGCTTGATCCCACATTGAGCTCACTGACTGTTTATTCCTTTGACAAAATAACATCAAATCAAACCATGTAGTGAACCGTAGTTCTATCATAGACGGATAAAAATATAATTTATAATTGCACAGTTGTCTAATATATAATGATGTAACCTAATAAAATGAAACATTGCTTCTAAGTAACAACAGTGTGGTCCTTTAGTGGAAAACTAGGTTTGGATAACAGCTGGCTGACTGCAAAATAGTCTTACATCCAGTCTGGAGCCCACATAAAATGTATTCATATCTGAGAGCAGACTAGAAAGAGGAGAAAAATTGTGAATGCGACATTTTCTTTTTGATTTAAAAAACACATTTGTTCATACAAATGCTTTCCTTGAGGCACAATGATAAAGCAAAAAAAATCAATTATTAACCTAAAAGTAACCTATGGAAGCTAATAAAGCTGATATGGTAGAGTTTATAGATTTATATAACTAATCTAACTAATCTGTGGTAGCAGTCAGTTTATTTGTGGCTTAGATGTTTCAATAGGTACTTTAATAAAGTTATCTAGCATTAAAATACTTTATTAAAGAGCTGATAGGATCTGTACTGTTATTTCCAGAGTTTATGGAGAAAATCTGGTCCTTTACCTAAAGGAATTTAATGCTAAATACAAACTTAAGATGGTATGGTAAATACTGTCTTTGTTAAGATTTTTAGCATACAAGAAGATAACCACTTTAGGTAATTTGAGCTCAACAAAGATCATCTGTGTAACATTCGAAGCATGGTTGTCTTATGTGGGGTGCTGAATTTTTTTGGACCCAGCAGTCATGCTGGTAATTGTCAGGAATTTAAATTTGGGCATTTCTCTAATCCCCTTATCAGAGCAATAGTCTATAAAAGACTTTCTGTCAAACTTAAAACTGCCTTAATCAAGCCAGTTTAAACTGGACACAATGGGATATACCAGATGTAGCAATAATGTTTGTTTTTTTCATAGAAAATGTAACTTAAGAAAATAAAATTAATGCTTTCTTTGTCCCAGCCAACCAAAAAGGAGTTACCAGAATTAGTTCTACCCATTCTGGTAAGAAGAGTGGTAAACTACAAACAAATCATGTCAGAAACTTGCAAATGCAACTTGCAAAGCAAAATCTCCCCCTATTTTTTTTTTATTTTTTTTTTACATATATATATATGTAAGATTATGTCTGCCACTTTATGTCATGTCAAAATCACAAGGTAAAACTCTTAGGAGTTAAAATGCGGCAGTCTCCAGGGGCTAACAGATGGTACTGTACATGAACACAGCAGCAGATCAATGCTGAACCCATCCCCTCTGTTTGTATGTACAGTGAGTGGGTTGTGCCATCGTTGACTCTCTGCAGAGCTGTATGTCTCAGTTGGTGCTGCTTTTGACAGTGGTGTTCAGAGGCTTAGATAAACTCTTTTTGATGCCTGTGTCCTGTGATCACAGTCTGACCAAAACGTACTATGTCTCTAACCATCTATAAACCCTTCTATCTGACTTTACTGCTTGGAGCTGCTGTCAGAATATTTTTCTTTTACAGCAGATCCTCTGTACACTTCTCATTATTTACCCAGCAGATCGGGAAGATTCTGGTGTTTATGTATTTTTTTATTTTAGCATTTCAGTGGGCATCTGCTGTACCCCAGTTAAACTGTGCATCTGCCTTTTTTTTTATTACATTGGACACTCATTTTCGTTACAAAAAAAATGCACCCATTACCTTTTACTAAATAAAATATTGTAGGGTACATGATCTGATCAGATCATAAACTGCTCTAAATTCTGATTTACATCATTAAATATTTTGCCACCTTAACAATGCAGTTTTTACACACCCTTTAAACCATGCATGTCCGCTCCCCAAAATTAACACAACTTCAAATCAAGCACCACAGGCCTCATATACATCACACCCTATGATAACATTTCATTAGCCAAACCAGACAGTGATATATGTTGGCTGAAAGGTGCATTTGCAAATACAACATACTGTAATAAAAAATTCAGACTAGCAAACACAGGCTAGACTAACACACAAAACACTTACAAAGGAAAGGTGTTGCAATCACATAAAACAGAGAGAAGTTAAATGCAGCTGTGCTGTAAATACAAAAGTTTTGCTAAGTCACAAAATGTGAAATGGGAAAATGATGCAAGTTACAAAAGCAGCAGAACTTTAGACAAACTAGCTCTGCATAAAAGAACTGCTCCAAACTACTAGAGGAAGTCGACCATCAACTCATTTTGGACCAGACTAGTAAACTCATGAACGGGATTCTGAGACACATTCTGTGTTTAAAAAAACTTGAAAGAAATATCCACTGGGCAGGCAACCCTATATAAGAGTATGTTCCACACACATTAACAAAAAATTACGTCTGTGGTCTGGTCCCAAGTTGATGGTTGACTCACCCCAATGGAACATTGACCATTAAAGAAAAATGTGTTGAATTTTGAGTTCAATTGAAAATAAAGAAATTATAATTGTTACAAATTATGCCTCAAAATATTGCATTTCTAACATTTATCAGAATTTAAAAAACAAAAACAAAAAAAAAACTGTATGACAGTACATGGTGTTGGTTGATGTATTTAGGGACCAAAATCAGTGCAAAGATTAACATTATACTAAAATTTAAAATACAAAGCGGAGGTTGTTGATGTGTTGTATGATGGTTGGTTGAGGTTTTGATTATAGGTGAGAAATATTGTTTAAAGTTTGTTTGATAGCTGACTAAATGCAATGCATTATTTACACTAGTAAAGTACTGGATCTCTCTTTTGTATTGTATTTTTTTAAAGAATTGTTGCTCCTAATCTGGCTTTTCTGTTTCTTTATCTGCTATGTTCTTTGAGGGGGGTGGTCTATTTTATGCCAACAGGTACATCACACACAATCACAAAAGTCATTGCTGCACTGGGACAGACCCAGTGACCATTAGTAGACACTAATGGAAAGGTGAAATTATACTGTTTTTTGTTTTACTTCATAAAGACTTTGAGTTCAAGACAGTAGAGCATACAAGGACATCACAATTAGATGTAACTCGTGCTTTACTAATTGTGAGTCTGTGTCAATTTACTGAAATGCATTACATAAAAAACAACATTGAGACAAAGGTCTGACTGCAGGGCTTAGAAGGATGATATCTGTGTCAGTTGTCCTTACTGTTCCTTGTATAACACTATTTATTGATGTTATATTAGTAAAAGGTTTTTCAAATTATATTTTCATTTATATGTCATGGTAGCCCCACCACGACCCTGACAGAATAAGTTGGAAAGAATAGATGGATGGGTGGTAAAAAACGTAACGTACTTTTAAATCAGCAAGTTTGCAAAGATTTCCTTCCTTCCTTCCTTCCTTCCTTCCTTCCTTCCTTCCTTCCTTCCTTCCTTCCTTCCTTCCTTCCTTCCTTCCTTCCTTCCTTCCTTCCTTCCTTCCTTCCTTCCTTCCTTCCTTCCTTCCTTCCTTCCTTTCCAATGGAAAATCAGACTTCTTCTCAAGCAAACGTTGTCTGTTCCATTTCAAATCAGAAATCTTCATCTCCAAGAGATCCTGCACTTTGCTGCCTTCTGAGACATTCTCTCATTGGTTTGATCTTTAACCTGTGAACTGCAGGTCAGAGATATTCAAAACCCATGTGTGTCTGCAGCCCCTCAATGCAGCACAATGATTTTATCTCTACATTTTCACGTAAAATGTAAAAAGATTCATAGTAGAAAAGCAAAATAGCTTATGCCATGAAAAAACATTTTGGTCATTCATATCTATTCCATTTTAAATTACAGATGTAGCCCTTTGTTGTATCTACTGTAAACAGCTAAATCTCAATGAAATGACGGTTCATAATTGTTTTAAAGGTCACCACAGCTTTTACCATTAGTAGTTTTCCAGTAAAGGTTGGACTCTTTTAGAGGCCTAAACCTTTCTAATTGCCTCAACACACAGCTGTGGTAGAGTCAGTCTCCCTTTGCTTCATTATTGTCCCTCTGTCAGTGTCAGACAGACACCCCAGCGCAGTGTAAATGTCAAAGCAGTTTGTCACATTTGAATTATTAATGATGACACGCTGAAAAGCCGTTTTCATTTCCACAAAATCATGTGTCTCTCAAACGAAAGTAGAATAGAGATAGCTGTGTCATTGAGGGCAATTAGGCAAAGTTGTTCAAAAGATTTTTTCTCACTCATTCTCCAGAGCATCAATTTCATTTAATTCAAGCTGTTGAGTTTATTTGCAGAAAAAATGGTTTAAGAGATAAAATTACACATTCCTTCATCAAGTATGTGTTTTCATTTAATCTTGATCTTATTTTATTTTTTTCTCTCCTTGTCTTCATGTGTTTGGATGCTATTTGTTGCAAACTGACACTGCTCATAAACGTCACAGAGATGGAGAGATGATTTCCTAAAATGTCTGATCTGTCAGGAGGCAATGTCTAAATATTACTTTGATGTGCTGAGCAGCGGCAGTGTAGTGACGATAAAGAGATCATGGCTTCTGCAAAAACATGTTTTTTTTTTGGGAGGGGTGACAGTATCTATAGTCAGCTGAGATTGTTTTTAAATCATAAAACAAGATGAATTAATTGCTGCAATTTTTCTGGTTGGAAAATGTGTTTACTTATTGTAACTGTTAGATATGTTTTTATAATTCTCCTTCAGTAGCTTGAAGTCCTGCTTCATCATACCTCCTCATCCTCCACCCTACAACCCAGTCACTCACTGCTTTCTTTACTGATCAAGGAATACTTTCACTGTTAAAACAAAACAAAGCCATCATGATGATGTACGTCTAGTGCTCATAATGATCCTGTCAATTTTCCAATTTATACCATGTATAACGTTGCAACATACTGTATTGTCATTTTTATTTAGGTCTGTGCTTTAACTGGGCCATTCTAATACATGAAAATACTTTGATCTAAAGCAGCCTTTCCCAGGTCGCTTCGTATTTTAATTACCTCTGACCATCTTTTCCCTGTCATTGAATTGAGAAAGGCATCCCCATAGCATGACACTGTTGCCACCATGTTTACCAATGGGAATGGTGAAAAAATAAATTATGACCATTCATCCAAATGTTTGCAATGTCCCACCATAGATGGCTTACTGTAAACATCCAACTAAAAGTTTGCACCTTGATCAAAGCCAAATTAACAGACCAATATTGTCATTTGGTAAATGAACTATGGCATATAATAATATTTTAGCCTTAATCACATACTTTCAGCTATTTTTGCAGTCCAGTGTATCTTTAAATGTTATCCTCATGCATCTCTGCAGGCACATGCCCAGCTTTGCTGGGTCCAATCCAATCCCCTGAGAAAATCCTGTGAAATATAGCCTCTGCTTCCTCACATTTAACATCCTTCAACAGCAAATGGCTTCCTCATATTCCATTGTTCATGTAGGACATGACCAAGTTTACAAATAACAATGCAGATACGTGAGTTCAAGCATGATTTTTATGTTGAATTTCATAGTATAAAAATCATTAAACTATCACTCAGCCTTTATGTATAAATATGTTCTGTCTATATTATTTTGTAAAATGTGTGGATGCACTGTATATACCGTATACACCCAATGCACCTTTTTCCTCCTTTTGGCACCTTCTTTTTCACTATAGAGCTAATGTAACAAGTACATTTTTCCACTGCGAGATAAATAAAGTCTATCAATAAATCAATTATTTAAAAATATTATCAATATTTTTAGTGGTATTTCTCGAGATTGCAATAAAATTGATGGTATAAAGTCTAAAAAACTCCCCATATTTTTGAGGGACTGTAAATCAGACAGTTCAAGCCAAATGAAAAACAAATGCTGATGCAAGTTAAAAATCTTTTAGAAATCTTTCCCAGCCAGGGTGGCACAATATTTAAGAAAAACTAAAATTCTTTTTCTAACCCTGCAATATATATTGCGATAAGGAAAACTTGAAAAGCACCTTAAGTTATGCTGGCTTAGATTTAACCTTCCTGATCTTATACAGAATAGAATAGAATAGAATAGAACTTTATCGATCTCACAAAGGAAAAATTCACTTCTGACATCAGCTCTTATAAACAAAAAGTAATAGAAATAGTAAAAACTGTATTGTCTACCATACACAATGTGGCAGAAATTTCCCTTTGGTTTTCTCACACACAGCAATGTAAAAATACATTAAAATACAATTATAAAAGAGTTCATTGCAGACCCAGCAGCAGTAGCAGATTCACTTCATCAAGGGAAAGGAAGCAGAACAGACCGAGTGACATTTACAACTTGTTCAGCTCCTTGATGGCAGAGGGCACCAGACAATTTCTGTACACATTTTTCTTGGCACAAGAAAGTCTGTATCTCTGCTGTGATGGAAGAAGCTCAAAGTGACGGGAAAGTGGATGGCTGTCTTCATCTGTGATCTTATGACTGACCCGACAACAGGAGGTGCACAAAGGAGGAAAATGTGCATCAAGTATATACAGAGTTTCAAAACCCTGGGTGTTGACGTCAATAATAAACTGGACTGGAGTCATAAAACGATGCCCTTTATAAGAAGGACCAGTGCTGCCTCCACCTCCTGAGGAGGCTGAGGTCCTTTGGAGTGAGCAGGCCTTTCCTTCAAAACTTTCTAGGACTCTGTGGTGGCATCAACACTCTTCTAGGCCCCTGGCAGCGCAGAGCGGGACAGAAAGAAACTGAACAAACTGGTGAGAAAGGTCCTAGGCTGCACACTGGACTTAGTGGAGGAAGTGGCTTAGAGGATGTTGCTCTCCAAGTTTACATCCATCATGAACAACACCTTTTACCCTCTGCACCAGACTGTAGAGGAGCTTAGAAGTTCCTTTAGTGAAAGAATTCTACATCCTGTCTGTAAAAAGGAAAGGTATCGCATTCATATATATTCATATATATATTCATATATATATATATAATATATATATATATATATATTATATATATATAAACAGCTGTCATATCCGAATGCACTGTATATACTGTATATATCCCATGCACATTTTACTTACTTTGGTACGTTCCTTTTTTCCTTTGACTATTTGAGATGATGTAACATGTACATTTCTCCACTGTGAGATCAATAAGGTCAATCAATCAATTTATCAATCAATCAATAATCCAGCTATATACAGCGAATGGTTAAAAAGTAAAGGAGAGATTTAAGGTGACTTTTATGTACAGTATTTTATGTACAGTAAAGTGGTGCCAGGTAAAGTGCCATTCCTGGTTTGTCAAACAGATAGAAATGGATGCATGGATGGAGCTTCTCTTTGATTTACTTTTCTTTTACCCTTTGCTTTTATTGTGTTAGGGACCTGAGAACATATATCATTTTATTCAGTTTGTTCTCTGCCAAACAGAATAAGAACAATGTTGATTGGTAGATTTCTGTGTGTATTAGTGAGCTTGAAAACGGATGAGATCACACAAAATCACATTAATTTGCAGTGTGATGATAGTGTACATGTACATTGCAATTGCAAGGCTCAAGCGATGTACAGTATTGTGCAGCCCTTTTCATAGCACCGTACTGCCATCAATCCTGATATTAAACATAAAATCCAACTTATTTATTGATCTTCATTTACTAATGCCCTTATAAATTCAAAGAAAGAAATTATTACCATAGGACCCATTTTTATACAGGTTTAATTATTGATTATTATAAAGCTGAAGAAGGAGGCCTACCTGGCTTAGTTAGCTAGTAGGACTCCAGAGTTAGCTGAAAGATACCGGCAGGCCAAACGTGCTGCAGGTTCTGCGTTTACAGAAGCAAAAAAGATAAAATAAAAAATGGGAGGAGTTTGGAGAAGCCATGGAGAGGGACTATCCTTGAAAGTGCGCTGTGGTGAAGAGGGAGCTGAATCTGGGGGCAGGCTCTCTCGATCTTCGTTCCCACCCTCACCTACAGTATGGTCATGAGATCTGGGTAATGACTAAAAGGTTAAGATCGCTAATACAAGTGGCCGATATAACTTTCCTTTTGCAGGGTAAATGGGCGCACTCTTCAAGATTGGGTTAGGAGCTCAGTTACCCGGGATGAGCTCGGAGTAGAGTTGTTGCTCCTACACGTCGAAAGGAGCCAGCTGAGGTGGCTCAGGCATCTGTACGGGATGCCTCCTAGTCGCCTCCCTTGGGAGGTCTTCCAGTCCTGGTGGGAGGAGGCCTTGTGGAAGGCCCAGGACACGTTAGAGGGACTATCTGAGCTGGCCTGGTGTCACCTTGGGGTCCCTCCAGAGCAACTGGAGGTTGTTTCTGCTGAAGGATTTTCTGTTATTTTCTTAGAATACAACATGTCTTACGAGAAAATGACAGATTCAAAAAATAAATGGAGTCAGTCAAATTTAGTGTTGTCTGGACCCTAATGGTGATCAGCTGGTTTGTAACAAAAAAATGTAACACCTTTTCAATTTGCTGATTACAGCATTCTATGTGTAAATAGGGACACAGACTTTACGGGGAGATAAAAAGCTTGCTATTGTAGTATCAGTGATGTGTTAAGAATAAAGTCAGAAGAAGCACCACAGCTGTAAACAATCTAGACAGGAAAATGCTTTAACAACAACTCAACTTTAACATTAACCATGTATTCAGGCTGTGTCCCCAGATTGTAAAATTTGAGCAGATAATATTTTGACTGTCTAAAGTTGTGAAAGGCTATCACTTTTTTATAATCTCATAAGTAATTGACAGTCATGACTGAAAGGCACCTTAAGGTCCCTGTATAGTTTTATTAAATGAATTACTTATTTCATGTATTTTTAAAAAAGGGTGACAAATCATTTTATGGGATTTTAGCAGAAAATGAATTACTAGGTTATATTCTTGCTTGGGATCCAGTATTCAAGGCAGACAGGCAGTCAGATAATTTAAAAGCATTTATTTTAAAATGGCATATCTGCAGTAACAGCAAAAACGTCTCAGCCAGGAACCTCTGCAGGAGGGAAACACAGGTTAGTGAACGCTTCAATATGGCATAGGATGATTACAAATGTGTGAGTGACTAACCTGGCTCTGTAGTTTTAGTCTGTAACCAGAGAAAGAAGTTGATTCCAGCCGGTTGGCTGTCAGCAAGATGCGGCAGGCACCGCTCATAGAGTCCCAGATGCTGTAGCCCTGGAGGACGGAAAACAAGCAGATCCAGGTAGACGAAGGAAGGCAGGACAATCCAGAGGGCGAAGCTAAAGCCGGTGTCAAGGATGTGTTCAGGATTCAGAACCAGATCAGAATTCTGAAGAGGTAGGGAAGGGAAATGCAGGTCGGTGACAGGAAGCAGTTCCAAGTTCAGTTAACAGACAGAATCCAGCAGGGGTTCCAAGACAGGGCAGGCAAACAGATCAGACGGTAACAGGCAGGCTTAAGGCTGATTTATACTTCGAAACTAGGTTGTCTGTGTAGGTGTCACAGTGAACGAAATGACGTCCCCGCCCCCTCCGCAGACACTCTGCTGCATCTCTCTCAAATTTTAGGTGGCTGCAGACAGTGCCACAGACAGGAGGCCGGCTTGTTTTGTTTTAATGACCCCAAGAGGTGCGCGAGAACACTGGGACCTGCTCTTTTTTGCCCTGATGTCCCTCCTTTGTCGGACAAACTTGCCGCCACTTCCTCACCGCCTCGGCCGTATCTAGACCCAAAGCGTATAGCGCAGACAATGCTTTAAAATTGAGCATAAATCAAAAATGTCTGCGTCAAGCTCACTGCAACACAGTGCTGTAGGGAGTATAACCAGCCCTTTATTGGTTGAGAGGCACAACAGGTCAGGATCAGGTAATCAGAAACACTAAGGCAGGGGTGTCAAAATGGTTCCAGAAAGGGCCGTGTGGCTGCAGGTTTTCTATCCAACCAAGCTCCTTTCTGGAACCAGTTTGACACCTGTGCACTAAGGTAACGCTTGAGAAAATCTCACCACAGGCTGACTGGTTAGAGCCGAGGGCTTGTTAAATAGAAGCAGGAGCATGTGGATCAAAAGAGTGGTAATGAGAAACTGGGCGGAGTTAGGCAGGTGAATAAAATGAGTAATCCAGCCAGTCATCAGCGCCAAGATCATGACCCTCAGGGAGTAAAGGAGATCTACTGTAATATTCCTTACCATATCCTTGGTTATGCTTTTTTTTCCTCTAAATGTAGATTCCCAAAGATGTCACTCTGTCACTTAAACATCGATCGGATAGTAATATTTCCATTGATCCCGAAAACAAAACAAAAAAAACAACACGTATATCATTTGATCATTTGTAACTTTTGACGGGACATAATGCAACATTAAAAATCAGCAGGTCAGAGGTTTACAATACTGTTGACCAAAAATGAGCCAGAAGAAAAAAACCATGACTGTTATATTTCTAGTTAAGAACAAAAAATTAGCTTTTATGTTTCAATGTTTTATTTTTTATTTTTCTGTGTATCCTGACTATTAAAGGTAGGAAGCTAAAACCTGTTTCAACAGCATCAACTTGCAGGAATTATGATTTAAAGAAAGCTATTCTGGCTGTAACATTGGATAATTTGGAAAATAGAAAAAATTCTGAATGCACATAAAAGCTAAAGTTTTTTTGTTTTTTTATTGTTGCCAACACTTAAGGAAATATATTTTACCTAAAAACTGACATTTGTATTTTTAGTTCTTTTTAAAGATAAATGACTTGTTCAAAACAATGTTTTCTCATTACTGTATGTCATATCTGTGGGTCTGTGTGCTTACATGTTGTCAGTGAAGCTGCTGTGTCCTCCCCTCGACATTAAAGTCCTCACACACCAGGAGAGGATGAATGTATGAATGAACACCCTGCCTCCTGCAGACTTTGAATTTTTCCCCCAATCACTTATTCAAAGCTCTTGATTAAAATATCAAAGATATCCGTGCTATGCTTTGAGAGTTCAGTGCTGTTTGCTTACTTTGTTGTGCAACAGGATTTCTTTCAGACACTGATCCTTTCAAGCTAAATCGAGCTTTACATGAAGCCTTAGCTATTTCTAAATTGCCTTTTTGGCGCTTGCTTTGCGATTACAATTCAGTGGATGGACTTTGTAATTATCTGTTCAGCATTGATATCCACACTTTAGAGACTAATGTTGAGTAAAACAAGCCAGAAACACACTTGAAGTGTATGTGAGGGAGATTCTTCACATCCAATTTACTCCAGAAAACCGGCAGAGCCCAACTTGCATGACTTATGTTACCCTAGGAGGAAGCTTATTTGACAAATGGGAGGAAGGATGCTGGCTAAGCAAACTGAAACCTCATCAATATCCCAGAGTACCAGTACTTGAGCTTACAATGTAATGACTGCGAACTCTAGTGGAGCTGCTGAGTACTGCTCACTCATAAATCCATTCATAAGGCAAATAAATTGTGTTTATGCCTCTGAGGGAATAAGTTGTTCTATATAAGTAAATATGTAGAAAAAAGTCAGATTCACAAGAAAGCTGAAGTGACAAATTAATTTTGTCCAGGGTAACATTATTTTTTCATCTTTTAGTTTTAAAGATTTGGTATAGTTTTCTTAACACACCAGAACCCAAAAGCAAACAGCAACAAAAACTCATACAGGAAGTGAAAAAAATCTCACATATAAATTTTTGATTTGTTATTTTGATATAAGCCATCTTAAGCTAAACCTTATTTGATTCTTCTTGTGTTAATTAATTTAAAACTGCATGTTTCCCGTCGTTGATTCTTCATCCACAAATGACATGATTCACTGCAGCTTGGTTCTGGCTTGTCTACATAGTATGTTTTCTAGCTGGGAGCAGCTGCCACTTAAGAAGTCATTAGGTAATGATGTGGGGATGTAATGTCCTGTGGAGTGAAAAATCAAGCCCACTCAATTTGCAGCTGCTGAGATAGTGAGTCTAATCAAAGCAAAATCAGACTCACACCCTTAAATTCATTAGAAAAGTGACTACCTAGAAGTTAGGAGTTCTGATTCAATTTTAATATGGTTTAACACGTTTTTTTCCTGATTATAAGTAACCACTTCTTGCAAAGCCCTCCAGTTAATTTCAGCAGCCTTTTTTCTTTTTTTATAGTATTGATTCATCATGGCTTGTGTGTTCAGAGATCGATTTTCAATCACTCAAATTTCTATCCAACTGAATTTGTAAAAGAAAAAAAATCTATTTGGTTTGATTTAAAAATAAATCAACTTGAACACCAGTAAAAGAATCAAATTTTTTAGATTTCTAGATAATGTAGAAATTGTGTTCTTTAAAACTTGGTTCATTTTTTTTTTACGGTACATTATATCTGATTTCCGATTTGATTACGGTATATAGCATTCCAATTATCCTTTTTGTGCTTCTACATCATGTTCATTTTGAAATACCTCCAAACTATTAGCCATTTAAGCTTTAATAGAAATATTCATCAAATGACTACAGCTTATGAAAAGCTCTTATCCTCTCAGCTAAGACATATTCCTGATTTTCCAAAAATTGATTTTTAGTTTTTTTTTTTTTTATGACTTGAACTTTATTTAGATTTTAACAAAATAAAACATACAGAGTATACCATGTTGCACATTATACCAATTGGGTATACGAGCACTGAGAACAAACAATATAAAGCAAAACAAACCATAAAATAAAATAAACTAGAAAAAAAAAAAAAAAAAAAGATGCCAACAGTGCACTTATCCAAGGTTACAGCAGACGTTAGTGATTAAGGTTGATCTGAGCTAGAAACGTCATTGATCGGTGTAGGAAAAGTAGGGGGCCCATTTGTTATTATAATCATCTACTCTATTTAACAGTCTGTATGATAATCTTTCAAATGCTGCCAGTTGTCCAAGTGCGGTGTGCCACTGGGTGAAAGTAGGTGTTGATGGGGCCTTCCACTCCCTCACTAAAAGTTTTCTCCCCAGCATGATGGCTGTCTGTGCCCACTGTGCAAGAGAGGAAGGCAAGTAATTCAAAACTGAAGGATCTCCCAGTACATAAAGCTTGCTAGTAAAAGGAATGCCCTGACCAACTACCCCCTCAACAACAGTGTGAACAGAGGACCAATACACCTGAACTTTAGGATATCCCCAGAGCATGTGCAAAAGTGTGCCACTATCATGCTGGCACTTCCAACAGGCATCAGAGTCTGCTAATCCCACTTTATGCAATCTAGAAGGTGTCCAGTATATGCGGTTCAAGATTTTAAATTGGACCAATCTAGAACGTAGTTCTCGTGACAACTTTGTCATATTCCCAAGAATTTTATTCCACTCCTCCTCTGTAAAACAAAGATTCAAATCAGTTTCCCAGGCTCTTTTAAGGGACAGCATATTGAGATCTGAGGATGACAATAACATTTTATAATAGACTGAGGCCTCGTGTCCGCGTCCAAAAACATTTTTAATGTGCTCCAGAGTATCACAGCACAAGGGGGGCTCCGTGGGTGAGCCAAATGTATTTACCATCAAATGTCGTAATTGCAAATATTTCCAAAAATCCTGCCGGGGTAGATTAAAGTCTTGTGCGAGTTTTTCAAAAGATTTCAATACATTGTTGTCGTATAAATCACCCAACACTTTTATACCTTTCTGATACCAGGTCTTCCAAAAAAATGGTGACTTTGCTATGCAGAGTTTGGGGTTATGCCAAATACCAGCAGACCGGTTGAGGTGGGGGTCAAATCTAAAAAATTTTGACATTTTCTTCCATACTGCTTTCAAGTGAGACAGAATAGGGTGTGACTGGTTAAGAGGGCCAAGATTAGTTGATAGAGTATAGAGCGGTGTAAAGGGTAAGCAAGCCATGCTCTCAAGGTGGAACCAGGGGGGTGCTTTCTCAGGGGGTAGAAACCAATGTGCCAGATGCCTAAGAGAAAAAGCATAGTGATAATGGAGTAAATTAGGCACCCCAAGTCCACCTTTATCCACTGGTCTCTGTAACTTTTTCAAGTTAAGTCTAGGTTTCTTATTGCTCCAAATAAATGAATTACAGAGTTGATCAAATTGTTTAAAATAGTTCAAAGGAACATGGACAGGTAGAGCTTGTAACAAATAGTTAAGCTTAGGTGTGCAGACCATTTTTATAATGTTTACCTTCCCCCACATAGAGAGATAAAGCTGACTCCAGCGGTCAACATCAGCTCTCATCCCACTTAATAGCGGTTCGAAATTTATTTTTATTAAGTCTGACAATCGCGGTGGGAAGACAATACCAAGGTACTTTATGCCTTTCTGAGGCCAAGAGAACATGCCAGTTGGAAAAAGGGTCTTAGGGCAGTAGGAAGTCAGAGGCAGGGCCTCCGACTTGGTCCAGTTTACTTTATAGCCAGATATATCTGAAAAAGCGTTAATTATTGTGAACAGAGAGTTAAAGGAATGCTCTGGGTCGGATACGAAGAGAAGAATGTCGTCGGCGTACAGCATAAGTTTATGACAATCACCCCCTACGCTTACACCTGGAATTGTAAGCTCTCTGCGTATAGCAACTGCCAATGGTTCAAGGGCAAGGGCGAAGAGAAGGGGGGAAAGAGGATCCCCCTGCCTAGTGCCACGACCTAGTTCAAATGAGGGTCCTATAATACCATTTGTAAGTACCGAAGCCTTGGGGTGGGCGTATATGAGCCTAATCCAGTCAATAAAGCTTTTGCTGAAGCCAAAGCATTCCAGAGTTATGAATAAATATCGCCATTCAACTCTGTCGAATGCCTTTTCGGCATCCAATGAGATAGCAGCCACAGGAGACTGATTATCCTGAACTGCCCACATGATGTCAATCAGTCGCCTAACGTTATCTGTTGAGGAGCGTGAGTGTATAAATCCAACCTGATCCGCATGAATGAGCGAGGTTATAACTCGATTTAATCGATTAGCCAGAACTTTGGATAAAATTTTACTGTCATAAGAGGTCAAACTTATGGGACGGTAGCTTTTACAATCAGAAGCATCCTTATCTTTTTTCAAAATAAGCGTAATAATGGCCTCTGACAGAGAAGGTTGGAGCCTGCCCATTTGATAGGCTTCATTATAGGTGTTTAGGAGTAAAGGTGCCAATTCCTCAGGATATGATTTATAGAACTCGGCTGTAAAGCCGTCTAAACCTGGAGCCTTACTTGAGGGAAGATGTTTAATAACCCCAACTAACTCCTCAATAGTAATGGGTGAATCCAGATACTCAAGCTGATCGGCTGTGACTTTGGGAAGATCTAAAGGTAGCATAAAATTTCTTATGTCATTCTCTGAAGCATTTGACTCCGGGCTGTACAGGTCCATGTAGAAGTTGCTGAATACTGTATTAATTCTTGTGGGCTCAAAAAGGAGATGTCCATTATCATCTTTAATGGCTGAAATAGTGGTCAGGGCCTCCCTCTGCTTGATATATCTTGCCAGGAGCCTGCCTGCCTTATCCCCCTCTTCAAAATACTTCTGTCTCACACGAAATAAAGAAAATTCTGCTTTTTGTGACAGTATTGCATTAAATTCATATTTCAATTTGGTCAATTTGTTCAAGTTTGAAAGAGAGGAGTTTCTTTTAAAACTAGATTCGGTGATCGCAATCTGTTTTTCGAGGTCCTGGAGCTTGGCAAGGCTCTCTCTCTTCTTAAATGATGCATATTGAATAATGTGTCCTCTTAAAAAGGCCTTCAGTGCCTCCCAAGCCACTCCAGCTGAAGGGGCACTGGGCACATTGGTCTCTATATACAGGTTAATTTGAGACCTAAGAGACTCTTTGAATGTTTCATCTAATAGAAGGCTGGAGTTCAGTCTCCATCTAGGGGTCCTGGTGGTAGTATTGAAAGCAAACATATGGAGGTAGACAGGGCTGTGGTCTGAGAGAATTATATTGCCAATAGTACTGGATGTAACAGCCGACATCAGTGATTGAGACACCAGAAAAAAATCTATTCTCGAGAAGGAGTGGTGGGGAGAAGAGAAAAAGGTATAGTCCCTCCCAGAAGGATTTTGCAACCGCCAAACATCTATTAGAGCACATGCCTCAGACATCCCCCTAAGAGCAGTGTGGGCCCTAGAAACCCGTACCAGTTTAGAGCTTCGGTCTAGTAGTGGGTCCATAACCTCATTAAAGTCACCCCCCATAATAACTGGGTAGTCTCCCATATCAATTATTTTTTTCTCAAGTTGTCCAAAAAATGCTGGATCATCAATATTCGGAGCATAGACATTGGCCAGGATTATGGTATTCCCTTGAATTTCACACAGCATCAGCAACATCCTCCCAGCGTCATCTTTGCTCTGTTTGAGACATTTAAACTGTACGTGTTTACTAATCAGTGTTGCCACCCCTCTGCTCCTGCCACTGCCACTGGCTGCACCCACAAAGCCCACCCAACCTGCAGACAACCTCCGAGAGTCCTGAGGCAAAAGATGTGTCTCTTGGACAAAGACAATATCGCATTTTTTGGATTTTATAAAAGACAATACTTTCCTTTTCTTAACAACATTGTTAAGGCCCTTGACGTTCCAGCTCATGAAACTCAAGTTGTTATTACTAATTGGTAATGCACAAGATACATATAAAAAAGAGTGCGCAGTAACCTACGAAGCGGGATAATGTTTTTGGCATCAAAAGAACAAAACAGCAATATGAACAGGTATGACAAACTTGTCAAAACAAAACCCAAATAGCATCCAAAAAAAAGGACACTAATCCCCCCCTCACCAAGGTCCGTGATCATACACTTAACTTGTGCCGCCCTTAAGCCCCCTGCTCCCCGAACTCTGGGCCAGGTGAGTAAATATATATGTGTATCCCACACACACATACACTCATCCATATACATCCCCATACATACACTATATTGCCAAAAGTATTTGCTCACCCATCCAAATTATTGGAATCAGGTGTTCCAATCACTTCCATGGCCACAGGTGTATAAATTCAAGCACCTAGGCATGCAGACTTTTTTTACAAACATTTGTGAAAGAATGGGTCGCTCTCAGGAGCTCAGTGAATTCCAGCGTGGAACTGTGATAGGATGCCACCTGTGCAACAAATCCAGTCGGGAAATTTCCTCGCTCCTAAATATTCCACAGTCAACTGTCAGCTGTATTATAAGAAAATGGAAGTGTTTGGGAACGACAGCAACTCAGCCACGAAGTGGTAGGCCACGTAAACTGACGGAGCGGGGTCAGCGGATGCTGAAGCGCATAGTGCGAAGAGGTCGCCAACTTTCTGCAGAGTCAATCACTACAGACCTCCAAACTTCATGTGGCCTTCAGATTAGCTCAAGAACAGTGCGCAGAGAGCTTCATGGAATGGGTTTCCATGGTCGAGCAGCTGCATCCAAGCCATACATCACCAAGTGCAATGCAAAGCGTCGGATGCGGTGGTGTAAAGCACGCCGCCACTGGACTCTAGAGCAGTGGAGACGCGTTCTCTGGAGTGACGAATCGCGCTTCTCCATCTGGCAATCTGATGGACGGGTCTGGGTTTGGCGGTTGCCAGGAGAACGGTACTTGTCTGACTGCATTGTGCCAAGTGTAAAGTTTGGTGGAGGGGGGATTATGGTGTGGGGTTGTTTTTCAGGAGCTGGGCTTGGCCCCTTAGTTCCAGTGAAAGGAACTCTGAATGCTTCAGCATACCAAGACATTTTGGACAATTCCATGCTCCCAACTTTGTGGGAACAGTTTGGAGCTGGCCCCTTCCTCTTCCAACATGACTGTGCACCACTGCACAAAGCAAGGTCATAAAGACATGGATGACAGAGTCTGGTGTGGATGAACTTGACTGGCCTGCACAGAGTCCTGACCTCAACCCGATAGAACACCTTTGGGATGAATTAGAGCGGAGACTGAGAGCCAGGCCTTCTCGTCCAACATCAGTGTGCGACCTCACAAATGCGCTTCTGGAAGAATGGTCAAAAATTCCCATAAACACACTCCTAAACCTTGTGGACAGCCTTCCCAGAAGAGTTGAAGCTGTTCTAGCTGCAAAGGGTGGACCGACGTCATATTGAACCCTATGGATTAGGAACGGGATGTCACTTAAGCTCATATGTGAGTCAAGGCAGGTGAGCAAATACTTTTGGCAATATAGTGTATATAAAAGGAGAAGACAAAAAATCCCTGAGCCCAGTATAAGATAAAACAACAACAAAGAGTCTACCGAGAGTCGCCACCATCAGTATGTTGTTTCAGGTCAAACCAACAATGCAAATGAAAAAGTACAAGTAATGTAAACTCAAAAAATTCAGACCAAGTACTACATAAAGCGCATCAGAGCCGTGCTCACCTTGCCACCGCCAAGTACCAGATCCGCAATATACTCTCAAAGTCATTCGTGGGAAGATGAAGAAAAACACAAAATAAAAGGTCCATGCTTGTCCGTTGTACAAGGTCTGTGACAGCCAGTATCTTCCCAGTGTCCATATGCGTTGTAGGTATGATCCAGATCGCACGAACATGTCCAGAAGAAAAAGCAAAAGAGCGCATTTTAATCCAGAGAGCTAATAAAAGTCCGGGCTTTTTTGTGGTCATCAAAGCGGCGGGGTCCTTGAGGGGTTTTAACGACGAGTACTGCAGGGTAGACCAGGGAGAAGCGCATCTGTTTGTTGTGTAGAAGTTTTTTGCATTCGTTGAACTTCGCACGCTTGTCACTCAAAAGCTTGGAGTAATCCGCAAAAACCATAACACGATGCTCTTCCCAGGAAACGTCACCCAGTTTGCGTGCAGCCTCAGCGATGCGATTACGGTCTTGAACTCTCAGAAATCTAGCAATAAGCGCTCTCGCTCGCGGAGGCTGGTCACCGTCGTACCTCCTTGGCGGAGCTCCAATTCTGTGTGCCCTCTCAATTTCCAGTCCCTTTGGGAAATCCAGGTTGAAAATCTTTGGTATGGTTTCTTCCAAAAAATGCACAGCGTCCTTATCCTCACAGCCCTCAGGGAATCCTACAAAGCGCAGGTTATTCCTTCGTTCTCGGTTTTCAATGTCGTCTAACTTCTGCTGAAGTACGGCAACTTCATCAGCTGTGGCTGCCGGGTTAGCCTTTCGCCTCTCATGCTCATCTTCCAAAAAGCACAGCCGGTTCTCCACCTCACCAATCCGATCAGCTATGTCAGCTATCTTACTCTCCGTAGCCCTTGTGCTAATCCGTATTTCCTCCAGTTTCTTATCTTGGCCGTCAGACTTCTCCACTATAAGAGCTGAGAGCTTGGCTAACTCCTTAGCCACCTCACCGGGGATGTGCTTCGCTGCCGCCGCCTCAGTCTCCTCAATGTCGTCGCGCAGTGGCGCTGCCTTCTGGCTAGCCTGGTTAGCACTAGCTGTTTCAGACGCCTTGTTCGCACCTGCCCCAAGGGCAGGTTTAGCCGAGTTTCTGGTGACGTTTGGCATGGCAGCGGCGAAGAAATATTATCCAAGATATTATAGCGCAGATTTCAAGACTCTCCGTTGTGTTTGGGGCAAAGAATATACACGGGGGAAAGCACAGTTCACTCTCAAGCAGCCATACTCGCCAAGAGCGTCACGTGACTCTCCGATTTTTAGTTTTTTTTAACTAAAAATCAATTTTGTAATGAAAGACTTCAGAAAACTCTTTCATTGCTGAAGATGATTAAATCAGAGTGATGGTTCTATTACCAACATAAAGACAGTTAGTGTCCTTGGACTGAATTACTAATTAGTCTGTGGTTTGAATAATGAGTTTTTTTGGGGGATGGAGGGTGTGTGCAGGGTTTAAAAATGCAATACTGTATGAGATGCTAATCATGAAGTCTGAGTTATGTAGAATAGAATAGACGGACAGCACCAAGAATGGAATTGTTAATTCCTAAGATATAAACCTGGTCTACTATATATGTATAGCAGTTATTCCCAACACATTTCTTCTCTTTATGCCATCAATTTAATAAAGCATTAAAAGATATTTGGTTCTTAAGTGTTAAATCAAAGGAAATGCAGTAGATTGCATCAAGTCATCAGACTGCAGCATTCTATCTTAATGGATGGATACAATCGATTGTTGAGAATCGATTGCATTGAATCAAGAATCATGTTGCAGTCCCTCATAATATAAATTAAAAAAGTCATTTTCCAACAATAACAACAACTTCTTATTTAATAAACCTAAAATCAGAAAGTTCAAAATCATCCAGGTTTTTATTTCATCAACAAATTTCTGTCATCTATCTAACTGGTTAGCTTCATCAGGTTTGATGGCAAATACAGCAGAGTATCCTTAGCGTAACAGTTTAAATCTAGCCCATGCCATCTAAAAATGCTATCAATTGTAAGCTTGTATGTAAAGAGACCTGGCTAAAGCGCTGAACCCTGTGAGTGTCCTAAAATGACCAAGCGTTTGAAGAACATTTATCATTAACATGATTAAAATAGATTTTGTAAAAAAAAAAAAAAGACACAATTTTAACCAGCGCAGTGCTATTATCTTAATCTCTACAAAATATTTAAGCCATTCTAGCGGATCTGGAGCACCCATGTATGTTGGCGCTGATGCCAAAGGAATTGTAGGGGACCAGCCAAGGATCCATAAAGGAAAGTGGGGAAATTTTGAATGGCTACTATTGTGTTCTGTGCCCTATCATTGTGAATAATGAGGCATGGCTGGCGTAAAACCAGTAAGCAGAGAGATGGTCTTCCTATTTGATGATGAGGAGAAGCGATCTTGGCTGAATCATCAACAACAGGGAGCTGAAACGTCAAGCAACCAACACTATGCAGAAAATGTTCCGATTTTGATGCCAATATACCTAAAAGGAGAAAATATAGGGGATGTTACTTTGAGATTGATGATTGATGAGAGGGATTTTGATTCTTTTTACTGTAGATCCATTTCTTATTGCTCCTTTAAAAGACTATTGTGATTGACTGCATCAGATCAGGCACAAAGATCTAATAGGTGAAGCACATAATTCATTTTCTTATGCCAAAATATCATTAGTAACTTTAATCATTGCTGTTTCAGTGCTTTAATGAGATCTAAAGCCTGGCTGGGACAGGACATACAGTGTAAGTGCTCACACATTCAATTATCAACTATTTTCTCAGGAATTTTAGATAAGAAAGGAAGACTAGATACAGTTCTATAATTATTAAGTCATTTTGGTCAATAGAAGCTTCCTTAAGTAAAGTTTTAAACTTTCACTCCCTAAAAAAGCATGCAGCACAATCTTTGTACTTGTAGCAGGGATAGATTAACCATACCTAGAATTGAACAATAAACAAAGGGAACAGTTCTTTTAATAATTTGGTTGAGATTCTTTATGCTTTGGATAAAGCTGAAATTTTGGATAGCACAGAAAAACTGGATCCAACGACTCAAACAGTTCCTCTCAATACCACCTTACTTCCACAACCCTAACCCTATATCTGTCATCCAGTGTTTGTGATAACATAACGCCCTTTAAAATCTCTTCAAAAGAATTTTGTCCAGCTTCGCCTTGCAGAATTGTTTAAAAAAAAAATTCTTTGACAGATCTTAATAATCATACAATTTAATAGAGGAAGGCCATTCTTTAAATAGCTACTATCATTCAGTCTGTCCTCTGTATGTTTATCACTGCATGGTTTGCCTCAGCATCATAACCTGACAGGGCCAAACTGCAATGATGTACTATGTACGTGAAGAGGATCATGAGGGATGACATTCCCTTCATCCTGGACTTGTAAAGCTCCAAGATATCCCACACATCCTGCACCCAAATGGTATAAGCTATTACCCTAAATGACCTGCCACATAAACAGTTTCTTTCCGTAGAATTGCTCTGCATGGCTTTTCAAATCCGAAATCCTTAGAAAATGGCTTCCTAACCCTTTTAAGACTAATTGATGGTAGTGACTTTGTTTCCTTATTCCATGTTGCCACACAGGTACCATTGAAGGTTTTTATCTTCTTTGGGTGATGCAATAGGTGGGGATAGTGTCATTGAATTGGACATTTTAAAAAATCTTGGATAATGTAGTTGTTATATAACAAGAACATACATTTACATATTCCATTTGGGCCAGGTTCGTTTAAAAAGTTTTTTCCCCCTTAATAAATTGAAGCAGTGTTTCTAAATTACACTTTATAATGCCTACTGAAAAACTGATTTGCCCAAATATTACAACACATTAAAGACCGACAGCTAATATACTAGATACCATATATAGTCATGGAAACAATTACAGCACCCTTTCTTCTTCAATTTATTTCTCAAAAGCATCTGAAAACTGCAGTGAGCATGACAGAAAAAATCAAGGGGTTTAATAATTGTTTCCATGACTGTAAAACTGATCAAAATATTATCCCATTAGATGGTGCAGTATCTTTTCCCTGCCAGCAGATGGTAGTTACTGCCTTCTAAAACCATATTTCAACTTCTCTGAAGAGCTGCTCCTTATTCACTTCATTCCTAACCCAAAGTTGCACAATCTAGGATAGAGTTAAGCATTGACATACTAACTTATTGGTAAGAAAGATTATATTTGATGAACTAATGACCTGAATTTTTAGCAAAAATCTTTCATCAAACAAGATAAGACTATAAACAGCTGTAGAATTTATTTCCTCTTAAAGACTTTATTCATTCGATTGACAGAACAGTTTTTCCTAAATTAAATTGTAACAAACCTCAATATTAAAATTTACACTTTTATTGGTTAACATATAATACATCTAAAGGGACTTTTAGAAGTCTAAATTGTAGCATGGTCGGTTGCTTGGATCAACAACATGTAACCCTCTTTTTGATAACATGTCGACATTGACGATGATGCTGAAAACAAGCAGTTTTGAAAAATATATGATGAAAACAAAAACTTAAGCCATAAGTTGAGATTTTAATTGAATATTGTACCCTGTTTTACCATATTTTCATCTTTTAAAATATTTCAGGGACTCCTCCAGCCACGCTGGTGAGGAATGTGAATTTTGCAGGGATGTTTTGGGCAGCGTCAGTGCCAATGACTGCATTGCAGTGTTTTCATGTCAACTATATTTGGCTTCAGAATGTGACAGAGACCTCCTGGACTGATTTGGTTCACTATCAGTGTCATCCCCACACAGCAGCGCCCCTCATTTTTCAACAGAAGACAAACATTGTTCGCTGCCCAACTGTTGCTTTGAAAACTTCTAACTTTTAATCTGACGGAAAGCAGGTCAGCAGCATGCCCACAAATGGAGTCGTTTGTCTGCAGACAATGATCATAACTCAGCCCCCTGTGGGGAAGCATGATTTATATAGGCTGTGCTATAAAATCCAGAGTTACAACCACAGATTTTGCCGGGCTGCGAATAGGGGGCATGTCAGTTCAGTTGCTAGGAAACAAGTAAGGGAAAGACAACAGTTGAAGACAGAATTCTGGGTTGCATAAAGAGGGGAAGAGAGACTTACAGAGAAAGACGACAGAGGGAGGATAAAACAGACACAGAGCAAAAATTGTGATCCATGTAAAATATGTTGCATCTTATTTATTCCTTTTGGGCCTGATTAAGGCAAATGTTAGTAGATATTTCTTACTTTGCATGTATTGTTACAGACAGATGAGTTTTGATTTTAGAAAACCTTATTGGAATTATTCATGTTTGTGTGATCAAAAACCCTTTACCGGTGTAAAGCCCAGAAATTCAATTGGTTATGCATGTAAAGAGCATTGATACCACACAGCTAGACACTCACACACAGCTCTTCTCATGTATCTACCATTAACATCTCAATTAAGCTAAATATAGTCCAATCCCCTGGCCCCTTCATCCACCGACATCAATTGGTCTGTCTCTGTCCTCTCTCTGTCTCTCTGTTTGCCCCAAACTTATCTATGTGATGTTGAAATGTGCACCTGGACATAAACACACTGACCCAGCTATCCAGCTATTTTTAGGCAACTTTCTATGTTTATTTTGGTTTTAGGACATGTGACAGGGTTTAGAATCAATGAGCTAGATGGTAAAAGACTCAGAGGACTTTAAAGATTTGTTTGAATGTTCAGGTCAGATTGTGTCAGATTGCATGGAAGACGTTTAGTGCAGAACTATGAACTCATTATAGCGGGTATGTGTTTATTCACCCAGGAGCTTCTCTACAGTGTGTTAAATTAAAGTCATACTCTTGGACCTATTTTATTTGGATTTTTTAAAGCATGCAATTTCTAGAACCTTCTTACTGCAAGGCAACAGTGCTACCAACTGTGCCACTGGTATGCTATTGTTTTCATTGAGATTCACAATACCTAAAACCCAATTTCAATCATCCATAGTGTGTTAAATATCAGGCAAAGGGATTTCTGAGAAACTTAAATTATTCAGATATCTTCTTGACAATAGGAGCATCAGTAGGGCAGTCAACAAATGTGTCATTTTATGTGGCACTGAAAAATAAACTTTAAGAGGTTTAGTTTGTAGTATTGTATGAGCCATTTAGTAGACACTGAAAACAGGAGAAAGATGTTTCCTTAAACAAATAACTTATTGAGCAATATGCATTGTGCTCTCAGCGAAGGAAAACTGAAATAAATTTACTGAATATAACATCTCTAGTGGGAAACATGGTGATGGCAGCATCATCTCATGAGAATGTGATAAGGCTGATAAAACCAAATAGAGGGTTATCATAGAATAACACCTTTTAGGGGCTGCAAGTTTTGCGACTCAGGCAGAGGTTTGCACTCTTGTCTGTATTTAAGGACTTCTAAATACGGCCAAAGTTCTGAAGGAGTGCTCTATGTGTACACAGGCACTTAGCTTAACTTAATGTGCAATGAAGGATGCAGGGGTTTAATTAGTGACGTTGTTAGCATAGTTGACAGGAAGCTCCTGGGTTTGGATCCCAGACTGAATGTGCTATGGATGCAGTTTGCACATTTTCTTTGTGCATGTGTGGGTTCGTTACTCTGGTTTTGTTCCACAGTCCAAGAGCCAACTGGTTTCTCTAAAATTTCTGTCGTCATCAAGGGCTTGTGGATATGTGCACACATGACTGTGTGTCTTTGTCTTGTCCTTAAATTGATCGGTGACTATCCAAACGGTATCACTCATGCTGAAAATGTCCTATATAAATAAACTTGCTTTACCTTGCCCCGCCTTATTTCAGGAAATGAATAGAAAGACAAACAGTATAATATCTACAGAATAATTAGCTCTGTGGGGCAAGTTATATTTTGATCCAGTTAGGTTTTCTGCATTAATCTGTCAAAAAAAACTTTTACAGGTTTCCTTTACCCTCACAATGATGGGTTATTTATGTCTGTCTGTTACTTAATGTCCTAATAAGAAAATGTGAAATTTATTGTTGTGATACGGTCAATTTTTGAATTGATTTTGGAAGACTCACCTGTCGATACTGCAATGACTCGACAATTTCACTTTATTAGATGTGAAAGATGTCTGTGCTTTTCTTCTGATGGGATTTGGTTTGATTTATCAGCTTAAGAAACGTCGCGATTTGCAGTTATGATTGGCTGAAGTGTATTATGGAAGGCAGGTACTAGCTGGCACATCACCCAATCAGCTCGAAGTATTGTGTTAAATGTCCCTCCTTTTCAAGGACAGACTGAAAGGCAGCCATCCCAGATTGATAACTTAGAACTGAACTCAGTTCTACACATATCAATCTTGCTGGTGCAATAGTTTACTGCAGGATACAAGAACTTTGACTGTAAGCGGTATGATTCATCCTCTCTAGTCTTGTAAAACTGTAACATTGAATAAACTGGAATCAAAGGGTCAGCCCACTGGACACAGGACACTGGAGTCTGTTATTTTTTTAAAGGATCTTAGGAGCCATTTTCGTTAACCTTTGATTTGACATAAAAAAAAAAAACTTGATTTAAAACTTTGTTTTGAAGAGGAGGATCTCTGACAGTAACTGGATGCCCAAGCTTACTTACAGGGATGATGAATTTTATGTTTTCCTTTTATCACACAACCCTAAGTATAAAGTTGGTGCAAGATTTCATGACACTATTGGTCTTTAATGACAGTCGCTACTAGACAGGATATGGGGGTGTCGAAGGAGAAAATATGGAATAAATAACTTGGGAGTCAAATTAGGGACAGCCGCATGGAGACATGACAGCCTCAGTAAAAACTGTCACTGTTCGCCCACTGAGCCACACAAAGCCCCCAATCGAAGTAAGTTAGAATGATACTAAAGCAAAAGTACATCAGGATCTCCTCACTAGTAGTGACCCTGTGAGAAGTGGACAATTAAAAGTTGTTACTGTTGCTATATATTTTCTAGAAATTTAACTAAATGCCAGACATATTTCAAGCTTAAAATTTCTGAATTGTATATATGTATTGAGAAATAAAGCTTTAATATGATGGTCGGCAGGATCAATCTTTTTAAGTCCATTAAAAGTGAGTGGACTTCAAGCTCTCTGATAATGTCATAATTTTAAGGGAACAAAGTAAAAAGATGACCACTGAAGAAACAATCTTGAAAATCTCAAAGGATTTTGATGCTGTGATCCTGCCTTAGTGTTTTTAGATCTTCTCATTTGTTCCTGCACAATTGAAGGCCCTCCCATAGCTGTCATCAGCAGCATTCTTTGCTCGGATGAAAATGTGTTGGCACATTGAGCTCAGACACACTCAGATTCCTCACCTTTTGCTGTCTGTCTTTTTCTGATTTCAAACAAGTTGCAAATAATATGTTTTATTTGCCTTTGCTTTAACTGTATATTCTCAATCTTCCACTTCTCTGTGTCCTAAATCTACAATCTTATTTTGCACTGTCTACAGTTTAATATTGTAATATATGTTTATATAGATAAATCTTAAACAAAAAAGACTAAAATGTTTAGCAAATTCAGATAAAGAGAGGCACAACTAAAAATTCTCTAATAGTTTACTTGTAGTTTTAATATGGCAATGTCTAGATTTTCAAAATGTATAATACAAAGCAGTCATAACCAATATAAATACAATCTGATTTGGATAGACACCATTGTGATTGATAATATTTTGAAATATTTTATGGACATTTTTGAGAGAAGTTATTTAAAATGATTAAAAATAGTAACTGCAGTAATATGAAATTTGCTGAGCCTTGTGAATTCAACACATGAGAAAGTATACTAACTACTAAATGTGAGGGAAATGTAAGTAAGCACATGTTGATTACACAAGTGAAAAGAGCAAACTTTGCTAGAACATATGAGGACAGTAATAATCAGGTTTCAGGCACAAGCCTGTCAGGTATCTCCAGCCAGACGTTCTATTTCTGAATCTGATATCTCAGTCCTGTGGCAGCAGTAGGCTCTATTACCAGAACAGGGGATGTCAACCTGCGCTCATTACAGCCGCTAACCTCGGTAGCCCTTCTCTCCTTAGTTGAATTTTCAAACCCAAGATGACGGTTGAATCTTTACCTTTCATATATTTTCTATAATAATCTTTCAGTCAAATCTGAAGTACTTTGCAAAACACAATTTTTTCATACATTGTTACAACAAATTAGTGTATTTTATTTAGATTTAATGTAACAGACCAATGTTACATGGCATATAATTGTAATGGTTGAAGATGACTCTGAACGAGAGCAACTACAGAGGCAGATTGTTGGTTTAAAGTATGACAATAATAAGGATTTTAATGCCAAGGAAATAATGATAAAAAAAAGAATGTACAAATACAATCTGAAAGCGTTGAGTGTCTTTGAATTCTGCTTGCTTAAGTCAATACTTAGCAGAACAGCCAACCACTGATGTACTATAACTGAAATTATTCTGGGGTATCCTTCTACCCGCTTTTCAGAGCTAGAGACTGAGCATGTTTTCCAATTCTTTAATGATAATTAGCCAGATTGATTGGACGGTAAGCCACAGGGCTTTAATTAAATTAAGGTCTAAACTTTTACTGGGCCATTCTTACAAAACAATGCTGTACGTCTTTTATCTAAATAATTTCATTGTAGCCCCAACATTTAGAGCTGTCCTCATGGAAAGTCTACCTCCACCACAGTCTCAGGTCATTTCGAGCCTTCCTCACCTGGCCTTTCAGGATAACACCATGTTCATGTTTTTAAAGAAAAGCGTTCTCACAGTGTGAGACATCTGTTGTGACTGCTGTCAACATGTGTCACCATGAGACGGTGTGTTACGTTGTGCTGTGTTATTTTTTTCTGATAATTTTATATATTTTCACCAAATGGTTTCATTTGGACTTATTTGACTAGAAGCTTCTTCTCCATGTTTGCTGTGTTCTCTGAGAACTTTTTCATGCAGCTTTTTTTGTTAGCCTGCCATATACTTCCCCATGATATGTTTTAGTGAAATATAACAAAATGTGTGAAGCTTCAAATGCACAGAGGTACAGTAGTTGAAACGGCATTGGAGCTGTTATCATTGCTATCACAGTTTTACAGAGCTAGGCATTTACATTTTTTTCTTAAAAAAAAAAAAAACGTATGAGTTTTTGTTCCTAATATTACATTTTTCCAACATCTATTGTAATTATTGAAATCCACCTCTTCAACGTTAAAGCAGTGGGTACTCCCTGAACTTTAAAGATCCTAAATAAGAGGCTCCTAAATTGCCTGTGCAATTTTCTTTTTCAGTGCATGCAATAAGTGGGCATGTTATGGATGATCTATAAATATTGCAGCGCAAATGTTAAGTTGTGCAAACCAGTTTGGTTCTGCCCATTAAAATGAGCAGATTCTGTGTTCTCCTGGCAGTTTGAGAGCCGTTGTGAAGGAAGATGAGGTTCAAAGCCATGGAGATGGAGATAATTATTTTTGCTAGAGAAAATATTAATGGTAATACTAAATATCATGTTATTTATGCAACTCTTTGCCCTCATTATATTTCTACAAACATGCCACAATATTTAAGCTCAGTCATTTTTTTTATTTGATTAAATTGTATAAAGATTGTCTTCTATCCTGCTGAATGAATCTAAGTTGACCTGTAGATATTTTTTCTTCATTAACATTATTATAATATTGTTATTTTTGACACACAGAATATCTATCTTTGTATCGTATGCCTCCTTTTTGGCAACAATAACTGCAGATATTTTTGTGTGTTAATTTGTACCTGACTTTCAGAAGTACTAAAAAATATGCTAAAACTGCTTGAGCAGCTGAGTTGCCCATGTGGAAAATGCCTTTGCAAATGGTAAATGTTTATATTTGCATATGCTCCACCCATGGTTTGACATTGTTTGTTCATTAGAATATGATGATCAAACTCATGAAGGCACTGATGCAGAAAATGCTTTGCACATGCCGTCTACTTAATTGGGAGCGGAAATGACTTTGCACCTTGTTTGAAGATCAGCTCTGCATGTACGAACAGATTTACACCTGTTATAAGAAATGCAAGACCTTCTCAAGATCAGTCGCTTAGTGTTATCCTGGAGGTATTGTACAGGGTAACAAGGTAAGAGTAACATTTCTTTTTTTAACATTTACTTGATCCGAAACAGCATAAATCTAACATAATACAAAGTTTTCCTGAACCGCTTCTCTTTATTACTCTGAAAGAGTTGGTTTGTGTCCTTTTAGCAGAAGATGTCAGATTTATGCTTTTCCATCTGTTCTATTTTTATTTCCTGTGTCATCGTGTGCTGGAGCTCTAATGAGTTGGAGGCCACACGCCATTGATCACTCCCTTCGTCATACTGCCATCAACAAAATCCTCATCAGTCGTGGTGTTTTCGTTCACTCTCTCTCCTGTGGTTTAGTTCCTTTTTTTCCCACCAGTTTTCTCTCCCAGTTAAATGAAGTGGTTATAGCTGCTGGATTTGATTCTGCTTTCACACTCCTAGTTGTGCTATAAAAGGATGCCTGTGAGGAAAAATAATGTTGTTTAGTTATACGGTCTCATTTGATGCGCAGCAAGCAGTAGCTTTTAAGGGCCTTGTTGTCTCATTTAAAAGATGAACATTAGGTTTTAGTACATTTGTCTCATGGGCATGATATCTAAAAATTACTAAAATCAATCTTTTTATAGCACAGATACTTTATTAGTTCTGTTGTCTTGACTCTTTTCAGTTTTCAGACCAATTTGGACAAAGTTTAAATTACCTACCAATTGAATAAAAAATAAATAATGTCTACAGCTACAGTAAGTTGTGTGCTGAATGAAATGTCCTGTCCCTCCTCATTTCTAACCCTTTTTAACAGCCTAACCTTGACCATTACCCTAAAACCTATCAATTATGGGTTCATCATACCTAACCTTACGTAAACTCTTTTTACATTTTAGTCCTAAACCTAACACCTAACCCTAAAAGAGCAATCGTACCCATGGGCATCAGGTATTGGTCTCTGTGAGGAGCAATGGGTCCCTATTATGTGCTATGATTTATGGAAAATAGTCCCCGTAATGTAAGAAATGAATGGCCACACACACAAACTTTGAGGTATTTTGTCCAAAGCCTTCATTTGGCCATTTTAAGACAATAGTATTGTTTCCTTCAGTAGTTAGAATGCGCTTTCTGATAAGGCTCTTTTAAAGAGAGTAGCCTTTAAGACTATCTTGAACATACTTTTCTCCAGTTCTTTGATCATTTGATCTTAGTATGAAGTAATATTCTAATCTTAAATGTTGTGTTTTATTAGCTCTGATCATCATAAATAACAGAGCCAGAGATAAAATAAGGGCAACTGCATCTAATTTATAGCTGTGTTGAGTGGGTCTGTATGCTTTGATTTAAACTATTCCACTGTAACTGTCTTTTAATATGCCCATCAACACTGAGCGGGTCTCCTGCCTTTGAAAGAAAGTATTTTCATTGCATGTCACCACCTCCATTTATTTATATTTAAACACAGCAGAGTGGCACACTTTTTAGCACTGTTGCCTTAAGTGAGACGATTTTGGCTTCGATTCCCAGCCTGGGGTCTTTCTGCATGGAGTATGCATGCTCTCCCTGTGCATGCGTAGCTTCTTCCCACAGTTCATAAACTGTAACACGGTTAATTGGCATTTCTAAATTGTCCTTAGGAGTGTGCGTACAAGGTTGTATGTCTTTGTGTGTCTCTGTGTTGCTGTGAGACAGACTGGAGCTAGGGACCGGCCCCATCGTGACCTTGATGGAATAAGCGGGAGAAGTTTGGTGGCTTTTGCATGTGGTTTGAGTTCCTTTTTTTTTTTTGTTCTTTCACATTTTAATTCTTATTCCCAATTTTTTTGCCTCCTGGGCAGTGTATATATGTAGCTCCAGAGTTACCTTAGATGTCTTAGCTACTTTTAAACAGCATACTTTACTTGCCCAAACAGTCCTTAGGTGTCAGTGTGTGCATGAATTGTTGTTTGTTCTTTTGTCTCTGTGTTTCCCTATGATAGACTGGTGACCTGTCCAGAGTGTACCCCGCCTCTCATCCGTAGACAGCTGGAGATAGGCACCAGCAACCCTTGCGACCCCAGCAGGGGTAAAGCATGACAGGAAATGGATGGATGGATCGATATTCAGAAATTATAATTCGCTTCACCAGGCAACTGAACAATCACAGCATTAGCATTGTGAAAACAGCTTACAAAGGATGATTATATATTAGCTTAAAAAACCTTCTATATCCAGGCATTTATGATTATATTTGAATATTTATGGATTCTCTTCCCATGGAATGTAAATCAGGTGGGAAAAAAAGTTTGCAGCAGATTGGACTGGAGACCTATGGGTAGTAGAGAGAGGCAGGTATTAATATGCATGATCACAACTGGGAAGTGATTGACTTAGACAAAATTGTATTGTCATTTTGTATCCAAAACGAAATTTGGTTTCGAAATTGGGAGCTGGGATGTGATTAGCAGATTAGGTGCAATTGCTCAAGACCACCACCCCCACCCCCCCATTAACTTTATTTCTTAATATGACATTATTATGACAATATGACATTTCTTACACCATAGCTACATTTACTCAATTTAAAAGGTGAATTTTATTTTATTTTCCTATGTGAAATGAAAATAAATGAAGAGAATACAGCTGACAATGATCAATCTGGAGAAGCCCTTGAAGGTCGTTATCCCACAGGTTAACCTGAACTCTTAAATAAATAGACTTCCAGCACCATAAATCCTTTAAAGGTAAATGAACTGTTATTCATCTTCTATTTGACCCCACTGTACTGTAAATGCACATTCTGTTTATGTCTAACAAGATAATTTTCAATAGTTGTTAAATAACAATTTCATTCTTCAGGAGCTGCAGCTTTTTGTGGTGATAATGGAAGTTTATGAATAGAAGAAGCGTGCATATGCATCTTTTATCATATCAGTTTATTTGCTGAACTTTATACAAAGTGGACTATACAGTTTCTCTGGAAAAATATTTAACAACCTTGTTGCATTTTTACACAATCATTCATATAGTATGATCTGCTCACTCTGGCTGGAATAGAGTCTTTAATTAGATGGAGATGCTTACTGCTCTCCTCCTTGCTGGCTTTTAGATGCTCCACAACAGGTGTCACCGTCCCACCCACCCTCAGATCGGATGCGTGACCAGCATTAAGCCGTCTTCCCCGAGGCGTGACCACGCAGGCTCAACAAACTGCGTTACATCCATGTGCATAACACCTGATCAATAAAACGCGTAAATATTTGCTTGTGAAAACGTTCTGGTTGATCTGCAAAACATCACACTTGTAATGCATCCTCATTTATTTGCGTAATGCGTAATAAAGGATAATCTCCTGTAATGTGGATGAAATCCACCATGTTTGGTTGTTCTAGGGTAACTTAGAGATGAGATCCCCACATTTTCTGCAGGATCTGTAGAGGAGGCTGCATAGTTAGGACAGAGGTTAGGTGAGGTGTGTGGATCCTGTCGCAGTTGTGTCCTTTAGCGCTCACACACTGCGGGGAGACAGGACACACTGTCTGTCGTCCGCACAGGGGAAAAAAAGAAACAAAAGAGGCTTTTTATCTTTCCTTTTTGTTTTCTCTTTCCTCTTTGGTGACAGATTGGTTTTGTTGGTGTTGTTTCCAGAGGGGAAAAAATGTTGTGGAAAATACTTGAGTACCTTTTTCCGTCAGAGGAGAAGAAGGAAGGAGAGATGCGCTCTCAATCAACCGGTGGAGTGTTGCTCTATTCCAAACATCCACGGATCGAGCCGCTTCTTCTGTTGTCTGGAGATGTGACCTGTTGCAGATGTTGTTTTGCAGACTTTAGGATAGAAAGGCAGCGGAATTAATCAGTGCCAACAGGTTCATTTTAAACGGAGGAGCGCCAAATGAAGAGGATTTCATTTACTCTCTTTTTTGGATTTGTGTGACTTAAAAGAATAATAATAATTAAAAAAAGAAATATCGGTGTTCAACTTTGAAGTTAGGGAGCATAATGTTTTCAGAAATGACTGAAACCAAACAGGATCTCATCACTGCGCTGCTCTGAACGCGGCACCGCGCCCAGCTTTGAGGAGGACTACAGCCCAGTAACCCGCTTTCCTTCTTTTTATTAACCCCCCGTTTTCTCCGATAGAATGGCCCGCTTTGGAGACGACGTCCCGGGCTTGTTAAGCTCCGGGGATGGAGGATCGGAGCGCAACCGGACCCGCGATGGAGCGGCCGTGTCCACAGGTGGGATCTCCCCGGCGTTCAAGCAGACCAAAGCTCAGCGCGCCCGCACCATGGCCCTGTACAACCCCATCCCGGTCAGGGAGAACTGCTTCACCGTCAACAGGTCGCTCTTCATCTTCGGGGAGGACAACGTGATCAGGAAGTACGCTAAGAAAATCACTGAGTGGCCATATCCTTTTTTTTTAAACCTGATGAAACTTGATGCATACTAAAGCAGAGTCTCCAGGGTATGCATGGAATAAATAAAAGGTAGGTTCAAAGTCAAAAACAGCATATATGTTCACACCCAGCCTGTTTGAAAGCTTCTCCTCAGCATGCTGCAGAGTTTCACCTTTATAATAAAGCAATATGGTTCCCCAGTGGCATGGTTAGATATGAAACTGTAGTGGTGCAACAGATCTGAATACACAAAGCAATGTTTTCTTTCAAACATTAAGAACAACATGGGGGTGTTTTCTTATTTTTTTGTCTGTTTATTTTGTTTTTGCTTTGGTATTAAGGTTGGTTGTGACTCTTGCCAAACCCCTCAACCATAATAATACCAAGCCCTGGATTTTTTTCTGTTTTTATGCTCTTTTTTGTTTTTGATTACTTGCTCAGTGGAACAGTGGGTAGCACTGCTGCCTTGCAGCAAGAAGGTTCCGGGTTCGATTCCCGGCCCGGGGTCTTTCTGCATGGAGTTTGCATGTTCTCCCTGTGCATGCATGGGTTTTCTCCGGGTACTCCGGCTTCATCCCACAGTCCAAAAACGTGACTGTTAGGTTAACTCACTCGGTCGTGAGGGGTGCAGTAATTAATTAATCAGACAAATTTTAGAATTACTCATTTTAATACGGGGTTGATAACTTTAATGACAACCTATATAAATTGAATAGAATAATGCATCAGTGAAATGCTGTGAATGCTTCCACATAATGCAAGGTTAAGAGAAAGTTGTGAGGTTGCTTTTAAATGTTTGCCTTGAATGTTTGCCCTCAGTGTAAAAACATAGGAGGTTTGGACACCACAAACCGGTAACATAAAATAATCTTCAAAATTAACTTCTGTGTACAAAACATCCTTTTAAAAAAAGGACTTAATATTGTTTAAAACTATATTATAGAGTTTCAGTTCTGAGACCTTTCCAGAGCTTTACAGGTGTCATTCTTTCAACTTTGAAAAAATACGAACAAAAACAGCCATCTCTATCAACATTAGGTCATAAAGAACCTTTTGTATACATCACTCTCATTATAGAGATTAATAGTAGATTAACTAGAGCAAACCTCAATCCTTATAATTCTGCTAACAAGTGATTAATGAAGCAAATGAAAAAACAATTTGATAACCAAATTATCATGTCATGATATTTGTTTAATTTCAGCCAATCGTTTAGGCCCTCAATTTGCAATTGAAGTTGACTCAGGACACTTCACAGACAGTCATAAATAAATAAAACAGCGTAAGTGAACAACACTATTTATGCATTTATTACACGTTTGTGAGTTGCATATTTTTGGGAGCTTGTCGACACAATATTCAAAATATATGCAAGCATGATAATTTCAGAAATTTAAACAGGAATTCAATTATAATGGTTAAATGACTAGATCAAAGTATCACCAAGGCGCTAGCTATGTCTGTGATGTTTCTGGTCTCCAGTGGTCAGTATACTTAATACGTGCAGCAGAGTCCTTGATGCATGTATTAAGCAAAGACTGACCAGTTACAGCTTCATAGGGGAAATTAAACTGTACATCACATTGTCTCACAAACGGTTGCAGAGCTCAGACTAGATTGACCATGCTGGTCATAATTTAGTACTTGTTCAGAATATGGTCTATTCCAATCCAAATCAATTCAGTACACCTCAGCTCAGCCAATTTAGTTCATATGCAATGCAATCATTGTATTTTACAAACAATGTTTAGACAAATATCTAAAACATGGAATGTAGATTTTATATGACATATTCATTACTTCTCCATTATTAATATAAAGCCATTAGTTGCCATAACAGCCTTTAATATTTTGCTCCAGCTGTTGCAGGGGATGCAGCATAGAAGTGTCGATTAGTGGCGTGTTTATGCCTCTGCTATGTTGCTGCACGGCTCACCAGGTGTCCAGGCCAGGTGTGGCCTGTTCGCAGACTATTGTTCTGCTCCATTCAGCAGCTTCCTGACTGACTGACTGCTCCTCTGCTAGGCTTTTAAACCCAGCTAACAGAACGAGCTTTCTTTTGTGGTTCACTGCTGCCTGTTTTTTTTTTCTGGGTTTAAATCTTTAGTCTGGAAAGCAAGTGTGCATCACAACAGTTTCCAGTTGGTTTGGTTAGTAACTCTTCTATAAATTCACCCGTTGGTAAATTTTATTTTCCGATCCAAATCCAAATCAAAGCGTAGGGATGCTGTTGTGATCAGTGGTAGGGCAGCCATGTGCTTTGTGAGAGGAGTGTCTTATTACGTAGAAGGAGCTTCTCTGTATCTGATTAACAAATTGTAAACATAATGCCTGTATTTGTAATAATGTCTGATCGCATGGCGTAAGCTGTTGCAACTAGTCATAATTAGCCAGTGTATATTACATTTTTTGATATAAAGGCAAAAAAAAAAGGTAACATTGAACAATGACAAAATCACAGATCACAGCTAAATGTTTAAAGCTCAATAAGCAGTTAAACAGACTTATTTAAATACAATTTCTATAAAGGACTTCAGAAACAAAATGTGTTTTGTATATTATAATTAGCTTTAAAGATAGAAGTAAAAAAAAAATAAAACTGACAGGTATTATAGGGAATGCTTCAGTTTTAAAAATATGCTTATATTAAGTGTTAAATGCTTACTGAAAACACAGCTGTATAATATGAAACTTTAGCCAAGAGAAAGGTAGAGAGACAGTAGTAGCTTGATAAAATGATTTCACTAGCTCATGTTGGTCACCATTTAACAGTAAATTACCTCTTTTTAATAAACTGAATAACAGAATTGCAGTCTGTTTTTGTTTTTCCATGCTTTATAATTTCTAAGTCAGGTCCAGTGACTTCCTGGTGTCTTGTTGTCATTGTTTTGTTGCCAGGCAAGCAGAATGCATTCGTATTAAACACACCGATACAGTTGTGCTCAGACGTTTACCTGAGCACCATGTTTAATGATCTCTTTGAAAACCTCCCCTTCCAGGGTTAAATTATATGATGATACAACTGCAATGTTTTTTATTAGAATCTGTACTAGTTTCTAGTTTGAAATAGGTCAAATTATACAGACAGGCTTAAATGCATGGATACACTCTTGATATTTGAGTAAATAAAATACAGGCTAAAGGCCTGACACCGGTTGCGTACGACTTTTTGATCTCCAATCTGATTTTTTTCTATGTCACACTGACTGTGTATAGAGAAGGTCCACCTAGGCAGGGTGGGCTGATCTGCGCATATTTTTTTCACTTCTTCCTCTGTGCTATACACAAATGAAACCAATTTCCCACATTTGCTTGGACAGATTATGAAATTATAAAAAAGAATAATAATAAAATTAAAAAACACTGCACATTCTATAAAGCAAAGCACCACTTAACGAATCTGTGCAGCATCTAAAACCAGAACAGATAGAGACTTTTTATATGCCCATATTAAAAACACAATGAGATTTACGTGTAAAGAAAAGAAAAACAAAGCAATAAACGCTGTGGGGCAGTTCATATGCTGACATTGCGGTTGCCATCTTGCTGTAATGCCAGCAGAAAGGCGCTGAGAGTGGTGCATTGTAAAATCCGACATGCAGTTTTTGCATGCATCCCTGCTCTAAGACACCTGAAACAAATGACCAAACTACTTCCTTGGCATGTCGATTAGTTAGGCATAGGCTGGATCATTAACCATTAATTTGTTTCAGGTTCATTGCAGAAGGTGTGCATGTGGGGCCGCTGGAAGTAGTTTTGAACAGGGGGTGCTGTCAAAATGTTTTGTTTTATTTTGGTTAAAAGACCTTTGAGCCTATTGGACTATTTAAAATACAATAAAAAATAAATAAGTAAATAGATTCACAATTTTATTGTCATATATGCTTTACATTGAATGCAACCAGGGTCTGTAACACACAAAAATCCTTAGTTTTCAGGTGTATATATGCACTATTAATTAAACTTCACAACAACACTATAACAACATAGATTTGGTCAGCAGGCATGAACCTGAGTCACTGTCTTTGTCCAAAATCCTTTGAAGTGGACCACAAGGAAAGAATTATGTTATTACACTATTTAAAGGTTATTGAAAAGTTCCCCATATCCATTACACAAAGAACCCAAGATCAAAATAACACTATGGTTATGTTGAACTGCACAAATAGATATGAAATTGCATGGCAGCACTATGTTACTTGGAGCTACAGGCAGGGTGCCATTCCTGGTTACATCTTGAGGTGCGCTCTGGGGTTGTGGAGATAAAGTATCTCATGAGTGGACAAATGCGAAATGCATTTCTGTGCCATATTTCATCCTCGTTTTTCTCATAAGACTGTAAATAATTTGCTAGTCTGCTGCTGTGAGCAGGATTAATCTTTACTCGGCGACCTCTAGCTTGCTTGATGTTGCCGTGACAATGTAGTCAAAATAATTAAATCAAATTCAGAATAAACTTAATAGTAAAATAAAAAAGTCAAAATAATTTCCCCAAATATTCATAAGAAATTTCTAAATTATGCAAAGTAGTTTTCTCCTTCTTGCCACCACTTCCTGCGGCCATGGGTGCATGCAAAAGCTGCAGGGCAGTGGCACACTGGGTAAGAGGTTGCCTACCCATGCACTAGACTCTTACTTAACTGTGCCCCCTAGAATCTGTAATTGGCAATATCTCTCTTATGCATTATCATGCCTGCTTAAAAATTGTTATGCTTCTTCAGGGACCAGTAGTCTACACACTGTCATGTTCAATTGGTGACATCACATGAGCCCCACCCACTGTGTAGAGGAAGTAGACACAATTTCTAACAGGAAGGTCTGATTTGGTCCAAAGCTTGAATCCTTGTTCCTGGAGTTGCCTTAAAGTGCAGTTAGGAAACAGACGGTTCACGGTTCAACACGACTTGTGGCTTTAATGTGATTTGAGGCTGGAATGCTTAAAAAATTTGAATAAACAGTTTTTATAAATATTGCGTTTTTTTTTATCAGTGCATCGTAGTAAAAAGAATATGTAATTAGTGAGAACTGTTCAAATCAATAATAGTCTCTGATACAGGATTAGGGCTATTGGTAGAGTGGTATTCATACACACTCTCTTACATTCTCTTATCTGTGTAGGACATCTGCTAAAGGTCAGCCTTGTGTTTGCAGCTCAACTTGCCCCTGTCATTTCCCCATAAAAGCCTCTTTTTCTCAGTGCTCACTTAAGAGAGGATGTTTGATTGAAGAAATATCCAGGGACTTATACAACTGATTGAGTGATGTGGGTTACAGTAGCTTAGGTGTACATCATCACATGATATATTTTCTAGATTCACTCAAGTTCACTGTATCCTGAAAACATTAGTAGTGGCTCACTGGAGCAAGGTGTGGCTACAGTCCATGCATGTCACTGAATTGAAGCTTGGCTGCCTGAGGGTGTAGCTGATGGAGGCTGATGGAGCCCAGGCAGGGAAGAGGCAGGGTTTAATGAAGCACTCAGTCTCAGGTTAGACTTGCAGACCCACTGAGGGCTGGCAGCTGCTCCTTTTGTTTGATCCCCACTGGGATCCCCTGTGGTAGGAAGTATCCTATCGAGAAGGTGTACCTCTAAATAATTGATTGTTGGATTTCATAGTTTGTTTCATCATTAGAGCAAAGAGAAATTAAGTGTGAGTTGACAAGCAGAGCTGGAGATTTAAGTACAAAAAATTGCAGCAGAGTGACCATATTTAATTATTTCTTTGAGATTTAGACCTCCATTAAGGAATACAACTGCAGAGGATAGTAATGTAATAAATGCACCATTTTATATATATTTATGTTAAGAGGGATCTTAACAGGAATAATTAATTTCTCCCTAACTAAATTGCATCCTTGTATGAAAAAATACGAATGGACAATTATAAGGGAAATGGACCTGGCGTTCCTAGTCTTAAACTAATTTCTCTCTGAATGTCAAATGTATGATTTTCTCCACTGTTTTCCTGCTTTTTATGCAGATAATTCAAAACAGTAAAACACACTAAAATATGTGCTTCCTTGAACGAGTTTGCACAATCTTTCTGTAACAGTGATAAGTAATGAAAATTATAGATAGATAGATGGTAGATAGATAGATAGATAGATAGATAGATAGATAGATAGATAGATAGATAGACAGACAGACAGACAGACAGACAGACAGACAGACAGACAGACAGACAGACAGACAGACAGACAGACAGACAGTAGTAGCTATTCAAAATTCCCCACTTTCCTTGATGGGCCCTTGCCTGGTCCTCTACAATTCCTTTTTAAACATCAATCTTTATACAAAAAATATTCTTTCTGTCATGATTTATCGAGATTAACATCTAAAGAAAAGCATTATCTCCCTGTCAGACCCTTTAATTCAGTGTAAGGGTGGAGTCAGAGTTAACAAAAATGCACACCCAGCAGAAGAAAAGTGGCTGGAAGTTGGAGAGGATTTGGATGGAAGATGTAGGGGAGTAGGCTGCCATTCGGCTGGCGTTTGACTGGGAAAGGCGATTTTGAATGGCTGTTACTGTATATGTACACAAATATTAATTTTATATTTTTTACTTATTGAGGGGGGCGGCTTTTACATTGTATTTACGCATAAAACACTCATTATTTTGTGTTTGCCAGTAAGCCAAAATCTTTTTTTAGTGGAACATGGGTTAGTGAAGTTAACTATTTTGTTAGCTGTGCCCACCCATCTGTTAAAGTGAGCTAAATCTGGGAAATGTGGAGGAACTGGGAGAGGAAAGTGTTGAACAGGAAAACTAAAAGAAGATGAACACTAAGCACAGCAAACTAGACAGATTGGAAATCTTTTAACAAAGGGAAACAATACGATACCACCGATCTAGAAGAGCAACTAAAATACACAAAGAAAATAATACCGAAATTAAATAATGAAAAACAAAACTAAAACCCTCAAGGATTATAAAAGTTTAATTTATGCTTCAGGCCATTTTTGCATGTGAGAATATTGAATTACCAGTCAGCCAGCCTGATTCCTTTACACTGAAACTCATTATCTATCATGGAGGGTTTTTTTTTTTTTTTTTTTTACTTCTCTGCATTTAACCCATCCCCTTGGGGAGCAGTGGGCTGTTATTGTGAGGCGCCCAGGGAGCAGTGTGAGGTTAAGGGTCTTGCTCAGGGACCCAGAGTGGCAGTCTGTGGGAGTGAACTCACAGGAATCTCAGGATTCAAAGCCCTATGCCCTAACCACTAGGCCGCCACTCACCTCAGGCACTGTTTACTGTTCAACCTAAAATTGTGCGCTTAATCTATTTCTTAGATTAATTTTATCTTGATGTTTGTTTGTGTTTTACAATTTATTTATTTTAGGTATTTTTTCCTGTACCATCTGGCGAAGGGAAAACTATGAATATCAGATTTTGCTGTATTTGGGGGCATACACAAATATATGTTGTTAAAAATGTTTATTAATGCATAATGTCCTCTTTAGCAAATAAATTTAAATGAAGTGGCTTAACTATCTTTAATTCTCTTGCATTTAGATGGGACATCAAAAAAGATCAAAAGCAGTTGATGAATGTGGTAGAGTCTTGAAGACGTCTCAATATGTTTTCAAATCAGTCATTTTAATGTACAGAATATAATCTAGAATTGAAGGTCATTTAAAACAACTGACACATGCCCAAGTTTGGCTGTCTGAGAAATTTCACCCTGAATGAAGGCAGAAAGAGTCTAAAAGACGTCTCTAAAAACCCTGAAATATCATCACTGGACCTAAAAAGGATCAAGGTTTTGTTATTTCAAAGTGCATATCTAGACAATTTTTAATAACTTTCACGCTAGATGTGCAAGGAAGAAACACATGTTCTGTAAATAAGAAAAATCTAGTCTCTAGTTTGACAAAGAGTGGGACTGCTGGAATAAGGTTCTTTTGACAATTATAAGAGACAAAGGTGTCTTGCATATCTGATATTTCAATAAATTATATTAATATTACATATCAGAATATTTCAAAATCGTTGGGCCTCTCAGGTCAAATAGAAATTCTATGCAATATCATATTTTTTTAAACAAATTTCCTCTAAATTCAGATTACACAGCTTTTCTTCTGTACATAATTTTTCAGCGCTTGCTTCAGCTTATTTTTCAACACATGCCTCAGATCAGTTACAGATTTCCAATAAGCCAGGCTCAGATGCCTTTGCTTCATTTTGATTTTCACCTCTGTGTAATAACAATACGGCTGGGGTTTGGATCCAATCTGTGCTTCAGCGTATTCACAGATGCATGGAGCATCACACTCTTGTCTCTGCATCTATTTTTACACGCATATTTGAGGAGTCGAGGCAGAGTGCCAGCGTCACTGTGACTCAGAGTGCTCACGAGACGCCTCACTCCTGAAACTGGTAGACGAATCACAAAACATATTGCATATCAGTTGACACCCAGTGAACAGCAAGAGGACCGATGAGACACTTTTTAGTTTTTAACTAAGAGTAAAGTTAACACTTTTTTTGTAGAAGAGTCAGACAAAAATTAAAACAAAAGTTATGTGAAGTCATAAGTCTACACAGTTACTTCTGTAACTGAGATGCACAATGTTTTACTCTAAGAAAATACTAAGTTGATGTTAAGTGGATCAAATATGGTGATCAAGCAAATAAGAAATAAGATTGGGGCATGTGTGCAAAATCTAAGCCAGACATTTAACCCCAGGAGGTACTTAAAGACACACAGTATAACGTTTGGCCACTAGGGGCGCTATACCTTTAACTCCCTGTTTTTTTTTTGCTTCTACTAAACATCTAAAATAACAAAGATATATGACTGTGTACTAGGAGCAAAGTGTTAACTCACCAGTCTGATAATAAAGTTGAGAAAAGAGAATCGGTTTTGCATCCGGCTTCTTCTTTCAGCCTGGGCCAATGAGCAAACTCCTTAGCAAGATCGACTCTTGTTTGTCCTTGTGCATGATCACTTTCACGTTTTCTCTTTTTAGCCTCCTCAGAAGGTTTAAACTGTTTCCTTGCCTCAGCCATGACCGGTAGTGGAGCAGACGGAAAAATGATAGAGCAAAAACCTTACCTAAATGACTATATAAGAGTCTGTGGCCTTAAAACGTTACGTTTTTTTGGCCAACGAAGGTGCGTCTTCTCCCAACTTGCATAGTCTGTATTTGAAGAGGGGAGGCCCGCTTGTAGCATTGATATTGTCAAGCGCTGTATATTGGCCTGAGGAATCCTTTAAAATAACTTATATGTGTCAACTCTTTAGGTCACAGTATGTGGTGCGCCTTTAAGAAAAAGAAACACAATTTCTTCACAGCTAGTTTCTTTCAAAAAAGGCTTAAGAAATCAAATTATTCATTAAGTTTTCTCTTTCTCCCAGTGACTTGTAACTAGATATCTGTTCATGCAAATTTAATTTAGTTTTAAATAAATAATTAGTAATTTCATTATTGAGCTTGATAAATAAAGGGATTTATGTAGTGATATACATATGACAACATCTGCAGATATGATAAGAACACATCTTTATTTAAAAAGCTCACTGTGAAAATGTATTTCATTTATTAAGTCATAATCAATAATGATTGTGATACCGTAATACAGTGTCTGCCATTTCTATAATAAAATCAGTGAAATAAACCAATTATTTCAATGCTTTTTAAATAATTTAACATTTTATAAATGATTTTATAAATGACCTGTACTTGTAAAACACCTTATCATGTCTGAGGACTTGATAAAGCCTTCACACATTCATACTGGTAAGCCAGGTTGTAGCCACAGCTGGTCTGGGACAGACCGACAGAAGCAAGGCTGCAGTACTATTGGTGTCACTGGGGCCTCTGACATTCAACAGCAGGCACAACAGAGATACGTGGAGCAGAGCTTTAAACCAGCAACCCACTTGTCTTGTTCTTACTCAGCCAGACATGGTTGCACTTTTAAACAAAAGGTTTATTAAAAGTTTGTGATAATGATGGACTGTACTGGAGATGTAGGCAAACAAGCTGATTGTAGACTGAACAGGTTTGTAGCAGGCTTGAGAAGGCAGAGGAAAACTGAACAAGCCGGTGAAAGCCTGATGGTAAGCCTAAGAATCTGGATGATGGCTAATCAGGCCAATGGCTGGCTGAACAGGCTGTCAGAATGCTTGTCAAACATAACAATTTAAGTGAATAATTAAATAAAGTTATGTTGTTATGGACTCACTCAAAGTCATTGTATTCATTGGTAATTGGCATAAATTTTTCACCAATACCAATGTTAAGCTTTGATCTTTAGCCTGATGCATGCTGTCAAAGTGTAGCTTCTGTATGTCAGCACAGGAGATACCCCCACACATGAGATCCAGCTGCCCAGTAACGGTTTTGTAACACTAACTTCCACTGGCTGGAAGAGGATCCTGTTGCTTGGATACCTTCCTCCCCTGTCTTTCCATCTTCATTTCCTCACTTTCCTTTCCCCTTCCTTCTTCCTTCCCCTACTATTGCCCTTTTGTTTGTTGTGTTGGACTGAATAGCTAATTTAAGTAGATTACTAGAATAAGCCTGTGTAGCTGAATAGTCAAAGGTACAATCCATGTGAGAATTTATGCAGTAGCAGGTCATTAGGGCTGTTTTGATATTTTTTGTCGTTGTTTACCGCTGTTTTCTGCTTCCAGCAGTCAATCTGAAGGGCAGCACTGGTTTATCTTAGAGCCCCTACAGGCTAGTAAGGGTATTGTGTTTGCTCTGTTTCTTTAACTTCTCATCACTCATTTGTTCCTGCTTGACCCTGCTGGATAAAACTGCCAACACAGCATCGATCTGTCCGGCTTCTCTCGCCTCCACCTCACCAAGCTGTTTCACAAGCATCTTGCTTTCTAAATCACATCTTCTTCTCCTCCAGTGATCAGCTTACTTCCCCCGCTTTTTGCTTAAATTTTTTTGCACACTTCTCCTAATCTCTGCCTTCCTTTCTTTGGCTCCACATCTCCTCTCTGCAGGTGTCAGCTGTATTCTACTATCTGCATACCAACATGGTGTGGGTTTAAATACCTCAAACAACCTCATGTAACACCACAGTCTAAATAAGATTTAGGCCATGGGAAACAGTCACTCATATCAACCATTGTAAAAAGATTAGCACAGCCACTACTGAAGATTTTGACAGCTGAAAATCACCAGAGCTATTATTTACAAATTGAGTAAGCATTTAATTTCATTTTCAGTTGTTACCATACTACCAAGCCCAATTCAAGAGTCCCTCCAAACCTCACATAGGAGAAAAAAATAAAAGTAATTTTAAAGCAATTGTGGAAAGTCATCTTGATCCAGCTACAATAGAGACTGCTCACAGCTGGCATCCAAAAAGTGTTTCAAGAGTTCTGGAACAAAAAGGAATAAAAAGGTCTATTTAATTATTTATAAAGTCTTTTTCATGTTGGATCTGGCATGAAAAATGGTGATGCATTTTATAAAACAATAAAGGTGTCGCAGTCTTAGTTTTCCATTTGTTGTCCTCTGCTGCCCTCTTGTGTCCTCTTTCCCTAGCTCTGTTTTCTGCTCTGTCCTCACCTGTTTTCAATCCTCACGTTAGCCCTCTCTTTGTCTCTGTCCCCTTTAAAAACATCCCTCTTCAGTTCCTGTTTGCTGGATCCTCGTCTAACGTCTGTCTGCTTTCCTTGTCTCTCCCTGGCTCCTAGAGTTTGGCTTCACCTGATGTCTCCTTGGTTCTGGTTAGTTTGTTATTTTGTTGGATTTTTTATTCCTGCCTCCGTACCTGAGAACCTCATTAAACCCACCTAAATTCACCTCTGCCTACTTGCCTCTGCTTTTGGGTCCTCAATCCAACACCAAATCGTGACAAAAGGTAGTACAATGGTACTTCCCATAGCTGCCAGAATCTTGATAACTTTGTGACTTCAATGCAGAAGATCTAGATTCAAATCCTGGTTGTCTCAGAAATGGCTTCTGCCATAAAATAATCTGCCAAGTCTGTGAGCAAGTTGCAATGACTTGCAGAATAAGGGAGCAGCCAAAGGACGCCTCACCTTGAAGTCGTAGAGGAAAATACCTGTTTATAATATTAGCTCAACAGCACTTGGGTAATGCATCAGGAAAATGATCCAAAGCACCTCAGGTAGTTCATTTCTTGCTAAATTTAGAGCTTCAGAGTTTTAACTTAATATTTAAATCTAGTTGAGATATTACGCCACATACACAAAGCACAAAACATCAGGATATATATAGTATATCTGGTCATAGTAGACTCTATCAGTTTGGTGAATAAAGCATTTTATCCCAATTTTTATACTGCTAAAGTATCTCTTAGCTAGTCAGGGTTGAATTATTATTGAGGAAGTGAGCAGAGAATGTGTTGAGAGACACTATTATCATGGGTGTCAAAGGTCAGTCCTTAAAGGCCAGTGCCCTGAAACTTTTAGATGTGTCTGCTTTAACTCATCTGACTAAAATAATTAGGGCATTTTCATGAATATGCAGAGATTCTGCCATTTAATTCAGGTGTGTTAGGTAAATGGTTTTTTAGTTAAAAAAATCCCCTCTTAATTGTACAGATTTTTTTTTTTTTTTTGTTAATCTATATTTTGTCTTGCTTTAGTTTAATTTTGTCCTCATCCATAATGTTGAACTCTTTAACTTCGATCTTTCACTCCATTTGAGTACATGATCCTTGCCACCATCATTGCCAACTGTATAGTTTTGGCTCTGGAGCAGCATCTTCCTGGCGAGGATAAAACCCCCATGTCCAAGAGACTGGTAAGAAAATCTGACTATCTAACTAAAACATAGAAGTTTTAGGTGTGCTGCTGTAACATCTGCTAATGCTAACAATTAATCTGAATTTCCTGATGCTGTTTACACCAACAGGAGAAGACAGAGCCTTACTTTATAGGAATGTTCTGTTTTGAGGCCGGGATAAAGATCATCGCTCTGGGTTTTGTGTTCCATAAAGGTTCCTACCTCAGAAATGGTTGGAATGTCATGGATTTTATTGTCGTCCTCAGTGGGTGAGTACATCTTGGTTTATGCATGTGTGTGAATATGATTATATGTGCATTTTGGATTGGACTGAATGTTTATTCAGAAGGTGAGTTGAAAGAATAGTACAACCCATTCCTTAGCTCTGTTTATTATCTTACTGTTATTGTGTTAAGCATCCAGTTATTATTTGGTTTTCCACTCATATTTGTGAATTGACTACATTTAAATCCATTTTGATGGAAGCTAACTTGGAACTCTGTAAATTAAATCTACCGTAGGATTTTTCAGTTTAGGATTAGAATCGTAACTTTCCATGTGTGCTTTTGTATATACATATGCAAAAAAATTACTTCTAAAATCTTGTCTTGTCTAAAATATATGCAAAAATATATTTAAACATTTCTCTAACTTTCAGTATATTTTATGCTAAGGAAAAAAGGAAAATAAAAGAAAGGTAAAGAGACCCAAATAAAACAAAGGACACAGCATTTGTTAATATTAATATCATATAATATTATAATATTGATATGAATTAACCATAATGAATGAATGAATTAATGAATGATTTAATATTAATATTACCCTTCATAGTAATTCTATATCGATTTTATGTGTTTCATATGTACAACATGTTTTTTGCTTGAACAAAACAACTCATGTAGGCACACACCTGATTACATTGCTAGCTAAGGTTAATCTAAAAAAATAAGATTTCTGTTTGTGGTTGGCTCAAAACAGGTTTTAGGAGTTGAACCATTGTTATTGAATTGTAAAATTTATAATAATAATAAAATGTCCTCACATTTATTACAAAATACCCACGAGCAAAATAAACATCCTCGCATGTATGTTAAACTACTTCTGCGCATGGTTAAATGGTAAATGGTAAATGGCATGTACTTATATAGCGCCTTTATTCAAGTTAGGAGACTTGACCAAAGCGCTTTACACTACATTCATTCACCCATTCACACACACACTCACACACTGATGGTGGCAAGCTACATTGTAGCTGCCCTGGGGCTCACTGACAGAAGCGAGTTAATCTACTACCCCACAACAAAATCACACATGCGAGAGAAACTGCCGCTCTGAGAGGACAACATCACTCTCCATGCACGGCATCTCCTCCCATGCGCACTCGGGATTGTGCTCGGGATCTCACCGTGTGCACAATTGACTATCCAGCGGCCACACTCGAGGACGGCTGCACTCTCGAAGGCGTTTCTGCCTTCTGGCTGATTTTCTCCTTGCCCGAAGGAAAATGTGATGCGGAGACAAACCTCTTCTGTAAGCCTCCTCCTGATTGGGCCTTGCAGGACACGATCAGACTGGAAGTAGTGTCAGGAAGCCTTTGACTGACACCAATAAAGGCCAATTTAGGCTTCTGTGTCTGTGCGCGACCTGGCACCCTGCGCAGAGGTTCTGCAACCATCGTCACGCACCTCAAAAAAATCCTGACTACACGTCGGAAGGTTGCAAACCCGCCCAGACCTCTAGTGGCAGTGCGCAGACAAAAAGCAGCTGTGATTGGTCCTTGGTATGCCTTTCCGGCTGTCTGTGTGGTCATCTGCCAAAGTTCTCGCGAATTCTCGAAGAGGCACTCCCTTGCCCCTTGGTGGGAAACTGCTGTGCGTCCCTAGAAATTCCATACTGATGGTGCAGACAAACCCAAGCAACATTTGATGTATGCAGTTGCAGAAGTCTACTCTGCGCTTTACCCCACGTACCGCAAAAGCTGGAGAAGCCTCCACCACTGTCCTACCTTCAGTTGTCATGTTCACTTATTATACACATATTGTATACAAAAAAACATTAAGTTATTTAAAGATGACAATATATTATGTTTCTAAATTCGTCTCGTTTAGTCGTCTTCCGCTTCATCTGGGACTGGGTCGCAGGGACAGCAGTCTCAGCAGAGACTTCCAGACTTCCCGCTCTGCAGACACTTCCTCCAGCTCCTCTGGGGGAAGCCCGGGGCACTTCCAGGACAGCTGATAGACGTAGTCCCTCCAGCGTGTCCTGGGTTGTCCCCTGGGCCTCCTCCTGGTGGGACGTTCCCGGAACTCCCTTAGGCAGCGTCCAGGAGGTGTCCGAAAAGATGTCCAAGCCACCTCATCTAATAAATCAATAAAAACTCTATTCTCTAAATTCTATGTTTTTACTTTGCAGGTCAAGGCGGATGAATAATGTGGGCCACATTCTCTGTTGACTAACATTGTTGTGGGAGCTGTTGCATTTATTTAGATCAACAGCTGACCCATCTGGCTTCTAGATTGAATCTAACAAACGTTTGAAAGCTGTTTTCTCCTTAAATAGCACAAAGAGTAACAACAATCAAATATCTTCTTCACTTCTTTTTCAATTTTCACAATTTTTACATCATGTAGCCCATCAGCTATAAGTGTTCAGGTTGTTCTGCACACAGACAATCTTTAAAAGACAGTTATATACATTACTTTGTTCAGAGAGGCATGTGCGTCACCAGCGAAGCAGAAAGTGGAAATATTTTTGACTGCAAAGGTGGAGCTTGACGAGAGAGAAATTAACCTTGACACAAGTCTCACTCTCTGTGTTTCTCACAGACACACCTCGGTACACATGCACATATGAAATATTAATCAGTTCACAGCTCATAAGTACAAAGGAAGCAGAATGGGTTCTTAGATAATTCTACATGATTCTGGCCTTTTAATCATTGATGAGGTGTGCTGAGCCTTCTTAATGACACTCTCTTCACTGCTTGATAGAGAAAGGATATTAAGGTGTTTTAGGAGAGAAGAAGGGTGTGAGAGAATGGTGACATAGAACAGATCAGCTGATGCTGATGTCACACATGAAGATGAGGACAGTCAACCCCAGACCACATTATGAAAAATTAGGAGCCTAGTGAAAATGTAAAAGCATGCTGATGCATTTGTAATCTCACCTGCTTGAATGGAAACATGGAACAAAGGCCTGGGGAAACTGCTTTTCTGTTAGTTTTACATTCTGAGATTTCTTTAACTAACATTCAATGAAAACCTTTCCGTTTCTCAAAATTCCTTATATTTAGTTATTGAAGTAGCAATGAATTAAATTATCTCACAAGCAATGAATTTACAAAGGGACCTATTCCACTCTCTTCCTTCATGCACTGAATTTTAACCAGAGGTTTTGAATTGGTCAGGAGACGTGGATGATCTGAATAAAGTAGCCTTCCAGGTTTCTTTTTAATAAAATTCTGCATGATGAAGTGAGCTCCTGATAGATTGCTCTCCAAATTACCATTTTGGCCTCAGTAAGTGTCGATGAATGCAAATGGCCTATCTTTCTCTACTCCCACACAAAGTTCATTCAACACTGATTCACAGGGGAACATTACTTCACCTATTGACCACTATTCAAGGTTTGCAACTTTATTAGAGAGCGACATGCTAAATTAAATGAGACTTGTATATATTATCAGATTAATAATTAAGGCTGTGGATCTCTTAGTCAATGGAAAAACCTTGACCAGCCTCAGTACCCAAACACACCACATGGGCCCTATGCCAAAGGTTTGATTTTTTTTTTCAAACTTCACACAAATGTTCCCCAAAATCAGTTTCTTACACTTTGTGAATTGTAAATTTTGCTCAGTAAAAAGATTGTTTTATTATTCAGGTTTGTGTTGAAAAATAAAAACTAAATTGTACTCTTGTAAACACTGCAAGCTGTCTGTGAGTTGAGGAGCCCTGTCACTCCTAAGGAGCAACCAAATGTCTTTGGTTGTGATCTATGTTGGTATTTACATAACCTAATGGAAACTAGTAGGGATGCACCAATTTAAAAATTCTTGGCCGAAACCAAAGACAAAAAGTTAGGAAATCAAGGTAAAAAACCGAAACACCAAAAAAAAACTACTGTGTCAAATTTTAGAACCATAGCAGTTTGGGCTACGATGTTTACTAAGCCATAAAGCCCAAGGCATTTCAATAAATCAAAATCTTAATTCACAACCTACTTTTTTGTAATACCCTTTACCTTGGCAGAATCACTGGGAAACTTTCTTGTGTTGTCAAACACTTCTGCATCAGAGAGGGCAAGTTTGGTTTTTCCTTTTGACATGTCACATTCTTCTCATACTCAGAATGCTAATAGGGACCTTGGGATGTCTGTTGCATTTTATACCAATGACCTGAGCCGGCAGTGAGACCAATGTGTAGCATTTAAACTCGCACCCCTGACTCAAAACCTAATTGCTGCTTGCTCAACTCTAACAAACTCTGCTCTGCTATCTGTGCTCTCTTGCTTCGGTCCTCTTCTTTACGCTCTCAGCAGCATTTCTTAGTGCGGGCTGTGCTGTTTGCTTGAGGTCCTTTTTTTTCCATAAATGCTGGATGTGCTGTTTTTTTTTGTTTGTTTGTTTGTTTGTTTTTTATGTTCTGTTTGTTGTGTAATTGCACGTTTCGAACATGTTGTTTTGGTGTTAAATGTTTATTGGCCGAAAACCAAAAATGCACTTTTCGGTCATTTTCGGCCCCAAAATTTTGGTGGCTGAATTTTCGCTGCATTCATACAAACTAGTGTACAGAAGCTTTTTTGCTGGAGAAAAATACTTTATGGGAAAGTCAGTGTAATTTCCACCTAGGTTCCAACAACATAGCCTTTTTTTAAAGTGTATAACTAGCAAGCAGGGCAGTGTAGGACATACACAATCATTTTTTAAATAAAAAAATGTTAAAGATTATTTTTTTTAGCCTCTAGTGGCCTTTATTTTTGAGGAAACAGATGCATTGACAACGTAGAACACAGCATTTATTTATACTGGTGGAATTTCCGACACTGAGTCTTGCATTGAATATTAATTTTTTCCCAAGCAGTGACCTGTTTACCTTATTAGAATTCTTTAACTTCAATTAGAGTGCTCTTCCCATCAGATTTTTTTTTCTTGTTTTCTCCTCTGACAGATTTTCCTTGTCCTGTTTGCTGCTTCCAACAAGTAATTAACATACAAGATAAATAAACTGTTCTACAATCATCAGGGGATACGCCAGTAATGCGTGTGGTTACTGAGGCCAACGCTTTAGATTAAGCTACTGTAGAGCTGTCTGCCATACTGCAAAATATTTATCAAAGCTGTCAGACTGCTACCTGGATTGGTAGCACAGAAAGTTGCATGTGTGATTTTTCATCCAGAGCCTGTAGGGGGAGACGGGAGATACACCTTAATCATCTCATGTACATTTTAGATTCCAGAATTTATTGAGTTAAAATGTTATTTAGTACTGCTTTTAGTTAAAATGTAACAGTAATGAAAAAAGACAGAGTTGAAGATATAAGTAATCGACTTAGTCCTGACAGAGAGACGTATTTCTATAGTAATTCTTTTGACTTTTCACGTACCCCAATGTACAGGCATTGGATGCAGTAGGGGTGTTTAATTAAAGTATTAAATATTTCATTTACAGTTAACACCAGTTGTTTTGTTATACTGCCCAAAAGACCTTATTGTCTGACATCAAGTATGACTATATTGTGATTCTATTGCAAATTATAAAAAGCAACCAAAGAAGGAAACCAGAAAAGCCTGCAAAAATGGCAGATGAAGAAGGTTTGAATATGTAATTTTCCACAATAATACTTAGACAAAAACAATCTCCCAAAATCACATAGACCACAGAGACCTTAGTTTGTCGACTGTGATTTAATGAAATCAAAATGTATCTGTTTAACCATAATGAATATGTAGAGTAATAAGGGAGAAGTTTGGAATCTGACGACAGACACAGGCTTTCCAAATGGTCAATGATCCAGTGGATGCAAATTAGTCAAAAAGTAGCTTAAGAATAACAAGGGCAATTACAAAGATGCCAGTCCCATAGAAATTTGTAGGCAGAGCAGATGGTGTGTGTGAAAAAGGTGACCTATAAACCAGAATTTTATGCATAACATGATAGATGAGCTAAAAAAAAAAGACCCATTCTTTAGATTTTTAATTATACTGTAATTTTTAAACCAGTTTGTTTTCTCTGTTTCTGTAAGCTCATGTTTATTCATATCTCTAAATCCCATAAAGTTTTTTATGCACACAAGTGGGGATCTTAAACTAACAGTTGTGTTCAAATCTTTGACGTGGCACGCTTTTTGCAATTCTTAGCTCAGATTACTAAGTCTGTAAACTCAGTGAATACCCCTGATACACTTGTATCATGAGTGAACGTGTGTAATTATGGGAAGCGTTTGCTTACTGTGTCAATGCTGGAGGCCATGATTACCTCAGCCTGCTTCCTTAGTGTTTCAAGATGGCCTGAGAGAGTGAGTGGGAGGGAGATGTGAAAAACCAGATGGCACTTCCTCAAAGACTGTTTTGTGTAGCTGGCGATTGTATAGGGATAAGGGGTTTTCTCAGGTCACCAGCCTGTTACCCCTGCTTAAGACTCAAGCAGTGAGGCTAAGTCAGAAAGGAGAAAAGACCAGGTGATAAAAACCGAACAGGGGAGAAAATGGCTAACGATCAAAGAGGAATGATAACAATCAGTGTAAAAAAGAAGCATAAGGAAAGGATGTAGTAGGAGGAAATGAGAAGGATGCCTCAGCGCATAATCGTATGTTCTAATTAGCACCCCGGCAATTTCACTAGCTGGCAAGCCCTCCATTAGACTGGCAGTAGTAGACACAGGGTGACACCCACAGAGGCTTGTGTCACCATAAAGTGCTAGACACTAAGGGGAAGGGTTGGTTCAAAGGGAGTTAAAGATTTCTGCTATTTTCCTGTGGTTGTGAACATTTTAATGTTGGTAAACAAGAAAGCATCCAGTGTAGTACTTCAGTATAGTCTGTGAAGCTACTGTACAATACACAGATGCCTCCGGGCCATCTGACCACCATTAAAAGGCAATGCAGGGGAAGTTTTTTGCCCAAAGACACGATGACTGAGACGATAGGTTTTAAACCAGTGACCCTCTGGTTGCAACTCTTGTAACTGGAGGAGTTTGTCCTGCTTAAAAGGCTTAAATCAGAGCTATTTTGTAGGCTGTTTCTGTCTCTTACCACAGCATGATGCTGCCACTACCATGTTTCATTTTATGGATTGAGTGAATGATCTATCAAAGGTTTTGTGGCTTCATTTCAGGAGAGTCCCTGATTCCTGTGTTGAATGTAAACAGTCCTTTGTGATATCACTATTGCGCACACTGATATTGGATTTCCAATGTATTCAATGAACATTGTTTACAGTTGAGTTGCGGTTGTCCATATCTTGGAATACCATTTCATAGTATAATGATAATGACAAAACTAATATTCTTTATCTTTCATTGTGACTTTGTACATTTCAATGCTATTTGTCTATTTGATTTATACTTTATACTGGGTAATGTGTGCAGTGCCTGGTCATGTTTCTCCACTAGCTTATCCTTAACCTATATGTGGAGCTCATTGGTCTTTATTGTGTTGTTTTGTCTAAATGTGTTATATCAACAGATGTATTTACGATAACATGAAATGAATCATAGCTAAACTCCATTTAATTAGACAACAAATACTTTAAAGCATCCATATTATTTGTCTGATAATATGAGTTCCACTTTTAATCATTCAGTATAAGTTAGATCACCTATTCGTTTTGATATAAGTTGATAATTTTAATTTAGAATCATATCCTGCTGAGGAGCTGAAACAAGAATCCTTACTTGTTTAAGACATTTGGACCTGAACCAGTAATCAAAATCACGTATCTTTCAGCTTTGTGATTAGTTGTATGCTGCTGTCATCAATCTATGTTATTTGCTTCCACTTTGACATTGTAGACCGGAAGCCAAGACCAACACAGCCTTATATCAATCACAGCATCTGCAGCACTAGTTGGATGGACGTAATGACATTATATCAGAGACGTAATGTAGTTTTCTTTCAGAGATTCTTGCATTAATTGCATTGTTTGTTTGTTTTTTGTTGTTTTTGTTTTTGTTTTTACCCCCCTTGCTTTTTAAGGTTCTCTGTCTTTCATTTAACCAAAATTGTGTATTTGGACAAACTATTTACACTATGTTCCTACTTTTTATAAAACTGTCATTTGAATAAGCTGTCAGATCTGTTTCCAAAAAATGAAATCAGAAATTATATGTTAAGGGTATTTTATATATTCCTCTCAGTTATTTGTATGAACTGAATGCTACATTTGTCATTTGTATGTCTAAAAGACAGTGTTGCTGTCTTGAAGCCAGCTACACCTTATGTCTGTTTGGCGTCCATACACCTGTTAGTAGTGACTACACACACACACACCCATGCTTGTCTTGCTATGTGTAGTGAGGACCTTGGTTGACTCCCATTGCCTTCCAATGATTTTCAGTTATTTTTAACCCTTTTTATGCCCTAACCCTGATAATAACCCTAAATAAGCCATTGCCAGTGCATGCCTAACCTTAAAGGGGAACGCCGTTTTTTTTTTACATTGAGCCCTTGATTTTACGCTATTACATCATGTTCTACTCACCCATATGATTTTTGTGTCATTTGGAGCTGTTCTGAAGATATTCCGTTTGGTTATATCCAAGTAACGTCTTCCTATGGGCAAACAACCTGAAGGCACAAACTAAACTGTTCATAATTTATCATTTATGGTATGCCAGCATTCATAACATGTAGGGGAATCACTGTCCACTGTGAGTAGAATATGATGTAATAACGTAAAATCAAGGGCCCAATGTAAAAAAACGGCGTTCCCCTTTAACTAAACTTAATTTGTACCTTAGTCCTAAACCTAACAGTCAGCAAAAAACAAAATGAGGACCTGCACGATGTCCTCACTTTGATGGTAAAATTTGAAAGATAGTCCTCACTCTGATGTATGTATGGGAGCACACACACACAAGGATATTCAAGGATATTCTTTCCCATCTGCTGTCTGATGGATTGATGAGATCAGACTCAGCAGGGGTAGAAGTATCCCTCTGAGCTGTTACCATATTGAATGAGGACCTAGCCCCAAGTCAGGCTGTCACAGGCTGCAGTTCTACTGCTTCTCTGGGTAACATCTATACAGTTAGATTGAATCAGGAGAGATTCGCCTTGTGTAGTGTTATAAAGCTAATGTAAGGAATAGTTCGAGAGCTGTTAATTTCTGTCATATACAGTGAACCCCCTGCTATTTTGCAAGTTCTCCCACTTAGAAATCAGGAGGGGGCGTGAGAGACATAATCTAGAAAAGAAAAATCCAGAAATGAAAATGTAGGGTTTTTTAACTATTTATTTGTAAGATACAGCTCGGAAAATCAATGTTGATGTTTGGTACAGTAGTCTTTATTTGCAATTACAAAGGTCAAATGTTTCCTGTAGTTTTTCACCAGGTTTGCACACACTGCAGGAGGGATTTTGGCCCACTGCTCCGAGTTTGAGCTCCCTCCAAAGATTCTTTATTGTGCTTAGGTCTGCAGACTGGCTAGGCAATGCCAGAACTTTGATATGCTTCTTCCAGACCCACTCCTTGGTTATCCTGGCTGTGAGCTTCGGATCATTGTCATATTGGAAGATCCAGCCTCGACCTATCTTCAGTGCTCTAACTGAGGGAAGGAGGTTGTTCCCCAAAGTCTCACAATGCATGGCCCAAGTTAAAATCGCCCTCAAAGGGCTCAGGTCCGATCAGCAAACAGTGGGAACATCAGACCCATTTATTTACATGCTACCATTGCAACGTACCTACAGTACATCACCATAACCAAAGCAGACAATTTTAAGGATAGACTTAAAATGGTTGTTCATATACAGAGCCATTTTGCATAATAAGAAGGGAAAAATTTTATAAACTACATATACTTTGTACATGTGAAAAAATAAAGAATCTGTGTATCCATAAAATGTCCATATGTGCATGTAATCATGGAGACACATGGACAGATGGTAGAGAAGCAGGCTTAATACATATTCCCAGAACAGCTTACTGAATATATATTTATTATATTTTTATATAGATATATTAAAACCTTGTATCAAACTTTCTACCCTTTACATTTTTGTACTAATTTGCTTTTTGGGGGCCACTACTGGGGGTTCTAAGTCTAGCATATGAACACCAATAAGTAAAAAGCATGTTCAAATGTATGTAGTCAAACTAAAATCCACTGGTCACACTCAAATTTCATTTCTCAGATTTAGTCATTATAAAATTATCATACTGCTGAAAATCATCTCATCTGCTGTCGCTAATGACCAACCAACACCCCGACTCCCCATCTGGCCTTCCTTTTGCCTCTTGTAAAAATACATCCGGTGATACAAAGAGTGTTTGGAGAGCCATTTTATGTAGACTGATTAGAAAATATGAGGTGATGTGGGGAAATCAAAGTGGCCTTACTGCTAGCTGAGATTTGTCAAAACAAATTCCTAGCAAAAAGTAACCAGCACAGAGGGAAGGTCATTGACATTTCTCAGTTATGATCTTTCAACAAATTAAGTCGGAGGTGTGCAGTGCCCTTGTGGAAATGTAATCAATGCATAAAGTTTATTAGTATTCATCTCAGATTTTTTTTTTTGTTCCAGAGAAAACATGATCTTCTCAGACACAAACATATATGTAGTTGTCATTTCAAATGCAACCTAGGTATCTGAATGTGGCAGGTGCTTTTTATTTACATTAAATTGATGATCAAAAGTAAATAATAAAGATAAACAAAATAAATATAGGTAAGTCTCTGGTGTGTTAAAACAGAGATGCATCTAAATGGTGCAGCATACCGCTCATTGAGGAATGTTTTCTGACATCCCTTGATTAGAGGCAATAACAAATAGCGGAATACCTTTAAAAAAAATTGTATTCTGATGTTTCTAACTTAAAAATGACGCACATTGGCCGTTCCTAGTATTTTCTTTATGTAAGAAATGCTTCTTCTGTGTCGTTAGGAACCTGCTCCTTTACAACTTGGCCCCCAAGTTTAATCCAGAGTTTTCTCATCATAATTTACTCATAGTGACCTTGTGAGCCTTAAGACATAGGCCCTGATCTTCAATGATTCCAAACAAGATGACTATGCAAGATACCTTTTTTTACACCCATTTATCGGGCATGCTTTGATTGATCTCCAAAGATTGGTGTACAAATGTTAAGATCCGCAAAGCGATGTGGTTCTGCCCATTAAAATTAGCAGATTAATTGTAATACTTGCAATTTTAGAGTGGCTGTAAGGTAAAGATGAGGTTCAAAGCCATTGAAATGGAGGTTATAATGATATTTTTGAACAAATATGAATACTACATAATATTTGTATTAAACCTGAAATAGGTAGCTTATTTATCTGCTACGAATAAAAGTAAAATATGGAAATTATAAAAATAACAAAAGTAAAGTACAGAAATTATAAATTACCACAAAACATAAGAAATTTGTTTTTGTCTCCTAAGTGATAATCTGGATTTATCTCTACCAGATACTACAAAACCAGGTAGGCGCTTGCCACAATAATAACAAATTACGTACAATCTTTTTTTATTTACTTTTTAGGGTGGGTTAGATTGCATAAGGATTGTTTGCCACCCTGCTGTAATAATCTCTGCTGGGGTGCATACACATTTTTTCTTTACTAATTCTCTACATTGTTATTTCTGGGGTGCCAAATATGCAGCGACTGCAGCATTTGAGTTTCAGATTTAGAAAATTACTTTGGATGATGTTTAGATGTTTACATATGCATATCTTCCAACCATAAATTTGTGTAGTTTAGTTCTTCATTGGTGCAGTTAACATTGTTGCCTCACAGCATTGATTGGTAACCTGTTAAGGCTGTACCATGTTCTTTTTTTCCCACTGATTACTGGTGAAACAAATGACTTTTGTAATTATGGAATCATGTTCTTGGAAGTTTGAGCAAACAGTGGCAAAAGAGAGCTAAGCGTTATAATTTATTAGATTATGCACTGAAATGGCATAATTGTAGTTTCTGTTAAGTGCATTAAAACCCTAAATATCTTCTCTTTTTTTTTTCTTTCATTTTTTGCATGATTACAGGGATGGGATTTTCTATTGTCTTTTAAAATGTATGTTTCATAAGTAAGTAGTTGAGTCAATTATGAAAAGAATACCAAAGACAATTGCTTTCTAAACTCAAGCTAAATGGCAGAAATGCTGAAAAATATGTAAAGAATTTTATAATATTGTCATGTAAAAAAAAATATATATATAGATGGAATTTTTAATGCACACAGATACTGTGACGAGATCCTGAGGTCCATTGTTGTGCCATACATCCAAGAAAAGCCGAAAACGTCCCAGTTCTTGCATGGCCGGCATACTCATTGGAAATGTCACCAATTGAGCATGTTTGGGATGCCCTGCATTAGCATATAAGACAGCCTGTAACAGTTCCTACTAGGTAAGCACGATATAATCGGCCCCCTATCGGTATCGGCCTGTATCGGCCTTTAAACTGAATATCGGACATCGGCCACCCCACCGATATTTAACCCGATATTTGATCAGCTTCTGAGTTTCTGAAGTCTAAAAAAAAAAAAAAAAATACTACTTCTTCTTCCTCAAAACTTCTTTTTTACAGACTTAAAAACTTCTAAAGACGAGGGAATAATATTGATACATTAAAATATCACAATATCTTCATATGCTGATATATTGCCATTTTTTTTTTTTCAAACATTTTTTATTAGTTTTATGTTTTCACAAATACAAACAATAGATCATACAATGTACTGCTTATAGTCTTATATCGGTATGCAAAGAAAAAACAAACAAACAAAAAAAAAAAAAAAAAAGGGGGGAAGCCAGCGCCCAGTGTTACATTTATGTAATATCATGTATCCAATAGACATGTTTAAGGCCTGATAACACAGACATACCTAGCGGTGGTGGTAAGAGAAAGGAAAAGAAAAATGCCTAGTGATACAAAGGGAGGGTGTCCTTTAGTTAAGACCTGGTGAAACCTTCCACTTCATAGAATTCTGACCTCTCATCACCAGTTGTGTCAACTCTTTAGGTAGATAGCTAAGCACAGGAGACCACATATCAAGAAAATGTTTTTCATTACCCTTAAGAACCGCACAGATCCTTTCATGAGGGAGGACCCTAAATATTTCCCTGTACCACTGTGTGACAGTTGGTGGCGTATTCTTAATCCAATTAATTAAAATGCATCTTCTGCCCAGCAGCAATAATTTGTCACAGAGCTTGAAGTGTGATTGTTTCAGAGTGACTGATTTTGAGGGGAGGCCAAGAAGAAACAGACCTGGGTCACATCTGATCTTTACATGAAACACGTCACTCAGCTCTTTAGAGATTGCAGCCCAGAATCTTTTAATCAGTTTACACTGCCAGAAATAATGATAGTATGTTCCAACCTCTCTTCCACATTTGGTACATAGGGGAGAAAGCTGCCGATCCATCTTATTCAGTATAAAGGGTGTTATATGTAAGCGATGTAGAATCTTATACTGTGTCTCTCTGAGCGTATTACATATAAAAGTTGAGTTAACTACATTAATGGCTTCTTGCCAGTCATCCTCGATGTATACTGTGTCAAGGTCTCCCTCCCATTTCCGCGCAATGTCCCCGGCACCACCTTGGGTGAGAGAGTAAAGCACTGCGTAGAAAGCAGAAATAAAGTGCCTAAGTTTTTTCCGGTTGACAAAGAATTTCTCAATCTCATTGTGTGTGACCAAGCCAGAAGGGGAAAGCCCCAAAGAGCCAATGAAATGGCGAATTTGAAGAAAACCGAAAAAGTCTTCTTTGGGAATACCAAATTTTAACTGCAATTGTTGAAATGTCATAAGTACGTTCTCTGTAAACAAATCTCCGATTACTCTCACTCCTCTGCCATGCCACAAGTCAAAGATGTTGGGCTTAAGGCCTGGGATAAAATCCTGGTTTCTTGTGAGAGGTGTCAGGAGTGAGGAGCAGAGGCCACCTCCTGCATGGTTCCAAATCCTCTGCCAAACTCTAATTGTGTTGTAAACAATTGGATTATGTTTAATATCTCTTGATAGCTTCTTCCTATCACCAGTAGTGAGGCTCCACAAAGAAGCAGGCTTAGAGGCCCACGAATCAAGGCAAGAGTTTGAGTTAAGGTGAGCCTGTAACCACTCCCACAAAAAACGAGCATGGCAAGCCCAGTTGTAATAGTAAATGTTTGGCAAAGCCATGCCACCTCTGTTAACAGGAAGCTGTAAAGCTTTGATTTTCTGTCGAGGTCTCCTGCCATGCCAAATAAATCTAGAGAATGCTCTCTCTATATCTATAATGACTTTTTTAGATAGCCAAAGAGGTAACATTTGGAGGGGATATAATAGCCGTGGAAAAATATTCATTTTAATTAAGCTTATACGCCCCATAAATGATAAAGGAAGGTCATGCCACCTTTCTAAGTCCCTTTTTATTTTACTAACTGTTGGAGAGAAGTTAAGCTTCCATAGTTGTGACAGGTTAGGGGACACCCTAATTCCCAGGTAAGTGAAGCCATGTTGGGAGCATCTCAGGGAACACCTAGAGGGTAGGTCCTGTACAGTAGCAATACCTAATGGCATTGCCTCTGATTTATCAAAATTAATTTTATAACCTGAAAAGGAACCAAACTCATGAATAGTGGATAAGATAGCTGGTATTGAGATGTCAGGTTTTGTTACAAATAACAGAATATCGTCTGCATATACTGCTATTTTATGAATTTTACCATCAATCATCACACCATGCACATTTTGTTGTGACCTAATAGCCACTGCTAGGGGCTTCAGTGCAAGAGCGAACAGAAGCGGGGATAGAGGACAACCCTGTCGAGTTCCCCTATGTATTGTGAAAGATGGAGATCGAACACCATTAGTCATGACACAGGCTGATGGGGAACTGTAAAGTATCTTGATCCATTTCAGAAAATCACCCCCTATCCCGAATCTATCCAAGACATTGAACAAGTACTTCCATTCAATCCTGTCAAATGCCTTTTCAGCATCTAAAGACACAGCAAAAGCCCTACAGTTCGATTGGCTTGCGTACTGAATTACATTAAGTAATCTCCTCATATTTGTGAGGGAGAAGCGATCTTGTATGAACCCAGTCTGATCTGGGTTTATTAAGAAAATCAACAGCTTCTCCAATCTCATTGCAAGTAATTTAGAAAGCAGCTTACTATCTACACCGATAAGGCTAATAGGTCTATATGAGCCACAGTAGTCTGGTGGTTTATCTTTTTTGAGGATGAGGTTTATGTTTGCCAGGTTAAGGGTTGGTGGCAAACCTCCACACCCAAACGAGTGCATAAACATGTCAGTAAGTGGTCCTACCACCAGGTGGCTTAGTTTCTTATAAAATTCTGGACAGAAACCGTCGGGTCCAGGGGCTTTTCCACCCTTAAGGGAGGCGATGGCTTCTCTGACTTCTATCTGAGAGATTGGAGCACCAGATGTTGTTCATCTGTCAGGCGAGGTAGAGTCGCGCCACTTAAGAATTCCGTTATTTTAGCATCGGATGAGCTGCATTCAGATGAATAAAGTTTTTGATAGAATTCCCTCATAACCCTGTTAATGTCTGTCGTTTTATGATATCTGTCCTGGTTGTTGTCTTGTAGTGATGAAATTGTGTTTGCTTCCATTCTGCCCCTTGTTAACCTTGCTAGTAGCCGGCCCGGTTTATTCCCTGTCTGATATAATCTGTGTTTAGTAAAGAAAATGGTTGATTCTGCCTGTTTTGTGAGTAATTGATTTAAAGCTGAGCGAGCTGCTTCTAATTTCTCAGACAGTACTCTAGAGGGTGAATTTTTAAATTGCAGCTCTGTTTGTTGTACTATTCTTTCTAAGTGTAATTGTTCTTTGATGGCAGCTTTTTTCTGAGCTGTGGTATATGAAATGACACATCCCCTAATAAAAGCTTTAGCTGTCTCCCAGAGTAACGAAGGGTTGACATCTGGGGTCTTATTAGTATCCATAAAGAAATTCCACTGATCTGTAATGTAGTCAACAAAAGATGGGTAGCTCAGTAAGGAGGGATTCATCCTCCAGTGGCGAGAGGCAGGATCAGCATAAGGGGGGCTAATGCATAAAATAACAGGAGAGTGATCGGAGATTGTACATGTGCTGATTGAACAGTTTCTAACTCGATCCAATACCATTCTTGAAGATAGGAAGAAATCAATCCGAGAGAATGTTTGATGGGGCTGAGAAAAAAAAGTATAATCTCTCTCCCTAGGATTAGTGACTCTCCAGGTGTCATATAGTTCTAAGTCTTGGCAGAACTCTTGTAATCTCAGACTTTTTCTTGAAGTTGTAGTAGACCTGGGAGGAGACTGGTCAACGTCTGGGTCGTGAATACAATTAAAATCCCCCCCCACTACTATGTACGGCGTATGTACTGAAGCAATGTCCGACAGCAGTTTTGGGAAGAAAGTAGCCTCGTATATATTTGGGCCATATATGCAACCTAATAAGATGTGTTCTCCATAAAGATAGCCTGAGATAAGAACATAACGACCGTCATTGTCGCTTATTGTTTTCTCCAAAGTAAAGGTAAGACTCCGGTGGATTAATATAGCAACTCCTCTACTCTTAGAGTTATATGATGAGTAAAACACCTGGCCCACCCAATTCCTCCTCAATTTAAGGTGCTCATTGTCAGTTAAATGAGTTTCTGACAATAGTGCTATAGTGATATATTGCCATTTAAAAACACCATATCAATCTCTTTTACTAATGAAATATTGCTATATGTCATCGTTATGCTACGAAATACCCCGAAAATTCACGAAATGTTGCCATATTTTTATATGTTGATATATTGACGCAGTATCAACTATTTTACTAAAAAAATCTCAAAAGAATTTTCAAAATATCACGAGAGTTTGTAACAGATCGATGAAATTTCACGAGATTTTAAAAGTAAAATAGATCGATACCTTGTTTTTAAAAATCAATTTGATATCAGCATATGAAAATATATTTGAGTATATTATTTTTCAAAGTGTCAGAAATGGATAACAAAACGGCTATTTTCAATGACTACTTATTTTTGTCCAGCTTTAACATCGGTGTCGATATCGGTTATCGGTTACATGAGTTTTAAAATATCGGCATATCGGATATCGGCCAAAATCCCAATATCATGCATCCCTAGTTCCTACCATTATCCAATAATTTTGCACAAAATCAGAATCAGACATACTTTAATAATCCCAGAGGAAAATTACTTCAGAGGCTGAAGAGGAGTGGACCAACATTCCACAGGCCTCAAATTATTATGATTATCTCAGCAAAGGAGACATGCTCACTATGACAGATTAAGACTGGTTTGTGAACAATATTTAGAGGAAACCAAAAGTGTTGCGTTTATGTTTTTGTTGAGTATAATTGTTAGTTGTTATAGCAATGGATCATTCAATACATGAGGCGTCCCGTAAAATATGAATAAAATTTTAAAAAGTATGAATCTTCCTCTCCTCTGGGTCAGACTCCGGCTTCATCATTTTAGAACTACGATTCTCACCTTAGGAACATGCGTCAAGCTGCAGGTACTGTACAGCCTAACTTTGAATCCCTTTTACCTACAGACAGCCTGATCTCTCTATTGTCTACCATCAAAGTTTTTTCGCTCTCTGATGTCACGAGTCAGAGCCAAATCCAGTTATCTTGTCCTGGGCCTGTCTAATGTTCCCCTAGAAACAACAGTTATAACAAACAACATTCTAATGATCCTAGTGGCATCAACTGCTGTTTGCATTTACAAATATAATCGGTTAGTTTATTGTTATCACAATAAATGACAGTTGTGTTAATAAATATAACACAACTCATCAGGGGGTTCTAATTCTTAACAGGTAAACAGTTTACAATAAGCCTGTTGGTTAATTTAAGAGCATGGTTTGATTTTATGTAACACCCTGAATATCTGTATAGTTTTGTGTGCATAAATAGAAAGCAGGAGAAAATAAACGACCTACTGAGCAGAGGGAAGTAAAAACAGGTTAGAACACACTGTGGGAGGCAGATAAGCTTATATTAACAGAACTGACCAGCGCAGTGCAGTAGGAGTTCCTCCACACACAATTCCTTATTCTGTCAAGACAATAACTTGCTCACAATCACTCGCACAAACTACCATTAACGGGGCACAAGCTTTTGTTTTTAAAAAAAGTCAAAAAGTGTCTTGTTTGGTATGTTGAGAGTAAATCCAAAATGCATACAGAAATTTGAGATGAGCATAGTGAAGGTTTATTTATATAATAAACTTCTATCTGAGATAAAATCAGTCAAACTGATTATTACAAAGCAAATAATTAAATAAAGCATATTTAATTTCCTTTTGTGATTAATAAATTCATTTTGAATCAAAATGAATAGTCTGAAGTATATTCTAGTATTGTTGGTTTTAATAATTCTGTTATTTTCTAATCTTTTTATTATCTTTATGGGCAATGTACTCTCTAAACGCAGCAATAGGTTGTTGACAGTAGAGAAGAATACAGAGATGTTTGTTAAACTGCACTGTCCTTCCTTGTCAGGCAACAATGAAAGCAAAGGTTGAAACAGAAAAAAAAAGATTTAATGGGAAACAAAAGCTTATTGAAACAAATTCCACAATGAAAATAGAAGTGGAAGAACAGAACATATAAACAAAACACAGCTCCCAAAAATCTAGCAGTAAATAAAAAAATAAAATATATAACAATTGACGTCAGATGACCAATAACAGAGAGAACCAGCAGAGAAAAATAAGCAGAGGAAAATATTCACTGTGATGAGATAATTAGATGGTGCAAGAGACTGGTAAGAGACTTGGGTCCCTTTAACATTATCTCCACATTGGTCAGCTCCACTCCACTCAACTGTTTTGCAAGCATTTCTGCAAAGTTTCTGCACAAAGGGCAAAAACATATCTTGGGGCCTTATTGTAAATATTTTTTATTTTCAAATGTAGAAAAATGTGGGACCTTTAAAACATTTGTTTTGGTGAAGAGTCCTAGTTAAAAACCTGCTGGACAATTCAGGGTGTGAAAGTGGCTGTTTTTTTGTTTTTTTCATGTGGGCTCTTAGTTTAACCAGAATAGCCCCAGGGGCTCGCTCACACACACAAAGTGTGTTTTTGGTCCTCCTCCTAGATTGATGTCAATCCTGGAACAGTTTAAAAATTAGCTCTTCTTGGTATCAACACTCCTCTCTCTATTCGAGTAAAAGGGGCTATTCCAACAATCGGGGACTCACCTGCTAGCTAAAAGCCTAAGCAACTACACAAAAAGGTTTTTTACCTTTGAAAAGTAACTTACAAAACACGTTCTTTTTCATAATATTAACTCGGTGTCTCGCTATGGGATGCAGCCTCCTGCAGCCCTGATAGAAGCATCTATCTCAATCTGCCAATCCTGATTGGCCGGTGGAAGTGCCCGTCATACGCCACGCCCCGTAGCTCCGACTACTAAAGCGTGTGCGGATCACGGCACTCCAATTCAAAACCTCTTCTCACCTGAGAGCTTATCTCACGTCGGAGACTTCGCTAGCTTAACTGCCCACAGACGGACCTTTCTAGTTTCCGTCGCCGGACGCTAGCACTGTGCTCTGGCTTCTGCCCTGTCCGCTCACTCCAGACCGGACCGGTATCCTTTTGTCTCTCTTCACGGCGGAATCCCTCTCGGCTCCCCTCCACGGACGCTCGAGTCGGACGAGCATTTAGCACACCAGCTACTTCCTCGACCCCGCCACGCTAGCACGCCAGCTAGCTACGGTTCCTTTCCCTACCAGCACTCCAGCTCGTCGGGAAATGGCGGCCGTCCAAAACCCCCACGCCAGGGGAGACTACCGTCTTTGTGGCTGCGGGAATAAAATTTCAGGGAAGGACACCCACCCGGTGTGCAGTACCTGTCTGGGAGTCGACCACGCCAGGTTGGCCCTAGAAATTCCCGGCTCCTGTGGACACTGCAAAGTGTTCACGGTTAAGAGCCTCAGACGCAGGCTAGCCAGCCAGGTTAGCGTCTCGGACTGTGACCCATTCCTCCCCACCGCCGCACAAGGTGCAGCCGCGGAGGAGGACGTGGACACAGCTGGGGAAGCTCCGGAGACTGACTACGACTGGGGTGCCCAGTGCGAGCAGCTCCATGCCCCCCCGTTTCCCGAGGAAGACGTGCTGGAAGTCAGCCCCATGGAGGAGGATGACGACACCTCGTTCCTCATATCAGAGGACGAGGAAGAGGATGACACCTTCATGGCCCCAGCACAGCCTGAGAGGCCTAAACCGCCGTGCCCTTCCGCCAAGGAAGACAGGGGAGCGAGCTCACCAGCTCCCTCCCTCCATGTGGACCTGCTCGACGTGTGCAAACGCGCGGCAGAGAAGCTGGAGATTCCCTGGCCGGTCGCAATAGCGGAGCCCACCCGGTCCCGCTACGAAGGCAAACGGCTTCCCCTGGCACGAAATGCGGTGAAGCAGCTTCTCCCTGTCTTCCCCGAGTTGCTGACGGAGCTCTCCAAAACATGGACTAGCTGCCCATACAGCAACAGGAGCCCTATTTCGGGCGCAGCATCCCTCGACTGCGAGGCGATGGACGCCCACGGCCTCCTCTCCATGCCTCCGGTGGAGGTCCCGGTAGCTGCGCACCCCTGCCCAGGCAGCGTGAGCCAGCTGTCTGCAGCTTCCCCCAGGCGCCCGACGCTGCCAGCTAAGCCCGAACGGTTTCAGTCTGCGCTGACCGAAAAGGCATACAAAGCAGCAGCCCTCTCGGCCAGAGCCCTCAGCGCCCTCTCCATCCTCACTGCCTACCAAGCGGAGTTGTTTGGCGCGTCTGCTGAGGAGCAAGACCCGGATGCGTGGGAGGAGATGGCGGTCATCGCAGACCTGTCTCTCCGTATCCAACGTGTCGCGGTCCAGGCCACAGGGAAGGTGATGGCAACCCTCGTCGTCCAGGAGCGAGCGCGATGGCTCAGTCTCGCTAACCTGACCGACAGGGAGCGGGATGACATCCTGGATATGCCGATCGTCCCTGAAGGCATCTTCGGCTCTGCATTGGCCACAATGCAGCAAAGATGTGAGGCAAAGAAAAAGGACAACGAGGCCCTCAAACTCTGTCTCCCTCGGAAAGCCCCTGCGCCTTCACCTCCGGTGCAACGCAAAACCTTTGCGCATGCAGCCTCCCAGCCGCCGCGTTTTAAGATACCAAGACGGCCACCACCGCCAGGTCCGCCCCCTCCAATGAGGAAGGAGCGCGGAGCCGGCTGGCAGGGGAAACCTGCCTCCACGACCGCTACGCCGCCGCCGCCCACAGCTGCCGCGAGCTCGATCCCACAGGCGAGGAAGAAAAAGAGGGCGGCCTGACAGCCGCCAGTTCCTCAGTTGGTGCAGCCTGCTGTTCCCCGTTGCGCAGGCCCACCGTTTTGGCTTGTTTGTGCGCACCCCACGCCACCGTTGCCCATCCCAGAGCCGGTCCGCGAGGAGAAGGACATCGCCCCGGAGGTCTGCGCGGTTGCGCCCCGAGCGGAATGTCCACAAGCACAGTCACACACCCTTGTTCAAAGAAAAAATAGTGTCAAAATAAAAATAATAAATCTGTCACAGCCAGGCCACGAGCCGAGGGTGCAGATAATAAAAAAAGCCAAAACAGACGATGCTCTCTCCATAAGCAGGGTGGCCGCTCAGCCCCCTGCAGCTCTGCTCCTGGGACGGGCACCGCCGTCCCCGCGGAGCAGAGCAGAGCGCCCCACCGTGCCTCCGGTGGTGCCCGAGAATCATTTCTCGGTTCCACCACAGGGGGGCACGGGGCAGGAGCCGCAATATGTTCCCCCGCTTTCTCTCAGATGGGAAAGCTGGAGAGCAGCAGCAGCTCCACCGTGGGTGTTGCGCACAATTTCCCGGGGATACAGGCTTCAATTCGCCACTGTCCCTCCCCGCTTCTCCGGTGTAATACACTCACATGCACAGGGAGAATCAGCTCGAGTTTTACGGGAGGAAATTCTCTCTCTGATAGACAAACGAGCAGTTTCTGTCGTATCTCCCGAACAGAGTCTGTCAGGGTTTTATTCCAGATACTTTCTCGTCCCCAAACGGGGGGGGGGAGAGGAATCCGCCCTATTCTGGACTTAAGAGCCCTGAACAAATTCCTGCGGAAATACAAGTTCAGGATGCTGACACATGCAGCACTGTTGCGTCTAGTAAGACCGAACGACTGGTTTTCGTCCGTGGATCTGAAAGACGCGTATTTCCACATTCCCATTTATCCCCCTCACAGACAATATCTCCGATTTGCCTTTCAAGGGGTGTGTTACGAATACCGTGTTCTACCATTCGGTCTGTCTCTCAGTCCGAGGGTTTTCATACGGTGCACAGAGGCCGCGGTAGCCCCGCTCAGACGCCGGGGGATACGTCTGGCCACGTATTTAGACGACTGGCTCCTGTTAGCGCAGTCAGAACAGGAAGCCAGGGTTCACACACACATTGTCACAAAACCCCTGATGGATTTGGGTTTTGTGATAAATATGGAAAAAAGCCACCTATCTCCAACGCAGGAGATATGCTTTCTGGGATTATCCCTGCGCTCTGTTCCGTTCACAGCCCGCCTGTCAGAGGAAAGAGTGACGGCTTTCAGAGCGTGCCTTGCACAATTCCGTCTGCACAGGTCTGTCCAGTTCAGACTGTGCCTTCGGTTGCTGGGTCTGATGGCCTCAGCCATCCTCGTGATTCGCCTAGGCCGCCTTCACATGCGGAACTTTCAGCGCTGGGTCGCTTCGCTCCAAATGGACCCCGTGCGTCATGGCGCACGGCGGATAACGGTCACAACGGACTGTATAACAGCTCTGCGCTGTTGGCAAGCCCCGTCCTTCCACGGATGCCAGCCTATCAGGCTGGGGCGGCATTCACGAGGGCAGGTCTGTGAGGGGTCGCTGGAGCCAGGCCCTCCAGCGCCTTCACATAAACTTTCTCGAACTTTCGGCTGTGTTTCTTTCTCTGAGACACTTCCTCCCATTCCTCTCGGGTCACCATGTCCTGGTGAGGACGGACAACACGACAACAGTGGCGTATATCAACCGCCAAGGGGGCCTGCGCTCCCGCATGTTGCACAATCTGGCGCGCGACCTGATTCTCTGGAGCAGTGCCCACTTTCTCTCCCTGAGAGCGACGCACATTCCGGGAGACTTGAACACGGGTGCGGACCTGCTGTCCAGAGGCGCGCCAGTGTACGGGGAATGGACGCTGCACCCACAGGTCATGGAGCAGATATGGGCACGCTACGGGCGCGCTCAGATAGATCTGTTCACGTCCAGGGAAAACGCTCGATGCGAGCTGTTCTTCTCTCTGAGCACTCTGAATGCCCCTCTGGGCGTAGACGCACTAGCGCACGCCTGGCCGCACGAGCTGCTATACGCGTTTCCACCGCTGGCCCTGACACCCCCCACTCTCGCCAGAGTGAGGACATTCAATCACAGACTGATCCTAATAGCTCCACACTGGCCAGCGCAACACTGGCTGGCGGAGATATTCCAGTTGCTGTGCGCCCAGCCTTGGGAGCTGCCGCTGCGCAGGGACCTGCTCTCGCAGGGTGCGGGGACAGTGTTCCACCCACACCCGGAGCGACTGCAGCTGTGGGCCTGGCCCGTGAGTGGCTTAATTTAACCACTGCCGGGCTCCCTCAGAGTGTAATTAATACTATCCAAAACGCCAGGGCTCCCTCCACTAGGAACCTATATGGCTCCAAGTGGGGACTGTTTGAGCGGTGGTGTCTTGAACGGGACTACGTTCCTTTTCAGTGTTCTGTACCAGCGATTCTGTCGTTTTTACAGGAACTGATTGATAAAGGAAAAGCTTTTTCCACGGTTAAGGTTTATCTGGCAGCTATAGCAGCATGCCATATAGGATTTGGAGACAAAACGGCGAGCCAACACCCTTTGGTTTGTCGGTTTATGAAGGGCGCCCGCAGGCTCCTCCCCGTCTCCAGACCTTTGCTGCCTCCGTGGGATTTGTCGGTGGTTCTGGAGGGGCTTAAGGGACCCCCATTTGAACCATTGTTGGGGTCCAGTCTTAAACATCTGTCTCTCAAGACAGTGCTGTTACTGGCCCTGGCCTCTGCGAAACGAGTCAGCGACATTCATGCGCTCTCTGTGAACCCCGCATGTACCCGGTTCGACCCGGAATACACGCGTATGGTTCTGAAGCCCAACCCGGCTTTTGTTCCTAAAGTGGTTGGTTCTTGTTCACCGATCGAGCTAGCGGCGTTTGCCGCCTCCCCAGGTGAACGGCGAGCGCACACGCTGTGCCCTGTTCGAGCCGTGCGCTCTTATATGGACAGGACGCAGAGCTTCAGGATGAGTGATCAGCTCTTTGTCTCCTGGGCGGAGCCCCGTAAGGGGCAGCCGATCACAAAGCAACGCCTCGCCCACTGGGTGGTGGAGGCTATAGCTTTGGCGTATGGAAGCAGGGGTCTGCAGCCCCCGGCGGGTCTGCGTGCACACTCTACCCGCGGGATGGCTGCGTCCTGGGCTTTATTTCGGGGAGTGTCCGTTCAGGACATTTGTTCAGCGGCGAATTGGTCTTCGCCTCTGACTTTTGTCCGGTTCTACATGCTTGACGTGTCTGGACCGTGCGTGGCCAGTGCGGTCCTAGAGTCATAACTGACCTTGTGGACCTTCCACATCGGCTGGTTCTTGTTCGATAAGCTGTCTGGCAATACGGGAGCTACCATATCCCATAGCGAGACACCGAGTGAATATTATGAAAAAGAACGTTTGGTTATCTAACATAACCCCAGTTCTTAGAATAATATGAGCGAGGTGTCTCGCCAGACGACCCTTCTTGCAGGGCGGCGAGAAGAGGTTTGCTTGTTGAATTGGAGTGCCGTGATCCGCACACGCTTTAGTAGTCGGAGCTACGGGGCGTGGCGTATGACGGGCACTTCCACCGGCCAATCAGGATTGGCAGATTGAGATAGATGCTTCTATCAGGGCTGCAGGAGGCTGCATCCCGTAGCGAGACACCTCGCTCATATTATTCTAAGAACTGGGGTTATGTTAGATAACCAAACGTTTTATTGTTAAAGATCTAGAGTTAAGAGTACTTCTTTAAATTTCACCATTGTTGCACATGTTTTGTTTGATGTTCATGTTTGATGACCAGTATATATAAGTGAAAACTTAAAATTAACATATTTTATTGAGACCACCTAGATCTCCACTCTAATGAGGTGTTTAATGTTCTTTTTTTATATTGTTTAGTAGGAGAATTTGTCCCCAATAAAATACATTTGTCTTGTACTTTAAGATAATGGCAGTGATAGTAATGAAAGATTTGTAGGTAAATTTGTTGCAATGATCAGGTGGGGTCGAGTTATTAAAAAATGTGTGGCTTGACAATGACATGGAACATAAGTCACAATATTGTCAGTATGAGGCTCTGATGGCTGTCATAACACATTTGTCAGGTGGTGTGAAGCTGTCGTCTCTGCAGGGTTTATCATTGGTACTCACTTATCATGGCTGACACCTCAAAGCAAGGCATCATCTGTTTGACAGCTCCCTTTGAATACCAACTTTTTTAACTTGTAAAAAAAAAAAAACCCTGTCAGATACGTTGAATACATGATCGGTTAAAGTGACTGCTACCAGTTTGGTCAGTCTCTTCTTAGGAAGCGTTTCACCCACACAGGGTCCAAACCCTGACTATTTCACACACTTCTGAATGATTTAACTGAGCAAAGGGTGAACTGTGAATTTTATGTCTTATTTATTAAAGCAGTTAACACTTCTTCAGTTGTCTGCCACAGATCCACAGTTTATACACTTCTTAATATTTTGCACTTTCAAAAAAGGATTGTTATTCATTAAATCGCTTTTTTATAAAACTGTTTATAAAAATGTGCTCAACTTGAGTACTGCAAACAAAATACCACTTTGGGCATGATTTTGATAAAGGAGAAGAATAATAACATAAACAAAAGATCATAAACATTGACTATGTTTGATATGTGCCCTTTAAAGCCTAATATTCAGCCTTTTTATTTAATAGGAGCATAATCTACATTGGATCTGTTAATGCAAAAGCATTAATTGGTTGAATAACTGATGATTTCTGGAAGGAACTATTCCATTTTACAGTGGAAACTACATCTCTTTTTTAAATTTCACAGAGGTTTGTAAAAACAAAATTTACCGGTTTCCTGTTTCTCTCTAAAACAGTAGTTTGTGCTGCACTGGTAACAACTCAGTAACTTTTGTAGGGCTTCAATATTGCAAATCTCAAGTGCTGTTTAAAATCAAAAGCAAAAAAGTGAAGATGTTTACATAGAGAAGAGAACTTAGGCAAAAGACGGCTCAACTTACTATTGCGCTCCTCTGTACAGACCAAATCCAAATGCACGGACTAGAAACTACAGCAATCTTACAGACTAATCAGACTGTTGGGTGTTTTTTGGTCTTTTGGTGTCTCCTTGGTCACCCATTATAAAGTATATAAAATACATGTTATCATTCTCATTAGGTTGCTGTTACGTGACATTATCCCACCTTGCTGCTTGACATTTTAGATGGCTCCGGGTGGTGTCTGTGCTGGCCTTTTCAGCCTGACAGCAAATTTCTGCATATACTTTTACTCTGCAGAGCTTTGTAACACTCTTTGTTGTTTAAGTACTCTTTAAAGGTAATGTAACTGTATCTTGCTTGCATGTTAAGGAGGAACATATCTTTAAAAATCATTGAACAATGACACCCTCTGTTTTAATTCTTTTTATATGTAATCTCCTTTTATCTGACCTGTAATATAAGGACCATACAGTATCTATTGGATGTGGGAAAGATAGGGATTGATACTGATGATTTTTTTCTTTTGTAATGATCAAACCAAGCTGCTTCAAAATAAAAAATTATATATGTGTATATGAGGCAGAAGGAAGACCACAGGGAGGAAATAGATGGTCCTCTAAACTTGTTTTTTTGTGCCAAATCAGCCATTCTGTCAATCTACCAAATTCTGTGGCCAACTTTCACCTTCCCTGTCTCTGATAAAAAAGAGGTGCCAAAGTCCACATGGGTTTAGTGTTTCATAGCTGCCATATTCATGTTTTTTCCAAGACTCTTGAGTGAGAGAATAGCCCTTTGAAAAGGGGTTATTCTCTAATTTTGATTGCTCATGTGGAAGATATGTCAGGCAATTGCATGTTTTGGGGGCAGGTGCTCACGCCAAAAAGGGCACCTATCTCCAATATATATTCATAGCACATCTAACATTTATGTAATTTTGTTTTAACCCAATTGAAATACATCTTATCAAATGGTTTATCACCAACCATTAAATAGAATAAACAAGGCCATACTGTGCATGTCTTTTAATAAATATTTCATTCAAAACTTATCACTCTGCTCTAAATACATTAAATAAAAAGAGGCATATAATACTCTGTATAATATTTAACTGTCAGGGCTCAGAACTGAGGACCCAGAATTTGATGCAGACAGATTAGTGTGATTCACAAAAATGTTTATTGACATGCGTTGGATCGGCAACTAGCAACAAAGGCATCAAAGGCTGGAATCTCGAGAGGGAAAACTCAGGAGCCTGAAGACTGCAGAACTGGTTGATGAGCAGACTCAAACAGGCAAAGGAAGACAGGATTATCAGAAAGACCCAAGCCGGTGTCAAAGAGCTTAGCAGGAGTCCTGATCAGAATATCAGAGATCCAAAGAGGTGCCGAGAGGAAATCCAAGTTGACGTCAGAAGACAGATCCAGGTTCAGTTCAAGCAAAAACCAACAGGAGTCTGAAGACAGGTCAGGCAAACGGTCACAACAGGAACAGGTAGACTCAAAGGTCCGAGGGCAGAACTGGTCAGGATCAGTCAACCAGAACAACAACAGGTAACAACAGAACTCTAACCGAAGGCTCGAATAATCTGGCAATGATGACTGGGGGCAAGCAGTTTAAATAGAGGCAGGAGCAGGTGGATACAATGAAAAGTGATGAGAAACTGGGCAGGTGAATGGAATGAACCATCAAACTAGTCATCAGTACCAAGATCATGACTATTTAACAAAGAGGCTTCCTGTGGAGGTTAATAGAACAGGGTTGTGCAACTGATTACTTACAATGTATCAATAAGCGAATGGAATCAAATATACAGTTAAATAAAATTTAACCCATTCCTTCTTATTTTTTTAACGCCTCTCTGTATCATAGCTCATTGTACAGGCTTCCATATATATTGGTCTGTCATGTTAGCTAAGAAAAATTATTCCTCACCTGTTGGTGTGTACATGGCTTTTAGTCACTGAATATTGCATGTTTGTTTCTGTTTATAAAATTTTATTCTCAGAGCTACTTAATACATTATTGTGTTGCAAATGTTTGTAATAATCCTTATTTTCCTCCCATTTTTCCACATTAAAATCATAAAATTTTTAAATTAAACCATAGAAAATTATTAGAATTTGAGTGGTCATTCAAAGGCACTTTTTATATACCTACCCTCCACACATGCTCACTTCAAAATCATGGATTACTTGGGTAGATCGCATTAAACTTGAATGAAAAGGCACATTTCATCAGTAGATTGAACATCTACATGCTAATTTTCCTCTTTTGAAAAAAATGAAAAAAATGCCACTGCAACATTGTGACGTGTTGTGGTGAATTTTACTCTGAGCTAAATTCGGTATTCCATATTTAAACACTGACAGTACATGGTTGTCTATTGCAAAAAGTTACAGAAGGTCAAAGTGTGATGGCTGCAGCAGTTTGGCGGGTGGAACAGGAGAGTGGGGCAAACACAACGCTTGTACACACTGTGGATCGACTGGTACAAAATGCTCACAAGAACTTCAATAAATGCTAGAGAAACATCAACATACCTTTTGAAGGAATTATTGGCAGAGAGGGACATTTCAAGAGAGGGGCTCCAGCAGAAACAGTGCTTCTCTCATCCAGCTCAAAACTTCAGGTGCTTGAGGACCACTAGAGGTCTATCCATGCACATGCCTTGGATGTATAATTATTTTTAGTTAAGATAATCAAGTTAAACATGAATATTCTAAGGGTTTGTTTTACAAGTAACAAAACTCAAAAGCATTACATTTTAACTTCAGATAATCTTTGCTTATCTTTGGTCTTTTTGATTGATTTGTCTCTAATGTTGAGGTCAGGCGAAGTTTTCACCTCATATGCTTTATATTCAATTGTGTTTTTAAGGTAAATGTCTAATGAGTTTTACTTCCTGTTTCTTAAGAAAATAAACTCGTACATTGTCTCTTTGATATGTTAATTAAATTTCACACACAAATATAATCCAAAACTAAATTTATTCGTATTCATGATAATTACCTTTTCCTAAATAAGGGTAATTTCTTAAATCCTGAAAATCAAATGTCTTTTACTGCAACCTCAGTGAGACCTTTATTAGAACCTCCTCTGTTATTAACCAGTGACATTTCCCTACTGCTTGGTTAAACAATTAGACTAGCAAAAATGTAAGATATTTCAAAGGCTTATCTTGAATGGGGTAAAAAAAAGACCAGGCTGTGAAAATACAGCCTGTAAGATATTTACAATTTATGTAACACCTTCACCTTTTATTCTTAAATTAGTTTTGTTACTCTGTAGTTTTTGGAATGTGTATCTAACAATAATCCTCTCTTTATTTTCTCAAAATTCAATCTCAAACTTGTATTTTATTGGTAAGCAAAAAAAAAAAAGTTTGATGTATTTTTGAAATGACAAAAGATGTATATAATTTTATTTCATGTTTTTTTTATGTTTATTTTGTTTTTATGTATGTCTTGTATCATCTGATGCCCCTAAATACAATCCAGTGCAGCTGTCTTCAGAAGTGATCTGCTTTGTAAATTGAGTCAACTAATGTGTAAATTATTATAAATGCATCTTATCAATCCAATTAAACATGTTGCAGGCAGCTGTAAGGATATCCGTCTTCATCAGGTACAGCAGCTGATCAGAGTTACAGGGAAGAATAAGAAATACATGGTTATCTGGAGAAAAAAGAAAAACGCTGCAGAAGATTTTATGAAAGAAGGAGGTTCACTGTCTTGTAGGAAAATGGTTAATGTCAAACATTATTCACTTTTTGTATTTCCCAGTCAAAGTCCAGTCCTACATCTGTTTGAGAATATGTGCCAATCAGGGGCATTGCTTGGCACAAAAATTTACTGGGGCACTGGCCCCCTACCGCATATGCCCCTCCTGTCATACACAAATACAGACAAGCACACTGCCCCACACTGATAAATTCCTACCAAAATTACTAGTTGAGATATTAATGAGTGTAAGAGCATATTTGTTTTAACAAACATGAACATTTTCAACCTTGCAGCTATACAAAATAAGACATTACCAACTTTAAAAATAAAAAGTTTCCTTATACACATTCTGAAGTAATCATTAATTCCTAGGTTTCAGAGTTTTAGTTCAGGGGAAAGTTTAACTCAACCCGAACTAAGTTTTCCTTTTATCTTTTGAGCATTAAAGTGTACCTCCTATTTTTCATTTTTGCAAGTCGGTCAATCACTAGACTGTGACTCAGCTTAGAAGTTCTTCCTTTTTAACTGATAAAATAGCAAGATGATGGAGCCTGTCTTGTCCCATTGTGCACCTCGGCCAAGTGTGGAGCCTTCTCAACACACTGAATGACCTTTCACAACTCCATCTGTAGACTGGGATTGTGAGGGAGATCTGGATGACCTGCGTTAGTGTTGGGAATATGATGTTATCAAGCAAGTTGAAAACACACTGCATATCCTTGATGACAAGGCTTTCTTTTTCAACCATAAAAAGCTTTCAAACCATTTTGAATTAAATGAAAGTTTGTTTTTACTCCAAATTTGTGCTGGGGATAGTGGGACAACTTCACTTGTTTAGGACCATCATGCTTTCCCCCTAAGTCACTAATGTCCCCTTCTTGTTTGTGGAAGCTGGTTGTTGCTCCCTCATCACCTTCATGGTCCTGTCTCTCCTGTCCTTCACCTGTCTTTTGCCTGTCAGTCTCGCCTCCTCTTCCCTTTCCTACTCCAGCACCTTCATTCTCATTCTCTACAGCAAACATTAAAAAACGTAAATTTATAATTATGTAAATATCTATCATATTGCTTATAATGTTCCTAATGTAACTGGTGAGCTTAAACCACTAATTCATTACGGGACCTCACCTCCCTCTCTCTCATCTTGTTTTACTGCTTCCCTGTCTCTGCTTCGTGTGAGGAATTTCCTGATATCCATCTACAAACCAATGCAGTCATTTTCAGTTAGTAGCCTATAAATCATGTGGTTTCACAGGGAAAATAATAAAATTGACAGGTAAGAAACGTTACCAGAACTAAAAATGCGTCACGGCCGCACAGTGTCCCATCCAACTCAGTTGAGAGCAGCGTGTTAATTTACCTGCAGTTCATGCAGTGACATGCGCTGACGTGGGGGCGCTAATACATCCTCAATTTGGAGTTACCAACACACTTGCTACGCATTTGAGTAGAAATAGACGTCTCCTCCCGTTATCTAAATTGATGCATTAAAAAAATGTATCACTGTTGCAAATATTCATGAGATTTATACTGGGGCACAGCTCATTTATACTGGGGCACGTGCCCCAGTAAATGGGGTCTGGCGACGCCGATGGTGCCAATAAATGAAAGATGCTGACCATAGATTACCTTTGTCCAATCTGATCGAACTTATGCCCTTTGCAGTGAACAGACACACTCCCACACATTTGCAGACGTAAATAAGGAAAAAGATGATTATACAAAGAAATGGCTCAAGGGGTTTAAATACAAATGCATGTTACACTTTTCATATTTTTATTTGTAAATAAATGTTGGAAACCCTGCATCCTTCCACTTCACAATCATCTCTTCATTTGAGTCACTCTTTCAGGTGAAGTGACTCAAACGTGAAGTGACCCTAAACAAAAGCTACCTAAGTGAGTGGGTATCATCCAAGGAATAACAGATGACTTATTTAGGAAATCATTTTTTAAACCAATCTTTTTTTTAAAGAACTAATGGTTTAAATTATGATATAATGGAGAAGTGGTAGAAGGGTAAAATGAAATGACTGAGTTTTTAAAAGACATCAGGACTAATGCTTAGAATAAGAAAAGAAAGAAACAAAAGAAAAAGATAAAAAGTTCTGTACTGGTTTGACTGGATGAAAAAAAGAGAGAAATAGAGTAATCATAGGTGTGAATCTCAAGAAGATGATTCTATTTCTGCATTTGTATCAAGGGTGATGAGCTATTTTAATCTTTTTCTCATCTTTTCTTGTACCTCCCTCCTTCCCTTTTTTCTCCTAATTAAATCAGATGACGTTCTTTGTCTGCTAGAACTATAGACAAGACTAATTCTCACTGCTTTATCATATAATTGTAATTGGTTCTGTGGTGCTTTGTTATGTTCCTTTGGTGCAAATTAGTGTGCACATAGATGGTGCTTAAGCTCTGTTGGGTACATAAATCCTGGTTAATAATCATTTGGTATAATCTAATGATTGATTATTTTCTATTACAGATCTGTTTAGAAAGCTGTTTGGATACTGTCGTAAATGTAAATAAAAATTCGATTATCTGATTAACAACTTACCTAAACATGTAAGAAAAAAGGGCTTAACAAATTTATGATAGTTTTTTTTATGCAATGTTTATCCAGGTGAGATCAACAAATCAGTAGCTTATTGTTTTTCCCATAGGTAGAGCGTTAACATTTGATCTTTGAACATCTACTTCATAGAGGATAAAACCAAGCCTTTGTTCAGTTTTGATCGTGATTTAATCCAACATTTAAGCTAATCAGAAGGAAAACATTACTAAAGTGGACAAACAAACCCTAGATGAAAATGTAGGGATTATGAAAAACAAAGGAACTAAAGTTTTTTTCCTTACTAAAATTAGATTATAGAAGATCATAGAAACAGCTTTGAAACAGTTTTGGTCAATTTATAGAAAGCCTGTAAATAGATAATTAAATGAATAAGCCAATCTGAGGTGCATGCAGAACACAGTGAACATCTGAAAAATAATCTAACTAGTCATATCAGCTTTCCTGCAGGGATGTGAAACATTCAGGGGCCGGACTACCAAGGATCAGAGTTGCCCTTCTCTGTGCTTGACCTTTTACAAGCTGGCTTTGTAATGTGGCTGTAAAGTAAAGCTCTCCTTAAGCCAACTGGTTTTTTATTATTACACCGCAGGTTCTTAAGAGTTTAAGCACCTGCAGAGGCTGTAACCCCAAGAATAAGCTAAGCACTAAAACAAAAGGATCTACTGTAACACCTTTCTACCAATAATTAACACAGATAAATAAGCTGAATATAACAAGACTTACTCAACACCAATAAATCACAATTAAATTATTGAAACACATTTCCAAATTAAAAGCCATATCTAAGCACCACATTATTATAAAATATTTTATCAACAAAAATCCCATTCTGTATCAATAAATGCATATGATGTGACCTAGTAAATAAAATTTTCAAAAACAAGTTGACTTTGCTTACTTAATGGTTTGGTGGACGACAGCAACAGGATACCATCCCCTATTTGTAAGGTGCCTGAAAGTTTAACAGTCTTACATGTTTTTCTATACTTTTCCTGTTTCAAAACTATTTCAATTTAGTTCTACAAAGCCTGCGTATGGTGTGGCTTTTGCCCAAGGTCTCTAAAGCCTCTTCCCTTTTAGAGCAACAGGTTTGGATTATATTAGTCTCTGGTTGTCATGGGTTCAATAACCAACCCTGGGTTGTTTTTTTCTCCCTTTGACATTGTTCAGTCCATTCATAATACTTTGTTCACATCTTCAGGCATCAAGAAATGCATTTCATAAATAATTGTTTCTGGTGAGGCTAATAAGCTTAGTCAACGAGCCACAAAATAATCTGGTTAGACTGATTTATGCATGTTTTCTGAATTAAGACAAAATCAACATTCAAATAAAGATTAAATACTTGACAGTTTGAATGTCTACGTACGTTCTTGACAAGCATATGTTCCCTAATAGCCTGACCAATTGACCAATACCTTACATTCCGAAATATTCTCACTGAATTAAACAACAGGTATCACTAGCATAGGGGAGCCTGACTGAATTTTTTAACATAAATAGCTAATCACAGACCAAGCGGCTCTTTGTCATACTGCATATGACTTTCTGGTCTAATCATGTGATTACTGATTTATTATAAAGTTTCAAATTATTATCCCATCACATTTAGGAACCCACAACCTGTAGTCTCAAATTTAATGTTTACTGAAGCTTTATGGTTTTGTGAGGCTCAATTCTCAGAACCTTAAGCTTTCTTCTATCTTTTTTGTTATCCTTTTTCCATTCATCTCCCTCTTTCAGTCTGTAAGTAAGCTCAAGTGAAAAATTGAAAAATAGACCAAAAAATCAGAGAGAAAGTATAATTGGTATAAGGTTGACAAAAAAAAATGTGAGGAAGGAGAGAGAGAACCAGAGAGAGGTTAAGGGATGAAGAGCAACATAAGAGAATTTATAGAAAATGGAGACAGGAGGGCAGACTAATGAGGGAGCAGGGGCTCAGATCACCAGATGCTGTTTTCTTTACCCATCAATGTGAAAGCTAAAGGCCACAAAGGTGTCTATGCATCTGAAGAGCAGATAAGACAAAGCAAGACCACCAAAGTAAAAATTCAACTTTTTGCTGCATTTTTTTTGCTTTAGGTAGCCAAAAAAGAAAGAAACCATGTTTATGTGATGCATTTGTCCAGAAGCACGGTGTCTCTCAAGCTTAAGGGTGCCCTGCCCACCCATGGTGGAGCTATTCTTTGCTCTTCTTCTAAACAGCAGTTGTCACAGCCATCCTCCCACGCACAAAACACAGACAAAAGTAGACCCCCCAACAAAAAAAAAACAAAACTGTTTTTTTCTGTTATCTTGGCTTTGCTGCAGAACCTCATATAATTCCCTTCCATATCTAAATGCTGCAGCCATCCCCCAACAATGACTGTTCACATATGTTGGAGCTGTCTTCTTGCTGCAGCTCAACACAGTTTATAAAGCATAAAATTGTGTAATTTATTGGAAAATTGTTTTTCTCTGTCTTTGGCTTGTGTTCCTTTTTATATTTAGGATCCTGGCAGCAGCAGGAGCTCATATGAACATCTCAGTGGATCTGAGGACTCTCAGGGCTGTTAGAGTGCTGCGACCCCTCAAACTGGTCTCTGGCATACCCAGTGAGTGTCATACAGTTCAGTAACTGTTCATAAGACTTCTTTTGTTAAGCTGTAGTGTTTTGTATATATATATATATATATATATATATATATATATATATATATATATATATATATATATATATATATATATATATATATATATATATATATATATATATATATATATATAGTACTTCTGTAAGAAAAACAGGAAAAAAAAACTATTATTATCGGTACTTTAAAGTTGCTGTTTTTTTCACATGCATCTATTCTATTAAATTGCCTTAGACGTATTCAAACCAAATTTTCTCATCTGCTTGACCAAAGGAACAACAAAAAAAAGGATAGCATACATAACAAAGCTCAGAAAATGACTAAGGTGGTTTCATTAACATGAATATTTCTTTGTAAAACTATCCAAACCTTATTCAACCTTTTCATTTATTGTCAAAAACCAAATATTTCGTTAATTATGCTTTTGTTTAGAAACACCTACACAGAGAACTAGAAAAAAATTGCTTAAAGTTGTTTCCCAAATAAAAACTGTGACATTGTGGTGAACATCAATATTCAACACCTCTGAGTCAATAATTGTACCCGCTATTGTCCCACATTGGATACTTATACTGTATTTCTGCCCATTGGTTTCTCCAAATTACTAAATTAAGTCAGAACACATTCTGATTTGGACATAGATCCTGACAGGAGATCCTAACTGAATATGATTAATCTAAACCCTACACAGGGTGTTTTAGTCTAAGGCTGTTATGCTTAAAGGTAAACTATTAACCAAATCTTTTGCACCCTGTAGGAGTTTTCTGCAAAAACACTCTAATGCATTTAACTCTGTGCATCCTTCTTTTTACTTTAACTACCTTTCCTCCCCCCCGCAGATTAATAATTTCTCCAACATGTTTCACTGTGGGGATTATGTAATTATGGGTAGGGGGCTGAGTATTGTTATGTTTTTTTATGTTGGCCCAAAAGTTAATTAGTGTAGCCACAGCACATCTTTCTCTGTACCCTGCATGCCCATATAGATTATTATTTTTGCAAAAATAATAATTTTCATGAAAAGATTTTTGCAGTTCCTTAAATCTTGCTTGGTTTTGATCCTCATGCACAGCTTGTCAGTTTTAAGTTAAGAGGTATGTCTTGGTAGGTTTTCAGCTGTCAAAACTCGTTTTCAGATTAATTGGCACATTAAGTAGTTCTTTGTGAAATATTTATAATTTGAGAATTTTGTTTTATAACATACTTCAAGGTATGAAAAAATTTGAGTAATTTTTTGACCTGCGTAGTTTGTTAATTTTGTATCCCTAGGTTACAAACAGGGAGTTTCTTTTTTATAAATCACATTTATTTACATCCAAATCCAGTTGTTTGTCCTGAGAAAGCCCCCCAAAAAATCTGAAATGTCCTGCTTTAGACATCTATTTCAGAAATGACTTTGTGTTGGTCTATCTTATAAAATCTCAGTAAAATAAGATGATGTTTGTCAGTGGAATGTGACAAAATGGCATATGAATACTTACTGTATGAACATGAATGTAAAGGTTTAAATATTTTTTATTTCAGCTTTGTTTCTCTGTATTATGTTCGCTTATAAATGTACTTGAAGTGACTCCCTGATGTGTCCTAAATTCAGTAATATAATTTTAGCTTGATGACGTACATTTGGGCAAAAAATAAACATTTGAGAGATTTTACTTTTATTTTGATATAGTCAGAGAACAAAACTTTAATGTTTTTCAAAACTAACTAAATTAAGGACTTATAATTAGCATTAATTATATAACAGACATTTGTAAAACAAAAAATTATGCTATTTTTTATAAATTATGCTGTTGGTTTACACACTTACTCAGCTAGTCTATGTTTTCTTTATGTCCAGGTCTACAAATAGTTCTGAAGTCTATAATGAAGGCCATGGTGCCGCTACTACAGATCGGCCTACTGCTGTTCTTTGCAATCCTTATGTTCGCCATCATCGGCCTGGAGTTTTACAGTGGCAAATTGCACAGGACCTGCACACCACAGCCAGGAATACAAGGTATGCTGGACTCCTCTTTTTTATTTAATCTTTATTGCCATTGATTTGATGTGCTGAATAGACATGATGTGTGCCTCAATGTCAGTGGCGGGCGACGCATATGGTACCTAGGCCTTCAGTGGGTACCCCTCAACTTAATCCACCTCTTATCCCTTGACATCTGTCAATTTGCAACGATGGGTGTCAAGGGGTTATTATCACCTCTTTCGCATTTTAATATCAGAAATCCCCAATAGTATTCAAATATGAATTGTAACAAGCACAGGTATAACCAAGAGAAAGATTAGAGTGAGGGTAAATACATAGATCAATTAAGCAAGACGCCAAGTCAAGGTAACCACAATCCTCTACTCTATAACCACAGCTCCACAACATTTACATCACCATTAGCGGTTCAGTTTCAATATGCATCTAATTGCTACATAGAATAGCGAATAAAGCAGGAGAATAAAATATCACTCTCACCAGAGATGCTGATTATTTATAAACTAAATCTGTCCTTCTTTCTTTGTGCAGGAAGTCTTAGTGTCTGCATTTAGTATCAGCCATTGAGGCGAGAAAAACTTTAACAAAAGTCAATCTAAATGCAGATTGTTGCTAGCTTAACTCGGCTGTAAACATTTTGCCCTAACTGACCAATCAGTGGACAGAAAATGCTGATGTACAGGTGGGCCCGCTCACTGGCCCAATGGGGCAAATTTGGAATCTAATTGGCTGAAGAAAACATTGCTCACGAATATTGTTATGGTAAGATCCGCCAGCGCTGCTGATTCTTTAAGCCCTGGGCAGATTTGTTTGGTATAGCAACACACAGAAGGCTGACATGTGTTGCATTATAAATATGGTCCGGTCAGTCACCTCAGTATCAGGTGGGTTTAAGAGGAACATTTCGCACCATTACATGTGCAAAGAGATGTCCTAATCTACAATTGTGTAGTGGACCCACCAGGTGTCAGTAATAACTAAGAGGTCGTGGTCCCATAAGCAACAGCTGTCTCTGCTTACCGATAGTTACGCCATTGGCTCAAACACCCGGTTGATCTTGACAGAAGGTTGTTTGGCCTGTTTCTGCCAGAGGTTTATTTCTGTTAAAGAGGAGTTTTCCTTTCCACTGTTGCTACATGCATTCTCGATATGAGGGATATTTGCAAAATTGACATCATAATGTCAGTGAGTTTGAAGTGTTGTTACACACTCATCCAGCAGGATGTATACTACAAACATTGACTTAATGCACTTTGCTGGGTTTCTCTAGATGGAAAACTTTTGCCAATCTGTCTGTATGCTTTAATTGGTTGTAAACTGCCTTGTAATATAAAACGCTATATAGATAAAACAGATTTGATTTGATCTTTAGCTAGACACATAGGGTGTAAGTACCTGAAGACTTAGCCAAACCAAACTGGTTTGCCTGTCTTTTATACACTAACCAAACAGTGCAATACAATAATCAATCTCTAAGTCACCCCTATTTTAAGTTAAATTGAGACAAAAAAAAGTCCAAGTGACTTACTGTCACTTAAATATATTATCAGAGACAGGATATCCATGCTTTCACTGTATACTAGCCATCCTCAATAACTTGCAATAGTTGAAATCCATGAAAAATGATAGATTTCCATTTTCTGCAAATATTATTTTCCACTTTATTGCAGCAACATTATTGACACAGAATGATAAAGTCAGCTTCAAATGTTAGCTGTTTTCCTTTCTGTTCAGGAAATGAGACGGTCGACTCGTCTGAGTACGAGTTCCCGTGTGGCGTTCGTCAGTGTCCAACCAAATATGCCTGCACAGAAACCTGGATTGGACCTAATGATGGCATCACCCAGTTTGACAACATCCTGTTTGCAGTCCTTACCGTCTTCCAGTGCATCACCATGGAGGGATGGACCACTGTTCTCTACAATGTAAGGTCCCATGTCTGCCTTTCAAAATTCTATTCTGGTTGGGTTCTAATTGTACCTTAGACACAAATAGACCCTTTATTGTGTACTGAGCGAGTGTCTGAACCCTAGCTGTATCTTCCCTTGCATCTGATAATTGGCCTCAAACATTTATTATAATTATATTAGAAGGAAAAGGGCTTGCATGTTGCATCAAACTAATAAATTAGAATGCTCAGCACCTACCTCCTGCGGTGTTCAAACTATCCTGCCCCCCGACTTTCCACTGTCAACTACACACTGATGCCACCTGCCAATCAATCCTAGAGGCTCGTCAACAACTATAGAATGATCTAGATTTGTCCCAAAGTGACACTCCCCTCTCCTGCAGAAAGGCTGACTGACTGCACAACATTATAAAGGCATTGTGGCATGATTATTTTGTTTAAAAAACTTCAAGTAAAAGCCTAAATGGTGACTGTGGGGAACACAAAATTCAGTGGCACGTTACCCAGAGTCTTGAAAAAAGTGAAACATTAAATCCAACTGCTGGTTGTTTGTCTTACAAAGGTATCAAACAATTCTTCCACTTTTTCTAATAATAATAATTTTTGCTTATGATCTTCTTAGCTTGGAAAAAGCTTGTATTGCCTAATTAACTCTGAACACGTGTGGTAATAAACTACATCGCAGGTAATGTGCAGCATGCGCTTTAACAAATGATGCACATCCTGATTATATACATGATAAAAACATGCTTAATTTTATGTACTTATTTTACTTTTATGTTTTCTAACATCCATGTCAAATCTACTGTACATGCAGACAAAGCAGTTGTACAAAAGTGCAGTTTGTAGGCTTTCACTAACTAAAGAAATGCTAAAGTCTCAGTCTCAGTTGCCATGCATGTAAGTATATAATTATACATTTTTTTAACACTTATTTCAACAGGGGGAAAAATCCCATTGAGAATGAAAACCTCTTTTTCAAGGGAGCCCTATGTGGATTTTGTGTCCTGATGTTTGTCATAAATAAAAATTGCAAACCTACACCCATTGGTGGGAAGTTTTAAGACTGATAAATCTTCACTCTTGTTTGGATATTTCAGACCAATGACGCTTTGGGTCCCACCTGGAACTGGCTGTACTTTATCCCTCTCATCATCATCGGCTCCTTCTTTGTCCTGAATCTGGTTCTGGGAGTCCTCTCTGGGTAGATCTTACTTTACATGTTATAATGTTCATTAATTGGGGGTTTTCACTTCTGTATTTTTATTTTCCTTCAATTAATAGCTTTGGTTTAGACTTAACAACAGAACAGCCCAGTTTAGAGAAGGCATCATAACTAATTTAACATTTTTATGTTAGCTGAAATATTTGTTGTTCTGGTAGTTGTAAGATAGACTGTCCTGCAGGCTAAGCAGTAAGAGGAGCCTATAGTGCAGAAAAAATATTCTCTACTAATTCTACCTAAATAGAGTTTATTCATACCCAGGCAAATTGTTTTTTGTGTTTCTCAATTGTTCTCAAGAAGTAAACTACCTCTAATGTGTTCAGCTTTGTTATTTTATTTTTTTTTTTAGTGAATTTGCAAAAGAGAGGGAGAGAGTTGAGAACCGCCGGGCCTTCATGAAGCTGAGACGTCAGCAGCAGATTGAAAGAGAGCTCAATGGTTACCGCGCCTGGATTGACCGGGCGGGTGAGTTTCGAAAGAAACAGCAATACAGAATATTTAAGATGAGTCCTGCTGTCTGTAGAGTATTTAATACAATATTGATGGAATTTTATTGTTTGATATTGTGTATTTTTGATTGTTTTGTTGTACAGTGTAATGTTGTGTCCTGAAAGGCACATTAAAAATAAAATGTATTATTACTAATATTATTATTGTTATTAAAATATTCCAGTTTTTCGTTTTGAAGTAAAGAAGCTGGAAATGTGGTTACAAATGACATGGGGTTGTGTTTGTTTTCACATTGAAGATGCTCATTTATGATCCTATATTTTCTTTGCAGAGGAAGTTATGCTTGCAGAGGAGAATAGGAATCCAGGACCGTCTGCATTGGACGGTGAGTTAGCAGTGAAGTTTTCTCATTCAGATTGGCTTAGTAACTTAAGATATTTTAATATATTCCCATAAGTCTGTGTTTAAATTGCTGCCCATGGCTCTAATGTTAAGTTGATGTGTGTCATTTTTAAAAAAACTTTTGGCCATATAATTTACATTTGGTGTTATAATTTACATTTTTTATGGTATTCAAGTTATATGTGGTGGTCCCATTTGATTGTAAAGCTGAAGATCCTTTTAAGACAGCAGATCTCTTCTAGAGGTTTGGATGTATCAGATGTTCTCTTAGTACAGATCAGTTCAGTCAGCATATTTGCATCAACCATGCAAAATATTTTTGTTTATATGAAAACAGCAATGTGAGACTAAAGAACTGCTCCGTTTTTTTATTTGCCTGAAAAGTTGATAGGCTAATGTATTTCACAACATCTGTTCTGAGGTGTGTAAACGTCAGCAAGGCTATATGCAGGCTTGGATTGGCCTGATCTGCTAAACATATGGCAACGATTTGAATTAAATCACTGAAGATTCTCCAAAAGGTGTAACAGTGCAAATCAGGACTGAAAAAAACCTCAAGATCTAGACCTAATTTTCTACATGCATCTGTACCGTGCTAAATGTAGAAGCTAATGACAGTTGTAGATAAGACTTTTTTTGTTGTTGTTGATATTTCAGTTGACACCCTTTCTGTTCTAAAGAGAATATCATTATGCATCATAGTAGAGATGCAAATCTATGCCTGAACAATCCAAATTACATTCTGCATATTTACTATGAATGGATGTGACTGGCATATCTCTAGCAGATCTTTGGCCCTAATTTGATTTAATTAAAAGAAAAAATCTATTCTAAGCGCAGTCATATAATACCATAGTTGTGGAGCACATGATGAAGCACATCAGTAAATTTAGTCACATTAACTGAATAATATGGATTAAAAACATTTGCCCACAAACTTTAAATTCACTGCTCTTCCTTTGAGCAGTTGTAAGAAAGAGCAGTGTGTCTAAATGCTGTTACAGACTGATAAAATCGTGCAAAACATTATTATTAACATCTGTGTTTCTGCATTAAAGTTACATGTTTACTTACCAATCTAATAAACATGTTACGTAAATCATTGTGGATTACAGTAAATATGATATTAAATCTATTCTTAGCGTAAAGGTTTCTGAAGCCTGGTTTATGCTTTGGTGTCTGCATGACCAAATTACCTCATTTTAAGATCCACGCTCCTCCACGTGGCATCTCTGTGGCCAGATGTCCGCTCCAGGCACCTTTGAAAATTTGAAACTATTCAACTCCACACTTGAACACACCATAGACAAGCAAGAGTTCCTACTTGTGAGGGTTCACTATTAGAAACATTTAGAGACATCTTGTGATTTGTGTACAAAGCATGTTATGTTATATTCTTAATTGATGTTATTTTCTTATGTTCATAACTTTGAGATGGGCTTTGAGGTGCACTGTAACCTCCATTTCAATGGCTTTAAGCCTCTGCTTTATTTCATGACCACTCTCAAACTGCATATAGAATATGCAATCTGCACACTTTAAAAGGCGTAACCAGATCGGTTTGCACGTTTTAATATTTGTGCAGATATCTTTGTAGATCGCCCAGAACACAACCAATTATTGCACATACTAAAAATAAATTGCACATGCAATTTGCCGCCTCTTTCTTGGAAGATCAGGCTTTTAGTGTTTAATCTATCGACCAGCAGATAGATAACCGGTGCTTTGAGCCTCCTTACTCTACTGTGACCTTTTCTTCTTTCTGGGGGCAACAGGGCTTTATTTTTTTTTGTTGGCTGCTCCCAGGATCTTTTAAGAGTAGAAAAGAGGTGATGTTCATGTTGACAGCTAAAATCTTCTGCACTTTACAACAAAACACTCACAGCGATTTTCTCACAGGCCCACGTAAACACACAGTAAATGCTACAAAGCATGGAGTCATTGTAACCTGGTCACTCTGACATTGAAATGTTAAAAAAACACTGCAGTTTGTTTTGGACATTAAAACTGTCTTCAGTTTGGATGGCAATAAGTAAGGATGCTCTGATAGTTTTGATCATGAAGAAAGGTGGTGCTCTACTGTTGCCTTAGCAACCAATGGCCTGAAAAGGCAGCAGCATAGATTTGTGTATGTGTTGACAGGGCTGAGTCCTCCCACCTTTGGCAAACAACACTATGTGGGAAGCAGTATTCTTGGGAATGTTTGTGTGCATAATTAAAAAATCCCTGAGTTAATATTGACTGTAAGCCGGTTCAGAACTTGTTTGTTAACTAAAAGGTGTAAGTACGTATTAATAAGATGAGACGTAATCAGTTACCCATCAGTTGGTGAGAACAATAACTTTGTTTGTTTTTTTTAGTGGTCCTTTTTACTGCAATTTAGTTAATCCACACATAGAAGCTGGATGTAACATATGTCTTAGCAAATAAGCTCTACAAAAATGGTATCTTGACATAGAATCATATTTGCAAAATGAAATACATTCAAATAACAGTGAGCCCAGCGTCAAAGTAGGCAGGCATCATTAGTGGAATAGCGACCTGTGTTTGTATGACCTTAAACCAGCAAATCCACGTGGGACAGGTGCTCAAGCCAAGAAAGTAAACCCTGCAATAGGATATGTTTAATTTGCATTTCATTTCTTCTTAATAAATACATGTCAAGCAATAGTAGGCAGAAATAAACAGAACATGGCCATATTGTGCATACTTTTTAATAAACTAAATATTATCAAGCAGATAGAGTGGAAAATGGCCAGTATGAGTATTATTAAGCCCTCTCCTTATACTAGTTTTAATGTTTACTGTCAATTACCTCATTTAACGATTCTGAAACTGTTAAAGTATAAAAACCAACATGAAAATAAATTTGTTGATGAAGGTCTCTTTTCCTCTTTGTCTCTATTTTTAAAACCTTATTTTGAGAGCTGCTTGACATTAAAGGCAGACAGATGAGGTTATGGTTTTGTTCAACACTTCAGTCGGGGAAAGCTCCCATTGAAGCCATTCGGAAAGAAGGGCATGCAGCTGCCCTTTCAGAGCTGATTGGATGTAGGAAGACCTAGTGCCCACCTACAGTACCAAAGTTTGGTTTTAGCCAGTTAGAGATAAAAATTAATTTATCTCACGCTTCAGGGGTCTTGAGGAGTCAGAATGAAATACCCTTATAACACACTAGCTGTTCCTGTTTGAAAGATAAAATTTTTGATTCTGATGAAAAAGATGTGATAGGAGCAGCTATGTGTACGTCATCCTATGCTACCATGTTATTGGGGTTTGATTATGGGCTCAGCATGTCTCTCCTTTGTCAGAGGTAGATGTCCCACCTTTAACTACTGCAATGTGTTTGACTGACCGTTTTTGGGTCGGCCTCTAAGCAGGAGCTTGAAGCAGGAGCTTGACCTGCTCCTGCAAAATCCTGCTTTTCTAGTCTTTTAAAACCAAGAAATCTTAGATTAAACAAAACCAGCAAGTAGCTGGTCTAAAATATTAATTTGTCTCCTCTGTCTGCCTATCTGTATTTCTGCCCCTCTTTCTGTGTAATAAAAGTAATAAGCTTAATGTTTATGAGCCTATTTTATTTCCACATTTTATAACAAAACATGTGGGCTATGTGTTCTGCATTGCAAAGTTTATTAACAGGTTTTTGGGGGTTAAGATTGCCATAAAAAATCAAATACAATAGATTCTAAGCTTTTGACCAAAGTTGTCGGTGCTTTAACTTGGATCATAGAGTTGGTAAAGTGTATTTTAGGGAAGACCATAGTTTTGTCTGTGAGAACAGGAGAGTTCTCCATGCTGTGTGGTTGTGTTCAATTATTTTGCTAAATTGGATCGAATTTAATTGTCTCAGCTCATTCAGCCTGTGAGAAAAAAATGGATGCCCAGGTAAAAAAAATGACTGAAGAAAGATTTAATTTTTTTTGTGGATAGTCTAAAATTCTATTGGACTGTTAAAACCTTGATTTGGACTGTTAAAACATTGGTGTCTTTGTGCTATTTATTTTTTCTCTATTCTGTAAGATATGTGAAAATGGTTTTAATAAAAAAATAAAAGGATAGACCATTTAGTCATTTCAAGCATTGTTTTCCTTCTGACATTTTTGGATTGCACTGTGAGGTGTTTTGGCCATGCTTTAACATTAATGATTGTTTTTATTTAATTTAGCTGCGACATTATTGAGTTTCACTGCCTTTGGCTTAAAATGCCTGATAACTCATTAGGCTCTGGGCACTTTTTATCTACTTCATTGCTTTGCATTCAGTCAGTAATCAGATTTCTAGCCTTATTTAAACATTATTGTGCACTGCAATCAAACATGAATACAATATGCATTCAGGAGTTCAACTGAGAGCCTTCAAAGCAAAGGTTTAGCTTTATCTAACATATAGGATTGTGTTTCATATACCTTTGATTTTGTTTATTTTCCTAAGTGTTGAAGCGAGCCACCACTATAAAGAGGAGAGGCATGGATGCACATCAGGGCCATTTAGGCGATGAACATTATGGCGATATCTCTTCTGTGGGTGAGTGGATATTATCTAAGCTACATTCAATTGAACTAAAAATGAATATCCATTTGTACTGAGCTTTGCGGGAGTTTGGGGTTAAATTGGTCACTGTTTTTGGTATGTTACATTATGTAAGTGTAACCATAGTTTCATCTACCCACTATCCCCCTACCATAAGGCATGCCGATGCCCAGAGCCAGCATTCGAAGTGCAAAACGGGGTCCCACTGCCTATTTTCGACGTAAAGAACGTCTCCTCCGGATTTCAATTCGCCGTGTGGTGAAGACGCACACTTTCTACTGGACGGTGCTTGGCCTTGTTGGTCTCAACACACTGTGTGTTGCCATTGTGCACCACAACCAGCCTCCCTGGCTGTCCCACTTTCTCTGTAAGTTGTACAATCTATTGAGCAAGACTAATATATCAGAAAATACCAAGCTTTGGAAGAATTTCCACACCTTAACATGTTTTTTTGTTGTTTTGAAGACTATGCAGAGTTTCTGTTCCTCGCTCTGTTCCTGACAGAGATGTTCCTGAAGATGTACAGCTTGGGGCCGCGTCTCTACTTTCATTCCTCTTTTAACTGCTTTGACTGCAGTGTTAGTACTCCACCTTCCCTTTTCCACATGTATATGACTCAGTTAAAATGGCACAATTATATGTTTGTCCCTTTTTCTTTTCTATCTTTTCTATTTAATGTTATGATTAAAATGAAATTTTTTCTCTTCCCACGGTTGACAAATCTCTCAAATATTGTAGGTTATCATTGGCAGCATTTTTGAAGTGCTGTGGGGTTTCTTCAGACCAGGGACTTCATTCGGTATCAGTGTCCTTCGTGCTCTCCGTCTGCTTAGGATCTTCAAAATCACCAAGTACGTCTTAAGCTCTTTTTGTTTTCTTGTCTTCTTTAGGTTCCCATCACAAAGGACAAGGACACATTAGGACATAACAAATGAGTCCCAACTTTAGCTCACTTTGCAGGATCGTGGGAAGGAAATATATATATATTTTTAATTTTATTTACAGTAGTGTATTATGAAAAAAACTTCTTGGTACAGATAGGATTCAAGTCGTGACTGGGTTGTAGGATAGGTCGCAGGTCAGCAGGAAGCAGTCATTGGTCGTTTCTCAATTCATGAGAATGCAAGTATGGACTTGCGTTCTCATCAAGTCCGGTCTTGGCAAGAACACAGGAAAGTATGGACTTCGCGAGAACGGGAGCAAGCATCATAGATATGGGTCAATTAGAACAGAAGTGTACACGTGACGTCACCACAATCTTGGCTCATCTAGAGCTGCATTTCACCTCCTGTTATTAATAGTCTCTAGATAATAATAAATTATTACTTTTTTCATTTAGTGGGGGAATAATGATGGACACAGTCAGATAAACACAAATCAAATGAAAACAAAAAAAAAATCGCCATCAGAGCCAGCAGTCCTTCACACACGGCTATGCCGAGATAGGGCTATACTGTAGACTGGCTGCAGCTAACCCTGGCTGCCGTTTGCCTCGGAGGTCCGCTGGTTGCCGCGACCCTCTCAACTTCGGAAACCTTTTTTTAAATTACGCATTTAATCGGTAAATAGACCATATAGTGACACTTTAAAGTATAATGTTCTCGCCCCAAATGATCTTAAAACATACTTTTATTGAACAACAGCAACAGAAAAGACATCTTTTAACTTTCAACGGAGCACTACTGCTGCTGCCGCAGTGCATGCTGGGACAGTTGTCAATCTCAAGAACAGACAAGTCTGCTCTGATGCATACTCGATAAAGAGGGTGGGGCGAGAACAACATACGGGGATATGGTGCATTCTCGGTCTGGCGTTCTCGGCAATTGGAACAGTGCTCTCACTGAGGCTGATGACGTATCACGAACACACGAGCACACAAGAACGCATATTGAGAAACGGCCATTGTCATTAATATTAGAGCACAGTTGTGTCACATTTACATACTTAGAATAAGTAGAATATACATATTTATACACTTATACACACTTATACATAAACTTTATGACTTTTGAGTCATCCTCCACTATACTGTACCTTAATGACAGAATTTCCACCTCAGGCACCTAGGAAAATTTGTAGCTACTCGGACAGCTCGGCATGGAAAAACTTGATGGGGAAGTGACAGCTTCAAATACAAATACAAACATCGGGGGAGATCTTGTGATTTAGCCCATAAAGATCACCGCAATCAACAGATTTTGAAAAAAAAATGGAAATTAATATATTCCACTCTTGGATGGCACAAAATGGCTGAAAAGAGCTTTGTTTTCTGCTTTCTTATGTAGTGTGGAGTTGTTTTTTTCCAATGAGGTTCCATTCTAATAAATACTATTTTAGATATGATATCAATTATTAATCAATTTAAGTTACAGAATGCTTATATCAAATATACTACTTTTTAGATTTTAACAGATATGTGATATTTGATTACTGTCAAGGTATTGGGCGTCTCTGAGAAACCTGGTTGTGTCTCTGATGAACTCCATGAAGTCCATCATCTCCTTGATCTTCCTTCTCTTTCTCTTCATTGTTGTCTTCGCACTCCTTGGCATGCAGCTTTTTGGTGGCAGGTAACATCAATGTCTCCTTCAACTTCTTTGGCATGATTCTGTAAAATATTAGGAAAGAGATAAGCAATGCAGCAATTACTACTGGTTGTTCATTTTCTCAAACTAAAGCATGGATTGAGATAAAAAATCTTAATTATTATATAGGAAGGTTAAAGAAAACATTGTTTTTAACAAAACAATTTAATGCATAGTCTGAAGAAATAATTTAGACCTTTATAGCTCACACAGATATTCCTCTTTTTTTTTTCTCTTACGAGGTGTCTCTCATGACACAAGTTGGAATTTTGGGTTATTGAGCAATTTACATCCCGAAGAGGCTGCAAACTCGCTGGTGGAAGCCTCAGACATGGAGCAGTGAGCAGCTTGCCCCTGGGTGCTGCAAGCTGCTCAATGCTCCTCTATAAGGATGGGTTAAATGCAGGGGGAAAATGTTGTGCTAATCTACAATTGTGACGTCAAAAAGAAAGTAATACTTAGACAAAAGTGGTAAAGTTGGACAACCATAGTTTTAATAGTGGACTGGCTTCAGCAGAGAGAAAATATGAATGAAATGAAACAAAAAAGATAATTTCAGACTAACAGTGTCTCGTCTTTCAGGTTCATCTTTGAGGACTACACCCCGACAAACTTTGACACCTTTCCCGCAGCTATTATGACTGTCTTTCAGGTCTGGAAATTAAATGAACGAATGAGTAATCTGCAGATTAGTTTATCAGACTTCAGGATGGTTATAGAGATGTTATGTTTCCTTGTATTTCTGTGGTTTGTGGGTGATTTTTTTTCACAGATCCTGACTGGAGAGGACTGGAATGAGGTTATGTATAATGGCATTCGCTCCCAAGGAGGAGTGAAGTCAGGGATGTGGTCCTCTATTTACTTTATAGTTCTCACTCTTTTTGGAAACTGTATCCTTTTTGTTGCTTATAATGAACTTATTTTCCAATTTGTAGTTGAATGCTTTTTGTTTACCATGGGGATTAATTACTGTGCTTCAAAAAATGGTTTTTGCTTGTTGTATTTTTTATTTTTTTAATTTTTTTTTTTACTGAGTGTGCAGTTAGCTCAGTTAGCTAGTTAGGGAGAGAGAGGTGACAAATTAGTATTTTAGACCAGCTTACTAGTTTTGTTTCATCTAAGTCAGTTATTTTGTAACCACTGACTTTCTCCCAGGATTGCCCTGTTTCCCGCTCCATCCATCTTCCCATTAGCTCCAAACTACTATCCTGTCTCAAAAAATATAAAAATAAATAAATAACTATTGTTCTCTTGGCAATATTTCACATTAATTCTCAATAATGAATTTAGGTACACTGCTAAGTGGGTTTGTAACTGTGCCACACTTATTGCTTGGTATATTTCCTCTTCTTCCAGCATTCTTCTTGACCTGGGCATCAAACCTTTGGTGCTCTTAGAACTCAGTTATACCAAGATATTTCATACAGATGGACACTATCGTTTAGCTGGATTCCAAATGAACCCGATAATCTGGTGAAATATAAATTCATGCAACACCTCACGTGTTTTCCTTCCACTTCTTCACAGTATTTTGTGTTGACCTGTCTCATAAAATCCCAGTATTTTATGTTTGGTTTGTCAACCTTTTCTCAAAGTTACTGAGTTGGGAAGGTTTTCCAAGGTACTGTATGAGAGGAACCTGTGTTCTTTCTGCTAGCTTTTCTGTAAACCATCTCAAATTCAAAGTACTACTTCCAGTTTTGAGACACCTTAACATATCTTTGACCAGATACACTTCTGAATGTCTTCTTGGCCATCGCTGTGGATAACCTCGCCAACGCCCAAGAACTTACCAAGGTATTAAAGCTAAAAGAGCCTGAGCTAACTGGTTTCTCTTCTCATTTTCTTGTTGGTTGCTTTCTTTCTTTCTTGCTGTTCTTTCAGGTCAATGTTTGTTCTTTTTTTGTCTTTTATCTCTGTTAATCTTATTATGCGTTAAAATGTTTATGTTTTCAAATTCCTAAGCTGCATCTTTTCTTCTTATTTTTTTTTTTTCATTTCTTGATCAGGATGAAGAGGAAGCAGAGGCAGCTTTTAACCAGAAGCATGCTCTGCAGAAGGCAAAGGAAGTTGGACCGCTCTCCTCATTCATGTCCTCAGAGTAAGTTCTGTATGCAGCCTTTTACTGCTTAATCTCCCCCTTACTCCCTATCTTTCATTTTCCTCAGTTGGGAATGTGTGCCAAGGGCTCAGTCATCAGTTTGTATTTTCTGTTACCATTAAGATATGGCTTGTCAGTTTTTTTCTGTTTGGATTGAATTACTAAAGAAACAAGTTACACAGAACATCTGGGTTATAGTGTGAAAAAAAATATAAGGGATTGTCCATTCCATTACTATAGTGCTGCTGCTGAGCCAGATTGAAGAGTTAAAAGATCAATGGTTTGATTGATTTAGTAATATGACCCTGTTTGTTTGTTTTTCTACTTGCAGAATAGATTTTGTTTCTCAGTAACTGATTGAACTTTGCCTTGTCGTATATCTTGGAAGTGCATGTGCATGAACAGAAGTGAAAAACTCTGTATGCACGCTGTGAATCAAGGGACAGCTTTTTGCATGGGCATGTGAAAAAGTTTGCACAGATTATGAACATGACCCACTGAGCTAGAACTAAACATTTTGGTGAAATTCTGTTTCCTCTAAGATCTCTAGGATCGTTTCCGTCTCTTTTTCCTAAGAATTGCTTGCTTAAGAACTCAAAATCTCCTCAAGTCTTTTAATATGTCATGATACCAGCCAAACCAACAGGTGTTTCACTAAGATCATACAGACGGTCCGGTGCAAAGAAATATGACTGGAAAGTAGAAAACAAAATGGTGGATAGTTTTTTAAAACAGTTTAGTACTAAAAACCTCAGTGTGTGTGCACATTTATAACTCCGCATTAGTCAACTGTCTTCAGCAGTAACCTTATTAGTTAACAGAGTGTGTAATTTAATATCGTTATAAATCATGCTGTTCTTTGGAGACCTCAGAGTTTTTTTAGTGAACAATAATGAGCAAACAGCTTAATGAATACCAAAAGAATCATTAGATAGGTCAGGGGGTGAGTTGTGAAGCAGAGTAAGGCCTTATCTGGCTGCATTATTAAAAACATTGAACATTTCCCAGAGGATCGTTAATCATGAAGAGTATTGCACACCTGCAAACCTACCAAGACCAGCAGCTGCTGCTGCTCTCTGAAACAGGAGAGGCTCATTGGTGTTAACTTGAAACCATGGGAGCAGTTCAGCATAAGATGTTCTTTTTTTTTTTTTTTGGTAATGCAAACTTTATTGAATTTTATTTTATAGAACATACAGAAAATATGTCAACATGTCACACCGTCCTTTCAAAATATACTTTACAATTAGCCAGCTAGTATAGGCAGACCATTTATAATCATACTGATGCATTTTACATGGGAGGCTGTATGTCACTATCTCATAAAAGGCCAGTTTAACCATAGTTGTCAGCCATTCATCATCAGGATGAGGGTTGTTTTTCATCCAGTGTCTCAATAAAATAATTTTTGCTGTAGTCAGAGCCACCTCTTCTCAATAGGTGAGAAGTGTGAGTCTGGGAGTTCTAATGTGGAGCCTAAAACCTTAAGCTTGGCAGTGACATTAAACCTTCTTACCAATATTTCAAAGATTACCTCCATAATATTCTTCAACCAAATTTTGGGGAGCAGGGAAAGTCTAGGGAATATGTAGAATAGATTTTCCCTCATCATTACATCTGCAGCAAGCATAATTAGGAATCCACTTCCATTTATGGAGTTGTTGAGGTGTTCTTTGCCATGTAGGAATGATTTTTAATTAAAGAAAAATTTCTTCATACATTGTGTTTACATTTTGAGTGCCAATCATTTCATAAAGAAATATCTTCAAATCAAAAACAGAAGAAATAAAAATAACTATCGAAAAGGATATAAATTAGCAAAGCACAAAATACGAGCCTTGAAAAATAGATGTTTTAGATTTGCATTTAAATCTGTGGGACACTAAAAAATATTCTGAGGAAGAATATTTTTTATTCTTACTTAGAAGAATAAAAAACAGTATTCCAGAGAACAGGATATTATTGACTAAAGGAGTTGTTATGATGGGGTTTGAACCAGGTAAAGCATAATAACCAATCAAAAAAGTATTTTTGGCCTGTTAGAAAATGCTTACACCACATGTTACAAAATATCTGTGGAAATGTTGGTGGCAGCATCAAATTAGTTTCCTAAAGTTTGCCAAAAGTCTCCTGATTAATAAATGCTTGCACTGGAATTTATTTAGGCATGTCACAGTAAAGAGGACTGAAAACACGTGCCAGCTTTCCAAATTTTAATTTGTAAGATAGAAAACCATGTATCTTTTTCTTCTACTTTATGATTATTATCTAGTGTGTGTTGTTCTATGGCATTAGATAAAATAGTAGCGTTAAGAAGGTATTGTATTCTTACTTGCTCTTTGTTTTAAGGCTAGCCAAAGGAAATCTAAAGGAATGGTGGATTATTACAAGGTTGTCAGGGTTGACATCTACATTTTAACAGCATCCTCTGAACTTTTAGGGTGTTAGATAAATGTCATCTTAAAAAAAAAATACTCTTCCTGCCCTAAAGATGTCGGAGAAACTTGCATGACACCAGCTGCTGAACACAAAATTACTGCATGTTGAATTTAGATAATGGTTTTGCTTTGGGACTGCATGCCATATGGTCTGCATGATCAAAGGAAAAAAAAACTAAAAACCCACTTAACTGAAAATGCTTCTCGTTCAAAGCAGAACAGGTGTTTTCAGTGCATGTGTTATTTTTCTTTCAATAATTTTCCTTAAACTGCTTCGACAAATCCTCTTCGACCATTTTGCATATGGTAATCTGATATCAACACTCTCAGCTCTTGACTTTCCTTTCTTAAATGATTCCACGTCTGAAGAGACTGGTGTTCAGAGCTGCATCCCGGCACCGTTGCTTTACCTCAAAGATGAATTCTTCCTGCTTGTGTTTTTGCTGACGGAGCCCATATATCTGTTTTCATACTGTTTGCTCTGAGTGTCTATCAATGTTTTGTTTACTGTTGATGTTTTTAAATGTTTTTAACTGTTCTTCTGATACTGTAACCATCATGTTGGTCAATGTGCTTGCTTGGCTCCAGTGGAGACACACACCAACCTCCATCAATTGATTTGAATATAAGATAGCACAATTGGGATTTAATGTTTATGTGTATTGCTCTAAAAGCAGTGCTTGTATTGTATATGCCAGCCCCAATATTAACTAATTAGTTGAATTGGAAATTGGATGTATGACCCAGCATTCCTATCCAGTTACAGCAATTTAGTCACTTTAGTTTTATGTTTGCATCTCTGGTTACATCATCACACAGACTGGTGTTTAACATTTCTCTTTGTAACCAGCACTCTTCTTATAAGATGTCATTTTTGGTGTGTGTCTCCTGGCGTGTTTCTGCCTCTGCTCAGAAAAGCACTAATGTCTTGTTTTCAACCAAACGCCTATTGATAACTCGGACCACACAAGAGTCCACGCTCCAGTAAGTAACACTGTCTGTTCAGCTCTCTGAATCTCTCACTCGTTTGTGCTCGATTTGCTTATTTAAGTCCCTCAGTCATCTGTCCAAGTTCTGTCCTGTGCTGTCCTGCCCAACTCTTTCAGTTCATATAAATCTCTCAAATCAATTCAGCTAATTTCATTGTGCATCACACTGTTTATGTAAGCAACTGTGTAGGCCAGGATCTGACGACCCCACTACATATATTTTTCTTTTTTGTTTGGTAATGATAGAAGCATCTCATAATAATGTGAAATAAAAAAGGTTTTTGTAATGAATGAAATCTACGCTCAGAGAAAAAAAAGGCTTTATGCAAATAAATATCATTAAACAAAACTTGCTCATCAATGCTTCTGTTATTTTGGTGTCAGAATGAAAGGCAATCTACATGGATAAATAAACATAACCATTACAAATCTAATCCCAATAGTGTAAATAGAATCTGAATAGACAAGACACATTTTTTTTGCACCAGGGTAAGGTTTCATAGAAAAACAAATAGCCATATCTGAAGGAAAGATATTTTTTGTATTACAATTATCAAGAAAAAAAATCTTTCAGGTAGATTTTCATTATTCGCGTTCACAAAATAATCAAGTTGCTTTTCCTGAGTAAAACAATTATGAAAAATAATGTAGTGGGGGCAGATGTCCACAGTTATTTTTTTTAACTATCCTTGGCTTTCAAAATTTCCACTTATTTCATCAATCTAGTTGATTGCTTTTCATTGCAGAAACTAAATAACTGGCTACAATAAGCTTTCTTACATTCAGTTCATTCTTTGGCGTACATATTTTGTTTGTTATTTTCATTGAATTGAACAGAAATTAAGCTGCCTGTTTTTAGGTTTAAATAGAAGTTTATTCGTAAGAACCCTGCATGTAGACCTATATCAGTCTAGTATTGGAGTGAATCAAATAAACACAGCTAACATGACGATTGAAGGTTCTGATTATATTAAACATCTTAAATTCTAATTGGATTTTATAGTAATGTTATGTCTTGTTTTCTTCCCAGGGGAAGCCGGAGGAGGCGGCCCTACTTGTACAGGAAAAGGGCCATACATCGCAGCCGGCCGACCTACTCCTACTCCCTGGAGGAGGCTCAGGGCAGTATGAGAGAGGGCCGCCCACCTCCACCACTCAAACCCTCTAACTCTTTCATGTCCAGGAGAGAAAGGAGAAAGAGGATGACCATGTCTGTTTGGGAGCAGAGGACCAGTCAGCTAAGGAGACACCGGCAGATGTCCAGCAGAGAGATCTTGTTCAGCAGTCCCAGTGAGGAAAAAGATGCCCCCCCTGCTTTAGTTCATGGACGTCCCCTGTCGCTCCACCGTAAGGTCATGCAGCATACACCTTCAGGGAGCATAAAGGGACTAACTGACCCTCTGGTCTCACCAGGCAAGAACCCACCTCCAAGCTCATCTATGGATGTGCCCCTGGATGCTCCTCATCCTGGTGACCTTCCTGAACCCCCTATGTCAGCGCTGGAGTCAGAGGGTCTGGATCCTACGAATGTACCATGCTTAAGCTTACCAGAGCCTCCTGATTCAGAATCCACCACCGAAAACAGAAAACTAGGCCTTAGCCACAAGCACGTTACCGAACGTCGAAGCCCAAGATTAAACGCAGAACGTCAACACAGGCATGTTAAAAAGTTTAGACCCCCAGATAATGTTGAAGCACTGATTCTTGAGAAAGGAGGTCAATGTGAAATCAGGGGCAGAAAGGGGCATCATTGCGACCAACGCAACGGGACTAGAACTCAAGCATCTTCTCCTGGAAATGAAGGAAACATAGGTTGTGCCGCAAATGTTGACGAAAACAAAGTAAATACTGGGAAAGTGGTGGTGAAGAAGGGAGCAGAGCCTGAGAACAGATATGGAGAGGTGTGCAAACACCAGGAGAGCAGGTGAGATAATCAAGGATGAACTTGACCACTGGTTCATCAACAGTGGGAAAATGTTCAGAAACATATCCTTCATTAAAAAATAAGTAACTCATGAAAAAAATCCTTGCAACAGCATATAAATGTCTCATTTCAGGATATGGAGAACATGTACTTTTCTATTATATATTATTTAATTTTTCTTAAAAGCTGTTACCACCTACAATTCAGTATTAATAAGTGTTGTCCCTAAATTACGAGTTTACAGAATGTTATTTTGTGAAAATGATCCATACATGCAATGATGACATTCATCAATGCATGTAAGGGATCCAATTTAAACAAGCCAAACACTCTTCAAAAGTTTAAGGGAGAAACTGGTTAAAAAATGCACAGAATCAAATTAGTAAAGAAAGGAAATAACAGCCTTAAGTCTTTTTTACACTGGAAGCAATCTAAATAGGTCTTTTTTTTTTTTTTTTATAAGTGCATTTGTTCTTGAATTGAGGGCAAGTGCAGATCATCTCATGTTCTTACTTTAGGCAAATTATCTTATTTTCCTACTCAAATTAAGGGTAAATACACTTAATTTAAGAAATATTGACTTATTTATAGATCGTTTTTGCAGAGTACGCAGTATGCTCAAATTTACACCGTATTCTTTTGCAAAATATTGACTGAGAATTTTGTAGATCTTCTAGTTAATAAAAAAGCAATTGTTAGATTAAACTGGACACCAGTGGCACAAGAGTGGACTGGGGTAACTTTTGGGTCTTAAAAAAGTAAATAATTAAAAAAAGGTATTAATAAAAAAAAATAATTTATCTTAAATTAAGTGTCTTCAAATGAGAGGATTCATTTTCTCTTCTATTAAAAAAAAGCATTCAGTGTTATAGTGTGTTTCTCTCCTATTTCTTTCAGCCACTCAGTTCTTGTACCTTTGTGCTTTTCCTTGTCTACGCTGATGGCTGCATGTCGGGTTTTGTCTGCTCCTCAGAACACCTCTGCTTCCTTTTTTTGTGTTTGCTGTGTTGCATCTGCAGACTGGCCCACCAAAACGAGGGAGAAAAGTCTAAATTAAAAGACATCCTTTCTGGTGACCAGTGCCCTCAGAAGCTAGATGAATCTCTGAACCAGTCTGAGCTGACAGCACCAAATAAGGAAGAGGATAACAATGAAGAAAATGAGTCAGAGCGGGACCGGGATAAACTTAGCTCCAGTGTGATTATTGAAATGCCTGATGTGCAGCCATCTCTTGAACTCTCCACCATTACAGGTACCAGCACAAATGGGATTTTATTTTAGATGTTACCATGAAGAGAACTGTATGATGACACTAAGTAAATCCTTTTTTTTTTCTTCTAATGTGAAAAAATGGGAATTAAATAAATCCAGAGAGGTAGTTGGTTTCCTTTATTTTATTCTAAACAGTTTACCAGATTGAACCAGATTGTAAACAAAAAGAAGTTTTTAAGGAACTCTTGAAATGTTTCCCTAGTAGAAACCTGAACAAAATAATAAAAAAAAAACAGTGAAAATAACTTTACTTTCTTCTTTTCACCTTCTCTAGTCAACAATAAGGATCCAGAAACCTGTAAGTCAGAGAAGGAAGAGGCAGAAGAGACAAAACCTGCCAACACTGTGACCCCAGACAGCATGTTTATCTTCAAACCTGACAACCTGTGAGTTACAACTACAATCACTTTGGTTTGATGACTAATAATGTTGCTAAGATGCTTCTGCAAAAATATTAAGATCAGACTCCAAAGGGCAATAAAGAGGTCAATAAAGCTCTGTTGTTTTTCAAAAGCCAGAGAGTTGTATTCGTTGTATTAGGAAAAGTACAGTAAACAATAAAGCAGATGTTAATTGGAAAGTTCGAGTCTAGCAATAGATTATACTATTTACTTTTTTGAAGTACATACAGAAAATATTTTCCTTAATTTGAGGTCACTTTTATATGCTGAACTATGTTGTATTAATCAGATTTCAACATCACTGTCATACTACTCCCCTCTTCGCTTTACTACAGTATATATGAAATCCAATGTTTCTTAAGTTGCAAGCAATACAATCCCTCTTCTCTCTTTTTACCCCAGGGTTCGGCGAGCATGTCATTATGTGGTGAACCTCAGGTACTTTGAAATGTGCATCTTGTTGGTCATAGCTGCTAGCAGCATAGCACTGGCTGCAGAGGATCCTGTAGCTACATCGTCAGACTGGAATAAGGTTGGTGTTTGCTTCAGTGAACATCATTTCTTTATAAATCACAAATGTAATAACTGCATCCTAACAGAAGTCATCTGGTGCTAGTCAGTGGTCACCTGCACAAGGCAGAGTGCGCCAATAATAGCTCCATACAGACACATATCAGAAAATAGCTGTACGGAATCAGAATGAGGTTTATTGCCAAATTGGTTTGTACTAAAAGGAATTTGACTTGGTGTTTATGCTGCATACAATATATATATATATATACAGAATACAGAATCTATAGCTATATGGAACATAAAACACACAATATAATATATGCAATATATAGTACATAGCTATAAACTAAAACAATCCCATGTACACATATCCAATTAGTTTTAAGGGCAATCCAGTTTCTCTTATTAGCCTATCATCCACTATTGCGTAAGGACAATATAAAACTCCTCCCTGACCCTGCGAAGTCAGACCCAGTACTTTTCTCTATTATATGTAAATCTCAAGGTAGATCTGAAGGGTCTTATATTTGCTTCTTCTCAGACTTTTCAATAGTTTATTTTTCTAGTTTAATTATACTAATGGAATTGATCGTGTGATGCGCTTTTCTAATTGTTAGGCTTGTGGGGGGAAATGACAAAAGGAACTTAATTCTGTTTAGGGTGGTTAGTTGTTTGGGAGAAAAATAGAACAGGCTCACTCCAAACCTTCTGTGACTTGTTAATTAATTGGACCTTTTTCTCACTCTGATTGTTGTTTTCATTTTTGTCTGTTTTTACAGGTTCTACGTTATTTTGATTATGTGTTTACCGGAGTATTCACTTTTGAAATGATCATAAAGGTAAATAAGTTGCATAATGATTTTAAAGGAAACTTGACCGCACACTTTGAGACGTCTTGTATAACAATAACATTTATTGGACGAAAAATTGCTCACCGAAAGAAAAAAAGGAAGTCTGTAAACATAGGTCAGCATGGGGACTGACAATTGCTAAGTTTAAACAACTGCTTAGTGCAATCCATGAATTACTTTCTACCCATTTAGTCTTGGCACAAATAATGGAGTTCCTCTAATGATGAGATTCTGGGTTGTCTTTAGATGATTGACCAGGGTCTGATCCTACACGATGGCTCCTACTTCAGAGACCTGTGGAACATCTTGGACTTTATCGTTGTGGTTGGAGCATTGGTGGCCTTTGCTCTCACGTAAGCCACGCACTTTATTTTATTTTCTTTACCATTCCTGAGTTAACTTGTTTCATTTACATACCTTTAAAGAGGTGATACTTTTTCTTTGGCTTATATGTGTATATCATATACACACAGTCAAATGTATACCTCTAGCAAAGTTTGGAAAAGTGCCTTGCCCTTTTGTCAGTTTTGTTAGTGAACTAACCAACTTCAGCTTTGTCCTTCAATATCTGCATCGAAACCTTTAGGTTAGTTAAAAAAGTTGACACCACATTCTGTATACTGCACAGGAATTGGCTGAATCTATCAAATAAATACAACAATTAAAAAAAATATATGTAAACCATGTCTACTTGCAGACTAAACATATCAATGAGCATTCAAGTTATATATATATATATATATATATGTTTGTTTTTTTCCAGAATTTAATATAGCTTTATATGTGTTTACCTGGGCTGCTCAGTGGAGCAGTGGGTAGCACTGCTGCCTTATAGCAAGAAGATTCCTGGCCCAGGGTCTTTCTGCATGCAGTTTGCATGTTCTCCCTGAGTATGCGTGGGTTCTCTCCGGGTACTCCAGCTTCCTCCCACAGTCCAAAAACATGATTGTTAGGTTAATTGGCTTCTCTACAGTCCCCTTAGGTGTGAGTGTGAATAGTTGTTTGTCTGTATTGCCCTGCGATGGACTGGCGACCTGCCCAGGGTGTACCCCGCCTCTCGCCCATTGACTGCTGGAGATAGGCACCAGCACCCCTCGTGACCCCACTCGGGATAAGCATGCTAGAAAATGGATGGATGGATGTGTTTACATGTGTCATTTTATTTTTTTGCTGTCCAAGTGTAGATATATTATTAATGCTACCTTGATTTTCTCTTGGTCTTGATGATACCTGCTGCCGGACTGACCCACAGGAACGTGTTGGGGTAAAACTAACTTTACACAAATAAGTTTCTGTAAATTAACATTTTTAACTTTTTGACTGCTTGTGTACAAAAGTCTTCTGTGATTTTTTATTTTTTTTGCGAACAACGTGTCTTTTTTTTTCTACTAAGAAACAACAAAGGACGAGACATAAAGACCATAAAATCTCTGAGAGTGTTACGTGTCCTTAGACCTCTGAAGACCATCAAAAGACTTCCTAAACTGAAGGTTAGATTGGTCCTGTCTGCGTTGTGTTTGTTAGTTATCAATTTCCCAGTTGTGGGACAATAATATAGAGTTATGACTTCAGACTAAAAGTTATTTTATATCTGTTTATATTGTTATCTTTAGCAGGGTGTTAAGTTAATGTGATTTATTTAAGTAGGTCTGAAATAAGGTCAGTTAGGTAGCTTGTTTGGCCTGAAAACCATCATAAGCCCAGATTTTAATGCCAGAAAGGATGAATAGATGTAAAGCCTTGGTAAACAGTTAACTTTCCAAGGGCAACAAGGTCACTTAGCACAGCATTGGCTTATGTTGATGCTATTATCAAATATTGTTTGTTATTGTCAGAAAATACTCTATTTGTTAATATCTAAGCTAGTGCAACAACTTATGAATGAATCTATTAAATAGTTTCAATAATCGTTCTGTTTAAGGTTCTAGTAAAAGTTTTGATGAAAGTTTTCTCAAGAAAACGTGTAATCGAGTTTTTCTGACTGTAATCAAAATGTAAAAAAAATTGTAAATAGATGTCACTATCAATATGTGCTACTATCTAAACCAAAGTTTATCTGTAATCTCCATGTTTTTAATATCTATTTTCCTTGTTTTTTAGGCGGTGTTTGACTGCGTGGTGACATCTCTGAAGAACGTCTTCAATATTTTGATTGTCTACAAGCTTTTCATGTTCATCTTTGCAGTCATTGCTGTACAGCTTTTCAAGGGGAAGTTCTTTTACTGTACTGACAGTTCAAAGGACACAGAGAAAGACTGCCAGTAATGTTTTTTTTTTCTTTTTACTTATGAATTTCTATTATACTGCTCAGATTTCCTTACCTTTATTTATTTTTCTTTCAGTTTTCAATAACAATATATCTTTATATATCTGGTGCATACCCTGAATTAAGATGTAAAATTATATATACATTTTTTTATGTTTAGTTTCAATCAGAGCTCAGCTGCCTTGTTTTTGTCTCTCCAGGGGATACTACATTGACTATGGGAAGGACAAGAAAGAGGTGAAAAAAAGAGACTGGAAGAGGCACGAGTTTCATTATGACAACGTCATCTGGGCTTTGCTCACGCTCTTCACTGTTTCCACTGGAGAGGGCTGGCCTCAGTGAGTGCTCGACTGGAGTTGGGCCAGATCACATGCTAGATGAGAAAATCCATGCGAAGCTATTCAACGCATCATTTTCCTTCCATGGAGGGGCTTTTACTTGATGTGTTGTAGCCTTTTGTGATCTGGCACATGTTTTAATAATGTTCAAATCTGACCTTTGATTAGGGAAATATGATTGATGTAGATGTTTCATCAAGGACTTTGCTGCTTATTTAGATAATGCCAGCATTATGGGTTTGTAATGGGTCAGCTCTTTTAATTGATTGCTGATTTGGCAGTTAACATTTGATCTTCAGCCCAGTTATCAGATACCTCTGAATAAATGTTGTCAACCTTCATTCCCCCATTTTTAGCTTTATAATGTTTTTTGAAAGTTGACATGTAGCTGGTTGGTTGCTTTCTGCAGGGTTCTGCAGCACTCTGTGGATGTAACAGAAGAAGACAGAGGTCCAAGTCACGGCAATAGGATGGAGATGTCAATCTTCTACGTCATCTACTTTGTTGTTTTCCCCTTCTTCTTCGTCAACATCTTTGTGGCTCTCATCATCATCACCTTCCAGGAGCAGGGGGATAAGATGATGGAGGAGTGCAGCCTTGAGAAGAATGAGGTGAGATTTATCACATGCTATCATTGTCTTTAGCTCTTTTTGTTCTCTGTCATTTCCTCCCTTTGTCCTGGATTACAGAGAGCATGCATAGACTTTGCCATCAGTGCAAAGCCCTTGACCCGATACATGCCACAGAACCGACACACGTTCCAGTACCGCCTGTGGCATTTTGTGGTATCACCATCATTTGAGTACACAGTCCTGACCATGATTGCTCTCAACACGATTGTCCTGATGATGAAGGTAAGGAAAACAAACTAAAAGTTACGGAAAATTTGAAGTCATTGTATTAAAAAGTTGAGTTAAGCATAATTTGTCTTAATTAAAGACAAGTGTGTTTGTTGCAGCAGTTGTTGAAGGTACTTTAGAAAAAAAATTACTGTTCTACATTAGTCGTAATGAGGGTTAAAATATAGTCGTAGCTACTGTATGGAAAAGCATTTGTTTTGTTTTTTTTGTTTTGTTTTTGTGGGGGGGGTCTTTTTTTAAAGGAGGCATTTGACACAAATGATCATTTACTCCTTTATAAAGTATGAACGGGCCACATAAAGGACAAATTATTGACTTGATGTTAAAGCTACAGTGTGTAATAATTACAGGGATATACAGTCAGAAATGTAATATATTAAACATAACTATGTTATTTTATCATCATCTACGAGCTCAGCCTCTTAACCTTAATATTTGCGTTGCCTTAGAATTCGTTATTTATAATTACATAGGAGCTGGTCTCGCAGCCATGGAGGCAGACATCTTTGCGCTACGGCAGCGCAGAGCCAACAAACTAGTGATTGCGAGATCGCCAAAATGTCACAACGATGTAGAAAAAATAACGGGTATATTTATTATCTTAAGTCTACATGAAATCTAGACCCTACACAGACTAATGAAATACTATCTGTAAAATTATCTATGTAAACAAACCTTATCACTTGAGAAGGTAGGTGATGCGGACGTCGTGGAAGACATTTTGTCCCGTAACGCTCGCCGTACTGTTGGGGGGGAGAAGCGGTGGGGGGGAGATGTTCATGTTGCTGCGGTCTGCAGTCTGACCGCTAGATGTCGCTAAAAGTTACACACTGTAGCTTTAAGTTTGATTACGTAAAAAGAAAGAAAAATATTACAATTTACTTATATGTAATCTTATTTATTCTTATTTAAATACTTTTTTTTTTATTCAAAATGGTATTTAAATGGTAAATGGCATGTACTTATAAAGCGCCTTTAATCAAGTCAGGAGACTTGACCGAAGTGCTTTACACTACATTCATTCACCCATTCACACACACACTAATGGCAAGCTACATTGCAGCCACAGCTGCTCTCGGACTCACTGACAGAAACGGGGCTGCCGTAAACTGGCACCACCGGGCCTTCTGACCACCATCAGTAGACAATGCAGGTGAAGTGTCTTGCCCAAGGACACAACGACACTGAAAGTCAGAGTCGGGGCTTGAACCGTCAACCCTTCGATTTCAGGGCAAACTCCTACATCCAATGCCACTAAATCTTTGTTGACAAACCCATTCTAAATATAGTTTTATCTGTGTCCTGACTTCTTATCATAAACTTCTCATTAATAACACTTTCAAATTCCGAAAATCCAAAACTGGGATCTTTAGGTGTCAGATTATCACCTCCGCACATTGTGATAATTGCATTTGGGCCTATTGATTAATGTTTACTCTCACACTTTCCCCATCAGTATTTATTTCCTGCTCTGGCCTTTTTACAGAGCCCCTCAGACACACAGTCAGAAAAACGCTCAGTGACTCAGCCCATATTAAATATTGATCTACAATGTCCAGGCGCTGCTATTTAACATGACCTCATTAACTGAGGCTGCCGGCCCCTGGAGGAATGACTCCCTTTATAGCGCCTCAGATGAGAGGTGCAGAGACAGAGGCTCTATTTATGGGTCTGGAGGAATCTTCCATCTAACAGTAAATCTGCAGGGTGCATGGCTGAAGTTAATCAAAGGGATGTTGATCTGTTTTGAATTTGTTTGTGAATACCCCAGCTTTGTCTTCTTTACTGTTCAGACAGGCTTAAGAGGAACCTTAAGACACTTGTCATCTTTTGTATTTGCAGTATTACTCCGCCCCGCCTGCATATGATGCCTTTCTGAAGCACCTCAACACAGCATTTACTGTTCTCTTCTCTATTGAGTGTGTTCTAAAGATTCTGGCCTTTGGCTTTCTGGTGAGAGAAAATGGAAATAATGTTGCTTAACATGGAATTGATGACAGTCCCTGTGCAAATCTCTCATAATTTGGTTTCTGTTTTAAAGAATTACTTCCGAGACACTTGGAACATTTTTGACTTCATCACAGTTTTGGGCAGCATCACTGAGATTGTGGTAGACTTGCAGGTAATCCCAAAGAGAATCTCAAATTGTCCCTTAAAGACTAAGAAATAGAAGATGCTGTGTTTGTGTCTTTGCTAACTGATTGTCTCCCTTTTATTTGTGTGGTTGCCAGCGCATTGACACATTCAACATGAGCTTCTTGAAGCTGTTTCGAGCAGCACGTCTGATCAAACTGCTAAGACAGGGCTACACCATCCGTATCCTCCTCTGGACCTTTGTTCAGTCCTTCAAGGCTTTGCCCTACGTCTGCCTGCTCATTGCTATGCTCTTCTTCATCTATGCCATTATTGGAATGCAGGTCAGAAATAAACAAGCCTTATCAAGTGTCTATGATTTCTCAATAAAGTGAAATGGCAGCTTATATAATTTTAGATTTGATGATCTCTTTGTCTTTCATATATTTGTGTTTAAACCAGGTATTTGGGAACATTAAACTGAACGAGGAGACTCACATTAACCAGCACAACAACTTTAAGACCTTCTTAGGTGCCCTGATGCTGCTGTTCAGGTACTGCTGTACTTTATAACATCTTTTCTAGGTAATTGACATTAATGATCATATTTCAACCTGTAGTACTATTTCCCTGAATACATCAGAACTATTTCAGTTTCTATCAATTAAAAATACACTGGAGTCTAATCAACTGTGGTTCACACTAAATCTGAGGTCAAGATAATGTGGCTAAGATATAGTAATAAAAATGCTCTATAAACACCTAAGGAGTCACTGTGTATAGAGATATAAAATACTTTCTGGGGATTTAATTTACATAGGATTGCGTATCATCTCTATTGAAAGTCTCAGTACGTCCACAAGGGAAATGTAGCATACACCAAATGTAGATTTATAAAACAATGAGCATGCTCACCTGCAGGCATTTTCCTTTACAAATCACAGCTATACCTTAAAGTCTCCAGAACAGGGGTAACTAATGGGGTCCAAATAAAGAAAATAAACAACCAGTAAAAGGCTGGAGACATTTGTAATTACATTATGTTACTTTAAACAGAAATTAAACACTGAAATAAAATTAGGTGTTTATGCATCCATGTTACACATTGAATTTTTAAATTAAAATAAATAGAACATTTGTCCATTTTAAAATCTAAAGTGTTTTTTGAAGTAGAGAAGAACAATCATTACGTTAGGTATGCAGACAACTTCCTGATTCACATATTTTATAAAACACCTGAACTGGCTTAATGAGAGAAGTGTGTTTTAGACTGCCCTGCAAGGCTTTAACCCTGGGTTTGAATTGTGAAAAAGCAATTCTCAAGCACAAGGTGCTCATTTGTGAGCCTGGATCAATATTTATAGATACATTGATTGTTTTGAATCTCATAAAATGACTTTGGCTGGAAGCTGAAAGAGGTCAATGTTTGGCCCATGTCTAACTACTAATTTATGCATCCATCCATCCATCCATCCATCCATCCATCCATCCATCCATCCATCTATCCATCCATGCATCCATCCATCCATCCATCTGCTTTTTCCCACTTCGTCTGTCAGTGTCGCTGTGGAGCCAGAGCTTATCGCCAGCAGTCTATGGTTGAACAGCAGGCTACAGCCTGGACACATCGCCAGTCCTTCACAGGACAATACAGAGACACACAAAGAAATACAACCATTCACGCACACACCCACACTTAAGGAAATATAGAGAGGAAGCTGGACTGTGAGAGGAAGCTGGATTACAAAACCCACGCATGCACAGGGTGAACATGCATAGTCCATACGGAAAGACCCTGGACTAGGAATCTAACCCAGGACCTTGTTGCTGCAAAGCAACAATGCTACAACCTACACCACCAAGCTGCCCTTTATATACAGTGAGGCAGAAAATCATATAGTCAGCCACTGAAAGTACAGGTTTTCCCACTTATAAAAATGTAAGAGGTCTGTAACTTTCATCTTATGTAACAGTTTGGGACATAAAATATAAATTTAAAAAAAATCTGAAAATCACATTGAATGAATTTTGCGATGCTACTAAATTGGGAATTATAGTGAAAAATATATTGAAAAAGTACTTGGTCCCCCAAAATCAAGCAAGACATCTTACAGACCTTTTCTGTATTAAGAACATCTGTTGAAACTCTATTGGTGTGTTCAGATTCAGCACCTATATCCAACAAAGGCTAAATATGTCAGCCGATCATTCATAGCATGGCGCCGTGGCCTGTTTGGATTGGGAGGCTCCTTCATGTACAGCCAACAAATGCAGCCTTCTTTTTGCCTGTTTTGAATGACAGGTCCGGTGTATCCTCTGTAGCCTTGGGTATCGCGTGATTCATTGCTCAGAGGAAAAAGGGAAATTGCGACAAACAGTGTATTTTCAAGAGCAAATTTTATTTTATTAGGAAATTTGGGTAATTTATCCAAATTCTGCTATTTTCATGGTTTTCCAGCAGTGCTTGTGCACTCTATCACAATTTATGTGTTAATCTGTGTTTCACATCACTAGAAATATGATGGTGATAAAACACTTAACAATCATGTGGCGTTTGATTTAAATTTTATTATGGTTTACAGTAATTTCTTATTTTATCTGGCAGGTTCTCGTGTATAGTTACGGCTTATCATTGCAGGCCCATATTGCACTGCATATTAAAATGCTTATGATGACATTGATCAATAAATAAAGTTTAATATAAAGTGAAATTGAATGTCTCAGAAGAGTCATGATGCAGTTTGTCTTTCATTCCCCACCTCACTGTCTGTCTGCATTTTCCCCTGCCTCCACAATGACCTTATGCATGTGCCAAATCTGCACCTTTTCTCATGAACTATGTTTTATAGATCACCTTTGTGACCCATGCAAATTTCCTCGCCATTTTGTGTCTAAAGGAAACCATAGGTTCAAAGAAAAATATGTTCAGGTTAGAGTATGTGGGCTAAATTATTTTGTTTATCTCTTCACTGTGAGAGTTTAGTACAAAACCTTAAATGTGGTGAAAATATTAAACAGTATTAATCTGGCTCACACATGCAAAGAAAAACTGTGTATAAATTAAAGATGTAATATATAGAATCAAACTATTCTTTAGTAGTGGGAGTAGGAATGTACTGATAATAAGATGTAAGAATAAAGTAAAACACAACAGGATATAAAGTTAAAATGGCATTTCACCATGATGCATTAAATCTTAGTATATATATATATATATATATATATATATATATATATATATATATATATATATATATATATATATATATATATATATATATATATATATATATATATACACTATATGTGCATTTTAACAAATTTGTCTGATTGATGCTGAACATTTTTGAAGATAATCCTAGGGGCAAATGGTAGAGATTATGTGTGTCATCACCTCAAATCGAAACCGAGGTTATGTAAACTAGTAGCCTTATGTTGGGAGAGAGAAAACATTACACAGCTTTATTCCATCTCTAAAAACATAGTTCTATAGATTATATTATTTGACTTTAGTGTTGGGTTTGCACGTGATTATTTTTCCAGAAAATTTCTCACATTAAAGCTCTACTGAAAGGACATGCAATCCCTGTTAATTTATAAATCTCTTATAGAACCTTTGTGTACAATCACAGCTATGTACGAAATGAATCTTCCTTGATTTTTAGCTTAAACCTTCAGGTGGCAAACATAACATAAATCAAACTGCAGTTTAGACAGGGAATCCGAACCAACTTTTTCTCCTTTTATTCTTATTTGTATAACCAGGAGTGCAACGGGGGAGTCATGGCAGGAGATCATGCTGTCGTGTCTGGGGGGGCAACAGTGTGAAATGGATCCTTCTCTTCCTCCTCCAGCGCTGATGACTGACCAGAGAGAGGGCTGCGGCTCAGACTTTGCCTACTTCTACTTTGTCTCCTTCATTTTTTTCAGCTCTTTTCTGGTAAGACGAAATGTTTGTATTTTCTTCAATGTTATGTGTGGTTTTCTTATCTTTTTCTCCTATTTTATCTAGATGCTGAACTTGTTTGTGGCTGTGATAATGGATAACTTTGAGTATCTTACAAGAGACTCCTCCATCCTTGGTCCACACCACCTGGATGAGTTTGTGCGAATCTGGGGGGAATACGATCGGGCTGCCAGGTGAGTGTATTTACATCTTTTATCCAAATTATTGCAGAACAATTTTCAGGGGGTCTGATTTTCCTCAGACAAACCTTCAAGATTTGCCTTTTACATCTTCATGTATCTGCACTGGTTTGGAAGGCTCATCACTGTCAAGCCAAAAACATATTGAAGGACCACAGCTGACCAAACATGAATACCTTCACCCAGCAGCGTTACCATGACAGCCTTTTAAGAGTTTGCAGTTGAGAAAAAGAGAGTTGTTTCTGTTACCACATTAACATTCTCTTCTCTTAACTAATTTCCCTCTGGGATTATTAAAGTATTTCTGATTCTGATTCAGAGCTAACCTGGTCAGCAGCAGGTTTTCCTCAATAAACTCAGTGTCATTTGTCTCTGTTTTGTTCAAACAATAAAGAAAAAAAAATCAGTCAGTTGTGTCCTTTAGACACATTAGGTATTAAAAATACAAACATATCATTTCTGTTTGACAAGGATCCAATTAATGAATAAGGGGCATTAATTCACAGAGAATTAAATATTTATAGAGATAAGGTTTTCAGACCGTGTATAGATGTTTACATTTAGAAGTTATCTTTATGAGCTCTATTACATGCCACAACCTTATCTGTCCTCATATTTGCAGCTTTACACAGACTTCTTAACACCAATGTGTGATAACAGCATTATAGAAAACATTTGCAAGTCAGACAGCCACTTAGTATTTGCTGTGTAATGGAAGGCAGAATCAGAATGAGGAGGAACCCCATGAGATGATGCACAGGTCCTTCCTGTTTCAACAAAGGTTTTACTCCTCATCTTTATCTGCTGTCAGGTGCTCTTCACTCCTGCAAGATTGCACCTAAATAGGTTGCACTGGTCCACTACCATTCAAGCAATAAACTAGTTTACCCCCATAATGTTATTGTGGTTGCGGCAGACTGTGATATTGAGCTGAGTTGCTGTGTTTGTTTTTATGGCTAATGTAGTATTGTGTTCTGGGCAACAACTCTGCTGTGGGGTGTCCGTCACAACTTCATCCCAATTTATGATGTAGCATATTAACTGAGTTCTGTAAAGTCTGAGGCAACACTCTTGGGTTTCTTGGCAAATTCTCTGAGCACTGCAGACCATGGGATAAAATTGCTGGGATGTCAACTCCTAGGAGGATTATCAGCTACCTTCAATATGTTCTCACAGTGGGAGGATGGAATTGAAAAATGCTTTAAAGTGGCCTGTTTATGGCTTAACTGACAACAATAAACTCAGCTGTAATTCTGATTACTTTCCTTCTTGCTGCTGTGTTTGTGAGCACATGCTCCTGGCCTACTAAAGCTTACAAACTGTAGACTTTTATAAATTTGTTCATACCTTCTGTTTTTGTTTTTCTTTCAGTTCCCCAAATTTCTACTATAAAATAAAATAAAATAAAAACAGTGATTGAATACACTGATGGTTTTGTAGGTATCAAGCAATAATTATAGGAATATTGACTTACTATGGGTAAGTCATATTTACTGCACATGTACCGTTCACAAATATTTCTGGAACAACGAAGTACTATGCTTTGCTATCCCCCCCACCCCCCCACCCGCCAAAAAAAAAAAAGATCGACAATGACAAATCTGGCAAAACTGGGATAAATCAACACTGCAGCGAGATTGAAAAAGTAAATTAACAAGATCTTTGTATTTTTTTTCATAAATAAATACAGGACAACAAAATGTTAAAAGGATTCAGATGACATAAATCATTTTTAATCTCCCTCTGCATCAGCTTTGATAAAGTAATTACAACCTTTGCAAAAAGAAAAGAGATTTAGGGTAATACATGTTCAAGTATTTACAGCGGTTGTTAAAAAAAAGTGGAAAAGCACCAATATATTGATCCAATTCAGATTTATTATTCTAAAATGAATTGATTTCAGAGCATATGTAGAACTTAGGAATATTCTTATTTCAATCCTTTAAACAAAAAAAACACAGAGGTTGTTAGAATATTTGATCCTTTCCTACAAATTGTATTTTGGTGAGAAGGGTTTCTATAGTAACATGGGTCGACTTTATTTCCTGAAAGAGCAGTATGCAAAAGGCTTCCCATATCCTGCAAACTCAGACTTTCTCATTACCACCAGCTGCCTTGGATATCACTATCAACCATTTCCAATTAGCTTTATTCAAATTTGATTTGCAAGGGAGCAGTTTATTTGATACGAATTGCTCCTGAAAAAATTATTAAAAAGCTTCAATTGTTCCCACAGAAACTCAAAAGTGCCAATAGGAATACGGGGCTGTGTTCAGCCACCTAATGGTATATTGGCAAACTGAAACATAAAACTGGGTAATAAAAAATAAATGTTTCAACAACTTTGTTCCTTTTTGTTCCTTTACACTGTGCAGTGCAACTCAGTTGAGTTTACACACCACCACCGTTATTTTCTTTCTTTATTTTCCTGAAACACTACATACCCTTAGCAGCAGGATCAGCTGTTACACACTATAGGATGTGTGAAGGGACACTTACAAAGCAAAAACATTTGTGTAAGTTACATATACCTCTAAAAATCTTAAAATGAAAGGGTATTACAGGGGTGTCTAAAGAGATGAGAGTATTGAATTACTTGGTGTCAGAGTTGTACTACTTATTAGTTCTGTGTTCTTTTGGTCACTTTAATGACTAATTTCAAAAGAGCCAAGCTCTGGTCATTAAAAAGAAAAAGAAAAAATGTCTGTAGATCTATACTCAGAGATATGTGTTAATGTATTTGGGTAGAGTATACAAAATTACAATAGAAGTTGTCTGAGTCTAACTCTGAAAATGTACATGCTTCTAATCAGTGAAACTGTCAAAAAGCATGAAAGAGACAACTGAGTTTGAGTTTATACAATAGAGATCTATGCAGGTATGTTGGCATATGTAGAAAAGGTGATGAAAACCTATATCTGAAGAGAATTATCTTGGATACCCAACAAACTGACACCCTACTCAGGAATTTAAAGCCCCCATCTGACCTACAGTCATCTGTTTTAAGTTCATAACAGCGGTAAATGATTTCCTGAGGGGAATTTTCAACAAACTAAAACTGTCATAGCATTCAAACAGAAATAAAGCATACCAGCTATAAGGTTGTAATGACTCAGAACAGAGAGACCCAGTATTCAAAGCAAGACAGACAGACAGATAGCTCAAAAAGATTAGGAAGGTCTGCAGTAGTAAGGGCTAGAGCATCAGCGACGATATCATGACAAAAGTAGCCCAAAATATGACTTTTTTACTTAAAGGCCACTGTGAGGATTTATCTGTGGTGCATTGATACTGATTATTGGATGTTGTTCAGGAGATATCTTTTGTTACACCATCCAGAGTCTTTAAATCTGTCTATAGTTAGTTAACTTGCAATGAAATGGCCCCAAAAAATCACTACAAGTGTATTTGTAAGAAGGGAATATGATCTGTCGCTTATTTAGCTCACTCACAGAGAGAAAAAAAGGAACCTGCTACTGCTTCAAGGATACAGTTACACATTTAACTCCTCGCTACCGTTAGCTGTTATGCTTGCCTGCTCGTTCCAGCCTTAAATAATACTTAAAATGTACTGCTAACTTTTGGATTGTGAGAGCTGAGGGAAGCACAGAAAAACCCAATCCCAAACCATCCGCTAAGCCCTAACCCTTAAGTATTGAGTGCCACTCACAATTAAGTCAAACTCACAGCTTTGAAAGGTGCCTTGATTAAGAGATGTGAGGGTATAATGAGAATGGGAAGGCCTCTTCCTTCCAAAAGAAAAGGAAAGCAGTCCTTGCTATGGTTACATAGTTCTGTGTTGTCCCTTTCTTAAAAATACATGTCTAGGTTCAAATAAAACTACTTCACAGAGGACCTTCGCTTTAGGGATTAATGACATATATTTGTTTTTTTTGTACATGTGATTAAGATGTACTGTAATTTGGTTGGTCTGACAGGATCTGTGTTTGCATGGTTCTCATTATATTTATTTGGCAGGAGTTAGTGTCCTCGCTAGCCCATTCATTACTCACTTTGCAGAGTAATTTTATGGAGTGCCTCAGGGTTCTGTGTTGGGACCTATTCTCTTTCTGCATAATGTTTTGCCCCTCTGTAATATTTTTAAGGGTTTCTTGAGGTCTTCTATAATCATTTTGTAGATTATATTCAGCTGTATTGCTATTTTAAGTCAACTGAGATTACAAAAAAAATTAACTCTAACGAACTGCCTTGGAAAAATGTAACACCAGCTAACTCCCTGCAGTTCAACCTGATAAGACTTAGGTGCACAAAACTTAGAATATTTGTTTCCAAAGATGATCTAGAGCTGATCAGTCAGGCATTTGTTTTTTTCTTGTTTAGACTATTGTAACAGTCCTTTTCTTTTCTAAAAAAAAAAAGAGGTTTCCTGTCTGCAGTTGGTTCAAAATGCAGCGGCTATGGTGCTGACGCGCACCAACAGAAGGGACCATATTAGCCTGATTTTATTGGCATCCAGTGGTTTTTTTGTCTTAATTTTAAAATGTTGGTGCTAACTTTTAAAGCTCTCAATGGTCAGGCGCCCTCTTACACTAGAGCTCTATTGTGTCCTTATCCCTTTTCGAAAGCTGAGGTCATTAGATAAGAATCTTCTCTTAGTCCCCTTTACCCGTTTCAAGACTCGAGGAGGTTGCTCCTTCCAGGTAATTGCATAAAGGCTCCGGAACAATCTCCCATTCCCGTTATATTCCCTTAATTAGCATCCACAGAATTGCAAAGCTTTTTAACAACTCCAGTGCATGTGTCAGCTGTTTTACTTTGACTATTTTATGTTGTTTTTTACTGTTTTATCTTTTAATTTTACATGTTATTAAAGTGCTTTGTGACCCCAATGACTGTGAGTTTCTATATTAATAAACTTTTACTTCCTTGCTTACAAACCAGTGGAACATTTGAATGCCAGTGTTTCCTCAACCATTATATTCGCCCTTACACTCACTTACATGAATCCAAACAACACCCTTTCCAAAGGGTTGGACCTGTTCGTTCGTTTCAATTTGTATGTTTTCTAAACAAAAACAAGATTTTGTTGGGCTCTGTATGAAGCCTCAAACTCAACAATATTACTGACATTTTGAACTGAAAAAGCTTGCTGGATAGGAAGCGAAACCTCTTCAAACTTGGAAACAAAGTCCAGTAGATTGGTTATTAACTGGTTTGGAAACACTCGCAGCCAAATTCCAGCGGCACAGCACTAGTGTAGACTCCCTATCTAAGGGCTGAACAGTTTACTCGCCCTACCCACTACTGGATGGGGTTTGAGACAGCCCTTAATGTAGCAGACCCTCAGCGGGAATGCCAGAATAGAGGGTTAGTGTTTAGTTTTAGGGTTCAGGGTCCGATTTAAGATTGGGCCAAACTGTGTTTTAAATCAAAGGGCAACAAAAATTTGGTACCCACTGATGGTCTAGCTGCTGACTCTATCAGGACAGTATGCGTGCAGTGGCACCATCTGTGTTGTATCCTTGTTTATTTTCCTTTGCCTTTTCATTCTCTTGAAGTCGAGATTAAAATTTTTCATAATCCAGCTGCAAAATGTATTTCAAACAGCACAGAGATAAATCTTCCTCCTTCACCTGTTTACTTTCAGCAGTCTCATCCATATTTCTTTTATAGGAGGTCTTTGGGGAAAGGAAGAGTGTTTTACCCATGCTTTACAATTTTATCAAACATGAGCCAAACAACCTTTCAAGATGTTTGAATAAGAAAGATTTCATTTTTTTTTTATCAAGTAAACGATTTCTAACAATGGCACCATCATCTCCCATACATGGCTATACTCTTCCCATTTTAGTGTGCCAAAGTCAATACCTTTTTTCTAACAAAAATGTTTTAAAATTTGTAAATGAAGAATATGATAAATTTAAGGATGTTTGCTCTTTGATGAAAAAATAGAAAATTATATGATCCAGATTTTATAGGGAAATCTAATGTGTAAATGGTGTCTGTGTGTAAATCTGCGATGTAATGTTTTACCAAAAAGACAGACTATTTCTCATCCCTTTTGTGTAATCATTGTTAACAGTATGTGTGTTTTTTCCAGTGGTAGGATCCATTATAAGGAGATGTACAAAGTTGTACGTACTATCTCACCTCCTCTGGGCTTTGGAAAGAACTGCCCCCACAGGGTGGCATGCAAGGTTTGGTTCCCCCATGTCAGCCATGTCCCTTTGGCTATTTTTATGTGGGATCCTTCCTCACTTCCTCCTTTTCCTTCCTTCCCATCCCTTCACTGAATATCACCACCCTGCTCAATCTTCAGGGCTGTGTTACTCAGGATAAAGAATGACAGTGCTTCAGTCTCGGGGTACTTAGGCACAAAACTTCCCTCTTTTAGTTTTACTGAAGGTAGCTTTTAATCCAAATTGGGGAAATTTTGTTTCTTTCTACCCCTTGGATCTGGGGTTTAAATGTCGCCCCGGTCTCACATATGTTACTGAAGGTAAGTGTGTAATTTTTTGGACCAGATCCAATGACGCTGTCATTTTTTTGTTCATCCTCTTCAAGGATTCCTCGCCTCCTATTTTTCTATGCGGTCAGCATAGAAAGCAAACTTTGATTTATCCTACTTTAGCCTTTGTGTTTGTGATGCCTTGAAATAATATTTTTCCTGTATATCCTCCATTCCTTTTCCCTTTCTACCCACCATCCCCCCCCCCTCCTGTGTTACTTTCCTCTGCCCTCCCTTGGGAATGCTATCCTCTAATGCCTCCATTTTTATTAAATTTACCCTCCAACACCATCCCTGTCTCCTCTTTCTCTTCCTCTCCTACCCTCTTTTTTTGCCTCTTTTCCTCATCCCCATATTCATGGCTACCTGGCGCCCCCAGTGGTCGTATCCATTACACTGACATGTATGAGATGTTGACCAACATGTCGCCACCCCTAGGCCTGGGCAAGAAATGCCCCTCCAAGGTGGCTTATAAGGTAGATCAAAAAGCTGAGACGGCTGCCATGTTTATCAGTCAGCAGAAATAAGCATAGGGAAACTTCATTTTTGTGTGTCAGACATGAGATAAGTACAGTAAGGCATCCTTTGTGTTGGTTATAATACCCAGATTTGCTTGTTGAAGTTTTGTCTATCAGCAATGATTTGCCTGTCTGCTTTGCATCTTGGCAGAAAAAAACTAACATCATTTTTGTTTAGTGATATCTGATGAGAGACTATCTATGTTATTTCAAAGGCAGTTTAAGGTCATAAAACATAAAGTTGTTAAACATCTACATGCCTGATACCATCGTCAGTTGTCCTCATTTCTTTCATACATACCCCTCAGCCGCCTGCATTACCAAGTCTGCATGTGCATGCTCCCACAACTGTGTTGCTTGTTTGTTTCCTGTTCCAGTATATTGCTTTATAGATAAGCAGGCTCAGAGCATGCTAAATTGCAGATTTATTACTTTTATTGAACAAAGCTTGCACTATATTGATTTTGTTTCGCAATTACACATTACAAAGGATGACAATCTCTTCATTGTTTTTATGCATTCTATATTATTACATAGCTTTTTATTTAATATAACAACAAAAAGAATCATAGATTGTCAGCAAAAAGTATTTTAAAATTATTTGCTGCTTAGTGGTAATCAGTAAAGCTGAAATTTAAGTTAAATTTCATCATTGAGATGGTTTGGGAATGAGCTTTAAAAAATAATTGTATTTAAAGTTAAATTTGTGAATATTGGATAACTTTATATCATGATTTGACTGCTTAATAATCATCTCAATAAAGTTACACCGGTCACGGAAACCATTAACAATTTTCAATAATAAATCTTCAAATAACTAAAGCTGTTAAAATTTCAGCTGACTCTAATTTCTCTACGGTAAATGAAAAATATGTTTTTTTTATTTTCTGCTTTTTGCATACATGGAAAGGGGATTTGTTCTTTAATACTATATAGATTACTAAAAAACGAGTTTTGAGGTATTTATACAAATGTAGGCACACTAAAATGGTCAAACAGAATATCCATTTTAACATTTCCAAAGACACATTACACTATAACTCAGATTTTTGTTTTACTCTTTATAAAATTCCAGATGTGGAAGTGAGCCATACCACAAAGTTGAAATTTCGTTGCACAAGATCATCTTACAAAGAATAGTGTTTAACTTATTCTTAAAAAATCTAATCTATACCAGAAATCACTGTCATTATGTTCTTGTGGCAGCAATAACTTCCACACCAAAGAGGGTTTTAGTTGCAGTGACCTGCTGGACGTAGGGGGCTTTGACTGATCAGCAATTTTTCCAGTTAATCATTACCAGTTAGGAGTAAAACTGGTCAATTTCTATGACCAACCGATTTCTTGGTGTATCTTCATCTATATAACTGTCTTACATCATTCTCTTCAGTTATAGAATAAGTTTTTTTGTGTGTGTAATACAATTCATGCTTTCCCATTCTAGAGGAGTAAATATTTTTGCCACACATAGGAGAGCAAGCTTTAAACATTTAGAAGACCAATAAATCTGCATTTTTCTTAAATCACCCTTGCAGTGAGCTTTCTTGAGCTCTTCTACGATGTTGTTCTGAGTAAACTTTATCTTACCATCAGAGACTTGTCCTGATGAACATGCCTGTGGATGATGAGATGACGGTCCACTTCACATCCACCCTCATGGCCCTCATTCGCACCGCACTTGAGATCAAGTTAGCAAGAGGTTTGTCATAACCTCTCCAATAAACTGGAATATAACTCTTAAAATATTAAGTTTGAACATAAGTATGTGTTTTGGTATTGTTATTTCCAGGAGGAGAAGATCGAAATCAAATGGATTTGGATCTGCAGAAGGAGATTGGAATTATCTGGCCCCACCTTTCTCAGAAAACGCTGGACCTGTTGGTTCCAATTCACAAAGGTACAATCCTCATAATAAATGATACTTAAATTTATATGGGGGGGGGAAAATGGGGAATTATTTTTGTTTAAAAATAAATATTCCTTTGCCTTTTAATGTGAATTAATATCTGATGCTTTGGGTTTTCTTTTGTCACAGCTAGTGACATGACTATAGGAAAGATCTATGCTGCCATGATGATAATGGATTACTACAAGCAGAGCAAAGCCAAAAAACTGCGCCAGCAACTGGAGGAACAAGTATATATATTTTTTATCCTATTCCATGGTTTGAGTTCAACCCCCATGATGTTTCTTTTTAAGTATATGTTCTCCTCTTTCTTTCATCTTTTGTCCTGTTTTTTTCTTTTTCCTTCTTCTTCTTCTGTTTTTCTGCTCTACTTACATTGCAGTGTCCATATGAACTGTAAAACTCCCTGCATAATTATAATAAAGCAATTTATATACATGAAACAAGTGGAGCAGTATGGCAATTGCGATACCGCTACACTTGTGAAAGTAAAATCTGTTGGGCTCCTTTTGGCATCAAGACAATTATTCTTATTGCCACCTTGCCAGACAGGACACTGTAAAAAAAAAAAAAAAAAAAAAAAAAAAGTATATGTTCTTAATGGGTGAATGTAATTGTAGATGTTTTAAATTTGATATTAATGCAAAAATAAAATATATGAAATCAGAGATTATCGTCAAAAGGATGAAATAAGCCTAAAGTAGGTGAAAAAAATAGATTGGTTGCATATTGTTAAATCATTTTAACTTTGTATTTTTTGGGAAGTTTACCCTATTTAGACCACAGCGACTTAGTTTGATGTGGATGGCTAAACCAAACCTAAGAAACAGACCAGTAGATGGCTATACAATGCCTTTCCAGGGTACATTTTCTTATTTTGATTACACATATTTGTTGATATGTTAATTATTAAGGAATGTTGATTTATAATAATAAGGTTAATAGTCAAGGTAGATGCCAAATGAAGCCAATTAAGAACTTTAATACAACATTTTAAGAAGTGCTTAAGTTTAAGCCAGAATGACATGTTGATGTAATTTTTGCACTGATTTATTAATCTATTTTTCTGCAGGTAAGTCTGACGACAGGTAAAACAATTATGTAAAAACAGGAAGCCCAGTGGAGGGGTTAAATAATAAGCAGGCATAAAAAAACAATCTAATCAAATGGGAAAAATAAACTGATGCTTTGTCCAAATAAACATTAGAAATAAATAAGACATAAGGAGCCTCTTCCTACCAGATGTATTTTTAATTCTCACCAGCTTTGAGTGAAAGGTTAGTTGGTAACATAGAAACACGGCTGAAATCAATGAAGAGAGGACATAATGTTTATAACATATTTTCATTGATTTAACTGTTTTAATTTCCCATTTGTACATTTTTCTCTTCTTAGAAACACGCCCCCATGTTTCAGCGTATGGATGCTTCCTCTCTTCCTCAAGAAATCCTATGCAATGCCAAGTCTCTGTCATTTCTCCGACACAGTGCTGGATCTGCTCTGTAAATATCTGACTTTTGGTTTTTTCTTAGATCTTTCTCTAGTTCCTCTGCTCTGACAGCCTACATTTTTTCTCTTTTTTTTGTGATCCTACAGGACCAGAGGAGGTTTTGTGGCACTCAGCCCCATTTCTCCACAGGAAATGTTCCTGCAGCCACGGCCTCACTCCAGGGAGAGGACAGAGGAGGAGGAGGAGGAGGAGGATGAAGATTATCACTCACCTTACCACCTTTACCAACATCAACATCACCATCATCGTCATTTACATACGCTAGTAGGTGTTTCAGTTGTACTCAGCTTAAGACTATCCGGAGAAGGCACTTACTGTAATGTTAGTACTTCAGGTTACATTTAAACTTTCTAAAACTGTTTAAATCTGTTTGTCAAAAATATTTCCATCAATTGATTTTTTTTTTTCGGTTTATGACATCAGAGTCATAAAATCCATTGTATGTTTGTACGATTTTTGTGATAGAAAAACAGAAAGTTGCAGACACAGTTATATTTTAAATATTGTAAATGTTATATTTTCTGACAAATAAGTGTGATAATGGTTGCATAACTTTGATATTCCTCCAGCCTTCATGTATATACTCTTTTCATGTTGTGCAATTTTTCTTATTCGATTATGCATATCATTTATAATTCAAATTTCCGATGAATAATTCATCATTCTAATCAAAATTCATCCACAATGAATCTATATTTTAGATAATTGTGGATTATCAGCATTTAATAATTGTAATTAACTATTCTGATTATTAATTAACATAATTATTATCTTAATATATACCATCAAATATGATTATTTAAACCAGTCGTGGTTTCGTTTGCGTCATTTCCTAGTAGGTGCTGCCTGGCTTAGCAGTAGATTACGCCTGTATTTGCCCCCTTGTTTCCTTGTTTATCATTGTTCCTTTATTATTGTAAATACTGTATGCACAATGGGCTTTATATACTAACACTAATGAGCAAAAAGAAAGCATAAAGCACAAATAACACACCAGAAGGATGCTGTATTATTTCAGAAAGTATGCAAAGAGTGTGAGTTACTGGCATATTTTTTTAAGTCAAATAATGTGACTATGTAGCTTTAAGTTGCCAACATAAAGCAACAATGTAATACGTCAAAATGTCTAGCAGAGATATGTATGCTTTCGAAAGGCACCATATATTAGTTTAGACTCAATAAGTCTGGGATTTTTGGTAATTTGTGTGTTGAGCTTCTCCATTTCAGCAGAAGAAATAATTTATTCTGTTTTATTTGTGTAGGTGCCGGAGGTGGTGGAGTACAACCATCTGATGCAGAAAGCCAGGCAGGACCAAACAGTTATTAAATCACCACCGCGCACTGCATCTATCAGAGCATCCTCCATGCCCAGGCTCGCTGTTGATCCACAGGTAATGAAAAGTAATCACCTGTATGCAGTCCTAAATCCAGTGTGTACCGAATATGTCTTGTGAAAATTAGCAGGCAAATAAAATTTGGATTTAGTTCTCATATTCACTGCCTCGCTGCACTAAAGCAAAATAAACTGGTTAGAAAGGCCATAAAGTTGTGATTCACTCAGCTCACATTTAAATGTGGGGTTTGTGTAAGCGGTGGATTTTGCTGTCAGTTACTTGTCTGTCTTCTGGTTGATTTACATGCATGAAGGCTGTAGTCTCAGAAGACGGGCGGCTCATGAAACGCTCCTTCTCCACCATCGGAGATCAGTGTGTGAACGGCCTGTGGCAGGAGCAACACTCTCTGGAGAAAATCAGTCCTGATGACACATTCAAATCTCGCCAAAGGAGTTTCAGAGGTCAGTTTAACTTTTCCTAAAGATGGAATATTCTTATGTTTTTGTTATTTCATTTATATATATCTATATATATATATTTATGTGTATATATATATATATATATATATATATATATATATATATATATATATATATATATATATATATATATATATATATATATATACACATATATATATATATATATATATATATATATATATATATATATATATATATATATATATATATATATATATATATATATATATATATATATATATATATATATATATATATATATATATATATATATATATATATATATATATACATATATATATATATATATATATATATATATATATATATATTAAACATCCATTAAAAAGAACAGTTTTCCCCAAAATAAGTCTAATTTCTGGCTTAAAATACCATAAAGTAAATAAATATCAGTAGTCTCATTATACATTTTTTACAAGACCCAGTTTGGGCAGTTTAAGGGTATAGTGGAAGATTTTCGAGAATTTTTGAAAACACCCGCCCTCTCCATTTTAAAAAAGAAATGCATAAATGCAAAACCCTGTACCCACCTCCGAGAGGAAACGCCTATTAAAGGCGTGCGAGAATATGCACAAGTTAATTTCTCCTCATGCACGCTCTGTTTAAAAGTTTCTGTTTGCATCGCTCATACAATCTTACTTTCCAAAGGAAGATTTTCAGTTTTTCCTCTATGTCAGACTTACCACCGCTAAGTAAAAATGGGGGTGAGCATACAGTATAGTATGGCCTTACGTAAACATCTCACCAGAATGATTGACAATTAGGGGGACCACTAATTGTGATGATCCAGAAAGAACATAAATAAATCATTGGGGGTATAACGTAACTAAAAATGTAACTGTGATCGCTAGGTCCCAAAATCAGCCCCAGAGAAACAAGCATTCGCGAAAGAGGGAGATCGAAAGAACGGCGCCACCTGCTGTCTCCGGACATTTCCCGTTGCAACTCTGAGGAGCGAAGCAGGGAGCCTTCTCGTGAGAGTAGGCAGTCCCGCTCACCAAGCGAAGGACGCGTGCATAACATCCAGAAACAGGTAAGAGTCCCTGAAAATACCCACCAAAAACAAATGTATTGTGTTGCTTTTTGTAAATGTTGATCAAGATTTTTTACATAGGTTTTCGTTGTAAATGTAATTTTAATTTAATATAAAAAGAGTTGTTCTTGGTCTCTACTTTCTTATCTGGTGTTGTTGTGAAGGCGATGACATCAGGTAGTCCAGCAAACTCTCCCCCGGAGTCCAGTACCCCTCGTAACCGGCGCCTGCTGCCTCAGACACCCTCTCGTCCACGGCCTTATATCTCCTACTCTCCTCTCGTGTGCAAAGCCTTGACATCTCCTTCTGCTCCTACCGACCGTGAAGGACAGTGCCAGCCTCAGGACGTACCAAGTGGCTCCACAGAGACCTCTTGGCAGGCTGAGAAGGAAAGCAGACCCCTGTCGGCAGGTCACTGCTCCTCTCAGGGTCAGAGTTTAGGACCAAGCCATCCTTCGCCTCACCGCTACATATCTGAGCCCTACCTGCCTTTTCATGAGGACTTCAGTGGTGATGATTCAGGTGAGAGGCAGGAAACACTGACCTTTGAGTCTGCCATGGCCACCAGTCTGGGACGAGCCAACGCAATAAGCTCCGCCCCTCAGCTCAGACACTCTTGGCAGGTTCCCAATGGTCACGTCCGAAAGCACTTGGTGAAGGGGAGCCCGACTGATAACAGCGAGCTGCTAAGTGACACAGATGAGGATGACCGCTGCTAAAACTCAGAAACAAAGACGCATCCGATGCACATTGCATCGGGGGAGAGCAGAGCGGCTTCACGGCATCAGGGGAGCTAAATCATCTCCCATGGGGCTAAGAGAACCTCACATTCTCCGCACCCGTAGCATTACAGCCAGGACAGAGTTACAACATTATTGATCTGGATACTTTTGTCAGACTTTATATGTCCGTTTCTGTTTCTAGTAGCTGAAAGGAATCTAGATATTTGGACCGGAATGTCTGTTTATATGTGTGTGCTATGGATACAGAATGTGCCGTAAAAAAGTGAAATGCAGAGGGGGACCCTAATACAAGTAGCCCAATGCCCAAATCAATAGGTTCCAGCTCCCTCCCAAATAAATGTTTCATCACAGAACAAAAATACTGTCAGATGTCTTTACAACATGTCCAAATGTTTCCAAAAATATCTGATGAAGTGCATTTTGTGGAAGTGAAAAATAGAGGTAGTATATCCACATGTAATGAGATGAATGTATTTTTATTTTAAGTTCAGGTATATTTAGTGGGCTGTCTATAGAGCGCAAAATTGTATGAGGAAATTTTTCTGTGGTCAAGCAGCCACTCTGTACTTTTCCTGTTTACAGTAAGAATTTAGTGAAAGATAAACGGGCATTACATTGCTTGGTCTTTCTGTTGTAATGTGAAAACAATGCAGATGCTCGGAAAATAGGAGAGAGATGCTCTGTCTCATGATCTAGTGACTCCAAGTATGTATTATATGACCCAACGTGAAGTTGATGAAAAGCCAAAATTTGAAATCCAGTTTCCTTTTTTTTATATGTTTGCTTACCGACTCTGCTGACCATGTCTGGTAAAGCAGCCATGTCCAAGTGATGCTGCCATGTGAAAAAAAGCCAAATGTTTGTCCAACCTATATTTTGCTGTGCCAGACAGTCCCTCTTGATGGCGTGGTGGAGAGCTAATTCAAGACATTATCTCGTCTGCAGAGCTTGGGATGTGTTGCCTTATTTCCTGCGAAGATTAAAGCTATGACAAATAATTGCCATACTGCCATACATGGATGCTTTAACAGAAATCACGGCAATGCTGCTGTTTGTTTTGTAACTCATAAATTTTTCCCATTATGTTTCGTCTGTAACACTAATATTGTATTTTTTGTGCTTACAGGTTTTTGTATTTCATGCATGATCACAATAACTGCCTGATTATTTTTGGTGTTGAATAGGTTCTTGCAACAAGTTATCTGAAGACATGCATTATATTGTCTGCAGTGTTTAGTCACTTGTCACCCCCAAAAGATGAATTTAATTGTTATCCCATTCCTACCCTATAGTTTTCAAATTATACACCCTTTCTTCTTGGCTTTAACAGATTTATCTCTTTTAGAGAAGGCTTTCCAGTATGTTAAGGAAAGCTTTATGGATTTTTTGTTTTTATATATATATATATATTTTTTTTTTTTTTTTCTTAGACGAACATTTACATGAGATGTATGAGATCAGACACTATGTTTCATAGCCTTTGCTCCAATTCATCTAATAGGTGTTTATCTGTTGAAGTCAGGACTTTGTTCAGGCCTCTGAAGTTTGTCCACACTTAATTATATACCTTATATGATCTTAATTAGTTTTCTTTGCTTTCGTCTTGTTTTGGGTTTTTGGCTTCTTTTTATATTTAAATGTTTTTACTCTTTGCTCTCCATGTTTAGGTCATTCTTTTGTTTTAAAATACCTCATGCTTCTATTTTTGTACTCTAGTCAGGGATGCAACTCCTTTATTTTCTATTGGGCATGCAGTTAAACCTGCAGGCCCAATTTGGGCACTATTCACTATTCTGGGTTACCACTTACCACTTTACTCCTGTTGGTAATATCACATGCACTAACAGCTGTTACCTACAGAAATGGCCAACTAGAAGTGATTGCCCATAAATGATCACCTCTATATCACGGTGCACCCATACACCACAAGTGCAAAGTGCATACCAACTTTTTGCACCGCTGACTTTAGTTTTTTGTAAGTTTTAATATTCGTTTTGTCTCCTGTTCTTTGATTAATATTTTGGTGATGTTTATGGTGTTTTGGGTTTCTGTCTATTTCCAGGTTTGTACTCTGCTAGTCTTGTTGTGTTTTGTTAGTGTTGCTTTTCTGTGATCCCAGATTAAGCCGGTACCGTGTCTCAGTGTCTTACTTCTATTATCTTCTCTGGTCTCTCTCATTCTTTCCCCATGAATACTTGGTTTTCTCCTTCTGTGTCAGATCTCTGTTGTTGCTATTAGTGTGGTTTGTTACCAATGGTGTGCTTGTATCTTTTATTATTATTTCTTTATTTTGTTTTTATTTTTCCCAGTTTTGTTATTGGTATCTTTGATTTTTTTTATTTCTTGACTAAAACAATATATTTCCACCTGACTGCCTCCTGCTTTGTAATCTGCTCCACAAACGTACGACAGTTAAAGTGTTTCTAGACCTTCCTTTTTGCCCTCTAGCAGTCCTATTAACAACCCTAAATGGTTCTCCCAATATTTGCAGCTGCAAGATGTCAAAAAATGTCTTGGCAAAGTAAAGCATTAACAGTTAATAACAATAGAACTAACTGGAACAGCCTTAAAAAAATAAAACCTGGATTCAATGATTGGATTCAATCAATCCTGACCTTCACTCTTCAGTTATGTTGTGTTTCTATCTCATGAAGATGAATATTTATATCATGTGCTGTTGTGTTGGTAAAATATAACAAGTTGGCAATGTGAACCCGGCACATATTTGGACAGAGGAGCTCTATAAAACCTATATCTTAGTGGAAAGGTCTCTGGAATGTGTTTTAAAGTAAACGGGTTAGGTTTCAGCCTCTCACTGTAGTATAAACATTACATAGAACAGTCCTAAACATGTACAGGGCAGCTTAGGACTTAACTTGGATGTCAGTCTAAACAACCTAACTTGTGCCTAGGAAAGCTAATCCCTATCAGGCCTGGATTAATTAGATAGATAAGTTCTCTGGTAAATATGTTGTATGAGCCGTAAAAAAATTTATTTATTTATAGTACCTTTTGATTTCAACTGTAATTATAATTATGCTTGTTTTCTGACTGTTTACACAAACTTTAATTAGATGCCCTGTCTTTTCTGTGCCAAATTCAATTAAATGAGTATGATTTGTTAACAGAGAGGTCCGCAGATGTGTTTTTTGTAATTAAGAACAAGGTGATGGCATTTAGGACACAAACTCTGTTAGGCCTCTGTAAGTGTTGATTCTTAAGAAAAAAAATCTTAAATAAATCTGGAAAAAAAACTCTAATCCATGTAATCCATCTTTAATACATGATGACTCTGTTTCCAACTCCATCTCTATCTCTATGAATGTATTGACTGTTTGTTAAATGTCTTTTCCCAAGACTTCCTGATACAAGTATTGAAACCTTTGAGTGGTTGCATCAGGTCTTCCACCATATTCACAATAGTTTTTTGTGTAGTTCAGTTATTAGCTTACCCTCATAGCTGCACCTTGTTTATAATCATCCACTTGATTTTTGTTCTATGTCTCCTTCTTAATATCTCTATTAGTCAACTCTTTGCCCTTAGACAAAGAGTCGCTGCCCACCTGTTTGCCTGCGCTCCTTTTGTCATTTCATATTTCGGATTTCTCCTGGATCTTTGTTTTGAATTTCCTTTACTAAGAATATTGTTTATTTTTAGCTACCTGCCTCCTTCCAGCATTTTGGTCCTCTTTACCATTAAATCACACAATCATAAAAAAAAATCTAGATACTTTATAAATATTTATTATTAAGAAATGTTAACAACTTGCCCAACTCTGTTACACCTAGTGATTTGGTAAAGTACAAACAGATTAACAAATTCTTCACACAAAAAAGTTATACATTAACCGTAGGGGAGGAACTTTCGCGTTTTGTGATTCGCTCACCGACTATTGAAATCATGCGTGATTCATTACCACCGTCCGAGGCCGGGTTGACGTGAATTAATGGTGTTCTGATTTTTGCAGCTTGTGAATCATAACTGACACTTCCTTACATACTTTACCAATATGCTGAGATAGGATGGATGTTATCTGGAATGGATAATGCAGTTATTAATTATATAATTCAGAACTAATGTGAAAGAGGTCAAATCATCGAGTTGCATTTTTTCATCTGCGCCGACTGACTTTGTCTGATATGTGTAGCCCGTTTTTAACTACAGGAGCATAAAAATTACAGTTACAGTTCTATGAATAGCACACCTAACATACCGGTAACTAGAATCATGCTTACTAACTATTTCTAAATGTATTGGAGCAGAAAATGCCATTAAAGCTTTGTAAATAACACACTAAATCTGATTGAATCCCTTTTTAACTGTAAAGTGTTACATTAAATGAATGATTAGGTGAACAAAACATTTTTTGAAGTGATTCTTGTGATCCAGTTCACTCAAGAGAACTCATTTCCATTCCTATGTAGTATTTCTTACAAAGTATTTAACATAAATTGATTGAGAATTATACAGGGATACCTGAAAGCATAAAACTAATTCATTATTCACTATTTGTGCTAGGAGGCCCTTTAGGATATTATATTGGAAGCTGGTCCACTGACTCCTGTTGTTAACACGACTATCTAAATATACATAGAATTAAACATCCCTTTGACATTTAGCAAATCTAAACTTTTAACTGTTGGGATGGCCAATCGGAAAAAAAATGTATCATGCAATGTAAAAAAAGTAGGCTTTTATTTATTTTTTCCTTTTAACCTCAAATAGGACACTGGGTATTTACTCAAAGCTTTACTACATTATGTTTCTGTCAGATTGGTGACACAGTGTGAAAAAGGTCTTTAGCTTCTTTGTAAGGCTGGACGCAAATGAATCTGCACATTCTTGATTAAAAGCACATAAATGTATTGTATTTATTATAAACATTTATTTTCTAGGTCCGGTTGGAACATATTAAATGTAATTCATGTTAATCTTTCATCTTTGTGACAGTAGCTGAACATCATCTGATGCTCGAAGTCTCACTTATTCCTGGTGTATGACTAGGATGGCCTTCATCAGGACAATTGATTGAGGTAAATTGGTTTTCTATCTCAAAGACTATGCCCCTGCCGCTGTACACAATTTTAATGACCCTGAAGCAGTAATTAACTATTTATTTAGATACCTGTAAACATATATCAAGAATAGTTCAGCTTGACATTATTTATACACCTGGCATATTAAGATTTTTCATATATCCATCCATCCATTATCTGACACGCTTGTCCTGAGAGGGGTCGTGAGGGGTGCTGGTGCCTTTCTTTTTATATAAATATTTTAATTTCATTTGAAGTGAGAGACCTTCATCATAAACAAAGTAGGCTCAAAAAAGACATTCTTTTATTCAACAATTTGAAATTGCCCACCAAAATTTGAATGCCTCCTCATCATCACACTAATCTTTATCTGTCTTCAACATAATTCTTAGGTTGAAGTTAGGAGTGTAGTTTAGCTGATCACAGCAACATTATTTTCAGTCAGAAAGACATTAATGTAAAATCTAAAGATTCCTTGGAATTTGTATGTGTCAGGTGTATTAATGACCTGAGGCTTACAGCTGTGTCTGAAAGTTTAAATACCCTTCCATTGAAGACAGAAAAGTACAGCTGCCAGTAAAATACATTGAAATTGAAAAAAAAATTGCATAATTATTAAAAAAATTAAGTCACAACACTGATTTTGAAAATGTATATTTAGAGATATATGTGTATATTAATAAATAAAACAAGTAAACAAGCCTGATGGATCTCCTGAAATAACATTTTGCTGAGCAAAACTTTGAGGCAATCACTAAAACAAGGTGTTTTCTGAAATGTTCAGGTAACATTAATTAATGTTACCTGAACATTCCAGGTAACATTATGGGTGGGTATATAAACTTTGAAGAACAACTGTAGATGTAGTCCTTAAAATAAAGTGATCTAATTCTGCTAGTTAAGAACTCTGGTAAGCTTTTTAAAGAAGGTATAAACTATTTGTGATTAGTTATAACATATGATTATTGTCTTCTGCATTTCTCCTGAATTTACCTCACTGTGCTCCATTTCTGTGCCCCACACTACCATTCAAGCCTGTTCCTTGGATTCTGTCGCCTGTCTCTGATTTCCCAGCTCTGTTCCCCGACCTCAGCGTTTTGCCTTGTGCTCAGTTCTTTCACTGAGACAGAAACCTCTGTGCAATTTGTTACTGGAGATTCTGAATATAACTCCTTCTTTCAACCATGGAGTCTTCCTCACAACCTGTCAAGTTCCCAGTGAGACCATCTTCATATCACCAGCCTGTTAAACTGATGAGCCAACCTGCAGTTAAGTATGTTAAGAGATTTTTTTTTTCTTACTGTTATCTTTAAGTTTGTACCCATCTACAAACATAACTCTTCTTCTCCAGAGGATCTGGACCTTTGATGGTTTCCTGTATATCCCTGATTTTCACTACTAAATACATTAATGAAACTGATCCGATGTGTCCGGCTTACTTTCCGGTCCTCTGATTAGTTAATTGCACTTAACTCCAATTTACACACTAATCTGCATATCAATGTATAAATGAGTATGCATTTTTGACTGAGACTATATGAATCCCTTTCACATCCATTTGACTGGATCTTATGAGAAGAAAGGTGTTCTGTAACTCATATTTTCACATATCAAAAAAATTTCCTGAGATCAGTAAATAATGATATACTAGGGAGTCATATTAAGACAGAAAACCAGAACCAAGATGTGAGCCTGATCAAAATAAAAAAACAAGCATGGCAACCTTGTTTCAGATTTTTTTTTTTTTTTTTGTCCTTTTAGAGTCTATTAAGTTTCAGTTAAATTTTATTTGGTTCTCATTCATCTCCATCAATAGAGACCAGAGCCAGCAAATTCAGCTTTACCTTTGGTACCATTTACTATATCATAACAAAGGTCAAGTGAAAAACCCATCAAGAAGTCATTGACAGGTGAAGATCTGCCTGCCAGTCCAATGGACTAACAGTGATTTGATGAGATAAACATTGTTAAATCACTTATCAGCTATTAAAGTATGATGTTACAATAGATGTATGTGCGTGAGGGTTTGCAAGACTGTTACTGTTCCTGCAGACAGCAGGCATGTTGTCTTGTCCTCATTTATATTGGTGATAAGCATGGTGTGCCTTTTTTGGTGTCCCTGACAATCATTGATATCTGCCATTTTACAAAACCTCCTATCATTTTATTTAAACTTTTCAGCTGATTTATTTCTAAAGATCCCCTGAATTTACCCTTTTATACATAAAATTCAGTTTTTGTTGAATATATATATATATTTCACCCTTTTCTTTTTAATACCCTCTAGATTATATTTGAGGAGGACCGATTATTCTTCTCTGTTGTACCCATCCCATAACCACCCTTCTAAAGACTTGTGTTGCAATTTAAAGTTTTCGGGTGAAAGCCTTCAAGCCTGTGTCTGCTGGGAAGAGCTGTATCTTCTCACCCTTTCCTGTAAGCTCCAACCCTATCCTACACAGCCTTCTTTATGTAGTCAATTATTGCTATTCTGATCCACATGTGACATTCCTCACCTTCCCTCAGGACTGCATTTCTCTCTCCTGACAAAAATAACAAAGAAGAGGGTTTTAGAAAACTGTTCTTGCAAATTAGATTGATTTTTAAAGACATTTCATGAGGAACTATTGTTAAACATTGAGCAGAACTTTTGATTTAATGTCTGAGGTAGTTCAGATCTCCCACAGAGGCATCCATATTTAAAGAAATAATTTTTCTTTCTCATTCAAACCCATTTCTACAGAAAGAGAAGCTGTTTTCTCACCTCATCTGATCGGCTGCTCAAACCCAGCAAGCTGAATAAACCAAAAAGGATTCATACCCTCTGTTTATCATTATGCTCACATAAGTGTTGTTCACACTCTCAGGCATGAGACACTTGCAGATTTGTTGAAGAACTCCTGGACAGCCGCCCGTCTGTCAGAGTAATGCTAAAATAACAACACAGAGATGTGTCCATGTCAATTTCCATCTGTATGTGTTTCTGTTAGATCTTTTTTTTTCTTCTTTCCTAGTTGCTTAGAGCTGCAGAAGGATTTTAGGTATTTTAGAAGTGCAACTGAAGGCTCGCTTGGAGCTCTGACTTAGAGGGACAGACGGGTCAAACAACAGACCTGATTTTCACCTGCAACACAAGTCATGTCTGCTGCTCAAGTTTCCGTGCTGCTCTTCCTCCTAAATTATGTAAGTCTTTTTGTTCAAATGTTGTTTATTTTATTTTTAATTCAAGCTGGTTTAGACCAGCTAAGTTGCTGACAGCTTTAGTTTTAGAAACTATGGGCGTTTTAGTTCTAGATATTAAACATCTGGATAAAACATATTTTCCTAAAATCAGAAAGGATTTAGATTGCTGCAGATTCTACTGTAAATGTTAAAAAATGAATTTAGTATTTATTAAACTGACTTTTCTGTAGTTTAGTTGTCTCTGCAGAGGTTCAAAATTAGGCTCAGCACAGGTTAATGTTTATGATGAAATACAGAAAGGTGAGTTTCGATGTAAGTGAATGAAAAAAGTTAAACTAAACATTGACTGTATCCTCGAAAGTTTACAATTCTTAGCTTCAGCTCAGAGAGTTTCTACTTCTAGTCTCTTAATCTATTTAATTTAATTTCTTTCCTGACTCCTCATGTTGTTACATAACATGTTACATAATCAATATTTTTCTTTATTTCTTCAGTATTTTGTAATTTTTGTTCTTTCTAATCTATTTGTTATTACAATAGGGATTTGATTTGGATTTTTAATTTATTATTAGATGGAATTCTTGAATTTAATCGATTTGAAAACAGTTTTCATTATTTAAATTCATCTGACAGCAAACATAGACCTTACATTGTGGATCTTTTGATGCTGATCTTTTATTGTTCCAGTCCTCATTTCTGCATTCAGTTGTTTTTAACAATGTTTATAATGTTTTGATGATATAAGGATTTACCAATAAAAGTAGAAGTTTAATTTCTTTGTTTATAACATCCCTATCAGGTTGGATCTTTTTATGGGATAAACTCTCAGGCTGGATTCAAGTCATCAAGCTCCAAAAAGCAGGCTGGTTACTCTGAGACAACCCCAAGAACGGATCCTTTGAGCAGAACGTCCCCTGCTCCATACATACATGGTGAACATACACAGGCTGTACTGAAAACCCAAAACATGGTGGAAATTAAGTCTGCTATGAGTAGAGAGAAAGACAAACCAAACATTCAGAGTGGCAGAGATAATAAAAGCAGAGATCCAGTTCCTCTGCCTCTAACTGAGGAGGAGCTTTTTAGGTCTGATTTATTGGATAACCTGCGGACTCCTGAAGATGAACTTATAACAACAGATGTTGCTCAAAGAAAGCCTCAGGATGGTCTCCATGCCGGCCATGGAAGCTTTAAAAGTAATCTTGTATCTGCTGCAGACAGCATAGAGACGACTCTCCAAAGCCCTGAAATTCAATCTAAGAATCCCACAGAAACAATCATGGAAGAAGCTTTTTCTTACAGACCGCATGTTGCTCCCACTTCCACGCTCATTTCTGTTTCCACCTCTAGATCAGGGCCTCTTATCTTCAACTCACTGCTATCATCTGAGGGTGGCGGAGAAGTGAAAAAGAAAGCCCCATCATCCGTAATCACATCTCCACTTTTCAAAGGCATGACCTCCTCTCCAGAAGACTGCAGAGGAAAACAGGAGGAGGGACAAGAAGAAAAAACAGAATCAGATGAATTCTCTACACTCCAGAACCAACCAGACGTAAACCTGACACTTATCAGAACACTGAAGGGAGAAGAGCTGAATACCAGCGACGGTGAAGCTAAGTCTGATAATATTTGTGCTCTTGGAAAAGTAAAAATGGAAAAACAGCTGGAAGCTGTTTCATTTGACATGAAAGCAACACTGCTTCCCCATGCAACAGATACAGATCATGCCGATGTAGATATAAACAACAAGGAGGAAAGATTGAAACACCCAGATATTAACATTACTGTCTTTGGTAATGGGGACATCCAGCTCTACAATCAGTCTTCATCCAGTTTAATATCTCAATTTAATTCTGAAGGCGTCACCCAATCCCAGGCTGAAACTCCACAGCACGCCGTTCATGCTGCCAATCAGGCCTCAGGATTCACATACAAACGTCTTCAAGCCAAACCCAGGCCAGGAATCAGAGGCCCAAGGGTAAGACTTTTTTCACATAAACCTCTTTATAAACAAAGCTGGATTGCTTATACTGAGAGATATTTGTATTTCTACAAATATGAGCTAATTTTCAAAGTCAGGCAGTGATATATTGAAGGCAGATTAGAAAAATCTGGATTGTCACCATTTATACAGAGGTTAATTCAAATGAAGAATGATATTAAGATTAAGTATTAAGATAAAAACATGAAATACATACATGCAAGAAATCTAAGGAATTCAAATATGAGACAAATGTATAACTAGCAGTAGTGGCTGGTGGAGTTTTCTGCAGGGGGGCTATACTTCAAAAAAGACGTATACCAAAAACCCAATCAAACGTATCAAAGGTATCACACCAGTATATTACAATGAATGCCACCAACAAAAAACAACATTATAAAATGCCTGGTTCTGCTGGAGGTTTCTTCCTTTTAAAAGGGAGTTTTTCCTCTCCACTGTCGCTACAAACATATGTGGTGTGAGGGATTGCCTTCGAGTCAATGAGTCGATGCAACTAACTGGTTTTCCTTAGATAGAAAACTTTGAATCAATTTGACAGTAAGATCTGGTTGCATTGTAAAGTGCCTGGAGATGACATGTGCTGTGGATTGCGCTATATAAATAAACTGAAATAAATTATGAAAGCAGAATGCAACATTAGCTCCACTGCATGCAGTTAGCCAAGCCTTATTGCAGTGACATCAGCGCTGTGGTGGGAGGTGATGTGCAAATAAAGCTGCTTTCAGCTCTGGGGGCAGGAGAGCTGCGCCCCATGATGGTACTATCTTTTGCAATGCAGAGGAGCTACTACGCATGTACAACTTTGAACGAGTCAATAGGCAAAGATTTTTGTGCTCCATGGCGGAAATACTTCACCAGTCTTACGACAAACAAAACAGCTTTACTCATCATTAAAGATCAAATCTTTATCTTGCAAAATCTAAAAAATATATTAATATGTTTCGAAATATTTCAATTTTATATAAATTTTTTATTTCTTTTTATGTCTTAATCAAGGTCATTGGATGGGTGCGCCCTCTATTGGCCAGCCACCACTGATTACTAGTACATTTAAACATGACCAAGTGGTAGAAAATAACACTGTTGATTGCTGATTTACACAAACCAACAGTTTCTAAACAGCTCAGGTTTTCATGGAGTGAGGAGCTGTGAAACAACATGTTTAGTTTTTGTCCCAGGAGCACCAGTGGCAAGCCACAGATGGCTTGACCTACATAGTTCATCTCTGGAAAGCAGTTCTGAGATGAATTTAATGCCAGGTCCATTCAATGCTTTAGAGACACTTGATAAGATGGTCAGTAAAAAGATTTTAGGTCTGCATTATGGTTGATATTTCTGAGTGAGGAAGCAGGATTTTAGATGAGCTGCATCTTTGTGATTTTAATTTTTTGACAATCTTACCTAAACATTTAAGTTTGTTTTTCTTTCTTTTTTTTAAAGGAAACTCTTTACTCTTATTTGGGTTTGGACCTTATGTTGTTGTGAAAACTAAGATCTGAGTCCTCGACAGTCATGTTTTCTGTATGCTCTGTCTCTTCTGCATGAAGCTAAAAGAAGACATAATTTGTGTGAGGGACTTTGTCTGAGGCAGGGATCATGGAGATGTTTATTAAAAGTGTCCAGGGAATTTAAGCCTTTAGCAACCCATGTGTGATAAAGTAACAGATGAAATCCATCTACTTTTCTATTCCAACAAACAAGATGTTACAGTGCTTTTTTTTTTTTTTTTTTTTTTTTGTCCTTTTTTTCCTTTTCAAGGAAGTACATAACGCATAGAGATGCACAAAATATAAGAAGACCTGACATTAACTCCACACAAATCATCCATATCTAGAGAACCCAAAATAACTTATAAAACACTGAAAATATCCATCTTCTCTTCATCAATCAAAGTCCGTTTAAAACAAGTCAAAGAATGTATTAATAAAAAAAACATTTGAGCACAGCAATCGCCCTATCCTTTGATATATGGGACCAGTATTAGCCATACAGTATGAGAAAAAAGCTTTAGTTTAGAACCCTGTTTTATTAAAATCTATTTGAAACACACTACTTTTAAAGGCTTGCATTTTACTGTCTAAAACAAACTGCACGACAAATCAGTTTACATATTTGCCATTGTTACTGACGCTTGTTGTCATAACATAAAAAAACATCCAGAGATAATATAATGGTTGCGTTCAAAGTGTAAAAATAGTCGTGTCAGAAGAAGGCAAAAGTTAATTGAAAGGTTTTGTCTCCCTCATGTGGTCGACTTTTGGTACTGCAGTTGGTTTTTAACATCTTCAGTCATTTTCCTTTCCACACCTTAATTATCCTCTAAACTGCTAACCTTTTCCAAAATGATTATGCTTTTGTTTGTTTTATTTGTTGGAAACTATATCTGATTCATTTATTCTTCATATTACTAATAATGTTTTTGTTTGTTTAATAATTTTTTTAACCTTGTTTTGATGTTGGAATAGGAATCCAGTGTATATTTGTATCCATGTACACTGATAAGAGAACAAAAATAACTGAAGTAATTGATAAAATATACATAACTGTTGCTATTACCTTAATTAAAAATCTAAAAAGGTAATGAATAGCAAACAGTTTTCCTACAGAATGCAATAAGATAAAAAGATTTTTTTTTTTTTATTAATGGGGATTTATATGGTATATTATTTTATTTATTTTTTCTATTATTATTATTATTTGGTTCATCTTTTTATCCAAGCTGCAAAATGGTGAAAATTTGTGAAGTATTTGCAAGCTAAACTGTATTGTTTTCAGTACTTTTCTTTTCAGGGACAGCGTGGTCCACCAGGACTTCCAGGGCCACCAGGACCTAAAGGAGACAAAGTAATGAGTTCTTATTTTAGACAATTGGTCTGCTTGCATGATTGACCTGCTTGCATTTACATTGATTTAATATAATGTTTCTGCATGCCTAACCTTATATAATTTGCAACTGGCAGAGGTTTAACATTTAAATCAGTTCATTAGCAGCTCAGAAACATAGAATAAACACATTACTCTATAATAATACAATGTATCAGTGATCTCATCTATGTGTTAAACTACCTAGATTAAACCACCAATTCTACCCACATATGTAAGTCTTTAGAAAAATAATGCTTTCACGATCTGCCCTATGAATTAATTGTTGTTCATTTGGATCAGGCAAATGAACAGTTTGTTTATAGCTATTTTTAAATCTGAGAATCTTTATCTGAAAATCTAGAGGTTACATTTACATAGAAACATATTTTTTGACCTTGTTTGCTTGTTGTTTTTTTCAGCCAGAGGATAATCTAAATGATCACAACATGGTTTAAAATTAGATCCGTTTTACTCATCAAAGGAACATATTGTTCTCTGGCTTCTAAGGGCTACCGAGGCGTAATGGGTCAGACCGGACAGACTGGATACAGAGGCCCCATTGGTCCACCTGGGATGCCAGCCATTGTAGTATTCAGAACCTCTGAAGAAGAGTGGGAGGCTTTCAAGGTAATGCTCCCCTGTGGATTTACACAAATCATAACCCAGTATCCCCTATAAAAAGATAACAAAAATGGTTAAAAGGACAGAACGTATCTAGCAAACTATAATGATGTAGAAGCGAGCTAAATGGAAATGATTTATATACATAGTGGGATGTGAAGAGCTTAGTAGAAACTGATAAATTACTGTAAGCCACTTAAAAGATATTGAAAAAAAAAACAAAAAGCTCTTTAGATCACATTCATTCAGGTGTTTGGTGGAAGGCCGTTGTCTATATTCCTTGCCTTTAAATCGTTCATTATTAACAGCTGCTTGTTCCCTTTTTGCTCACTTTGTTTCCAAAGGATGCATTTTGTCAGTGATTTTTGAAGTTCTGTTGTTGGAAGTTTGTAGATTATCTTGTTGAGATTTTTTGCTTTTTATATCACTCCTGAAATTATGACAGACCTCTGTCACTTTGTCACACATTTAAAGGAAGCATGATAACAGTTATTTCTTGTGACTTATTCTCAATTGATCACATCAACAAAGATCAGCAAGATAGTTTTGATAAATATGAGACCGGGCTTGGGCAGCAGCAGACAGACAGGTTTGCAAAGTTTTTCCCATCTATAAATAAAATTGTTATTTGAACATTATGTTTTTCCTTTACAGAAGTTATCTGCATCTATTATACTTAAACAGAGAGGTGTGTAAAGAAAGAAAAGGAAGGAATCTTTAAGGGGATATTTGGGTCTCTTATTCATTGCTATTTTGTATTTAGTCCGTCAGTTAATGTATTTAATTTAAGCACATTTTAAAAGACAGAAATAACATAAAATTATTTTTAAACCCCCCTTTTTCTTCATTTCTTCTTAGAAAAAGAAAATCTACAAAAAGCTGGTATCTTCTTGGCCGGTACGTAACCGATTTGTCACTTGGCTCATAAAAATGTCTGAATGACTCAAATAAGGAAATTCCAAACATTTCTCAGGACCTGCATGGTTTTAAAGAGAACACTGAACAAAGGCATTGGCTGCAGCAATGTGAGGTTTTGAGATTTTGTTGAATGTCAGACATCTATTTAAAAGTATTTACTTTAGGATTGCAAAAAGTATCCCTGACTGCTCCAGAAAGGGAAAAATAATTTAATGTGCACAATTTCTTAAAGGTATTGTTGACTGGAAACCTTGAGCGTCTCAGCACAGTAAACAAAATAAAAGATTGCGCAGGGCACCATGTTTTTGAACTGATCAAAATCCTGGAGGATTTCCTTTTTTTCTGTGTTTATTCAAATCGTTGTAGTCTACCATAAGATAATCTAAACACTCCTCAGCTGCTGACTTTTCTATTTTGACATATTATTTTGGTCTAAAATTCTTGCACCAATGAATCCTAGAATAGAATAGAGTAGAGTAGAATAGAATAGAATAGAATAGAATAGAATAGAATAGAATAGAATAGAATAGAATAGAAAATCCCTTTATTGCCCCACAATGGGGAAATTTTTGTGTTTACAGCAATAAGATTATAAAGAAAATGGTCGCCCAAATCAGGACCTTACAAAACTGTATAAGAATAACAGTGAAGAGTTAAAAGATAAACAATAAATACTGTTCTCTAAAGTGTTTTAACAATAAAAAAAATGTGCACCTAGAGGATAAATAACCAATATACAGCTAAGGACATTTTTACAGTTACAGTATTCATATTTGAAATAGCAGCAACATTAGAGGTGTGCAAAATGACAGCAGCATGTTATTTAACTGATTAAGGTAGAAACTGCTCACAATCAGCATGAATATAACAACTTATTTAGGTTGGTGGGAACAGTGGTGGTTATAGAGTCTTCCAGCTGCTGGGAGGAAGGATCTGTGATAACGCTCCCTGGTGCATTTAGGGTGCAGCAGTCTGTCACTGAAGGAGCTCTCCAGTTCTGTAACAGCTTCATGCATGTATGGGTGGGGGGGGACATTATCGAACAGAGATATTATTTTAGTTAGGATCCTTTTGTTTCACATCTCTTGCACTGATTTCAGAGGGCAGCCAATCACAGAGCTGGTCTTCCTGATCAGCTTATCCAGACGCTTCTCTCAGCTACAGATAAGCCACTGCTCCAACAGACAGCTCCATAGAAGATAGCTGATGCCACAACAGAGTCATAAAATGTCTTTAGGAGCGCCCCCTGCACTCCAAAAGACCTCAGTCTCCTCAGCAGGAGGTGCCTGCTCTGACCTTTCTGATACAGCACAGGTGCCAAACTGGTTCCAGAAAGGGCCGTGTGGCTGCAGGTTTTCTTTCCAACCAAGCAATAGCACACCAGACTCCATTCACGTCATCAAGTGAGTCCAATCTGAACATGATGACTTGATGAGATGAATGGAGTCTGGTGTGCTATTGCTTGGTTGGAAAGAAGACCTGCAGCCACACGGCCCTTTCTGGAACCACTTTGACACTCCTGTGATACAGTGTTGTGAGTCCAGTCCAGTTTGTAATTCAGAAGAACACCGAGGTACATATAATAGTCCACTATCTATCCTTTAATCCTATCCTTTAGTCATATTTGATTTATTGCAAACTGCAAGCTTTAAGCAGCTATTTGAAATGAGAACAACCCTAAAACTGAAACATTTACATTTTATAATTTAATGTTTACAGTCTCGCCTACATTTGCTCCAGCAAGATGCCTTTTCTGTCTTACGGCATTATTCAAAATGACCCTATTTGTTAGCAAGAAGTTTATGTGATAAAAAATAAATAAATAAATCCATAATTGTATTTGTTTTCTTCAGTATTTTATTTTAAAGGAGGAGGAAACTTAGAACAACTTTATGCTGTTATTTCATATGAACTGTGTCTCTGAAGTTAATCTTGAATCTTTCCTTATTTTAAGACTTTTAGTTGTTATACCTACGATTTTTTTTTTCTTTTTTTGTAGTTTTCTGTTTTGTTTTACAGAAACGTAAGGGGATTACTGGCCTGCCTGGACTTCCAGGAGAGAATGGACCACCTGTAGGGAAACGACAGAATTAAAATAAACCTTATCATATCATATTTTTCCCATTTAATTGATGTAAAAGGATTTTGAATAATCTCCACATATAAACATTGTCTATCAGGGGCCACCTGGAATTATTGGAAAGCAGGGACCAAAAGGAGCTCAAGGGAAGATTGTAAGTGTCTGTTAGATTCCTAATTTAATACTGATGTCTTACTTTATAACCCAGACAAGGGTTTTGCAGCCTACAGCTTCAAATTATTACTATTAATAATTTAGATCAAACAATTTTATAGAAAGGATCTATCATTTTATATACATATACATTCAAGCTTTATGCTAATAACATTTGTCTTGTTTTTTCATTTTTTATTTTTTCTGATATTATGGTGTAAATACTATGCTTTACTTTGTAGAGAAAAATATTTTCCCTAAAAATATATTTTTTTCAGTTGTTTTTAAAGGTAATGATAAAAATAGATTCTTTAATTTAGATGAAGATGAACAAAAAGCAATACATAATACCTATCTATAAAATGTACAAAGCTGATTTAACTTGTTCAGCTCTCTTTGTGGTTGTGCATTTAAATAATTAAATAGGAGTGAGGTTTAAAACTGCAAGGATTGTTGACCTCTGATTCATTTGATAATTGTAGAGAAGAGTGAAATGGGTTTTTAAAATGTCTGAAAACCTTATATCTAAAGCTGATAACTTTACTGTAACCTAACTGTAAATGTGTTACACAGAGAGTAAAGAAAAATGTTTAATAATAATAAATGTTGATGTTTTTAATAGTTAGTCTTTTACCTGCCCTGAAAAACTCCCAATAATCAATTAAAGATCCTCCAAGATAATTATAGCACCTTTAAAGAAATCTATGATAAAGGTGACGAAATAATAATTTCAATTGTTTTTAGAATTTTATTTGGTTCTTTAATGCAAATAGATTTTTTATTTGCTACACCAATTCTCCCTCATTTGCTGATACTATGGAGGTCAGCAGACACTTTTCTTAATGTCCATCCTGGTCTAGATCTTCCTTTTGTTGACTTCACAGACTTCTTGGACAGCTTTAAGAGTACTTAAAGATCAGAGAAGGACAACAGAAGCATTGTTTGGGTCAGATGTTGAGTTACCATCTTCTATAAAAGATAAATATGGAGATACAAAAAACAGAAAGATACCTCACATAAAAGGATTAACCATTAACCCTTTTTTTAAATAAAGCTGTGGTTCCAGAACCTAAAGTGTATTACATTATTATTGTGTACTCCACTAACTAAGAAATATATCTATGTGCAGCTCCTCTAGTGGCAAAAGTGGTAGGGAAAATATTTAATAGCTGTTTTTAAGGCCTCTCTAGCCAAAATATGGTTACACCACATGCACATTTCAACCCAATTGTAAAATATATGCAATTTTGTTTTTTTAGGTCTTTTTTTTAGTTTATTTGGATAATTTCAACAAAACCTAATAAATAAAACTTAAATGATATAGATGTAATTGTATAGTAAAGCCTGTTTATTTGAAATACTTAATCATTAAATTTATGTATTTATGACTATCTTTACATGAAATTAGTACTCAGTGTATTTATTTCAAATAAATAAACCTTATTGTTTGAATTGCTTTAATTTAATTAAATAAACAGGCTTTACTATACAAATACACCTATATCATGTAAGGTTTATTTATTAAGTGTTGTTGAAATTTTCTAAAGAAACTAAAAAAAAATACCTAAAAAAAATAAAATGACATATATCTTAAAATTTGGTTGAAATATTTATGTGGTGTAACCATATAAATAAATAAGCTTTATTAAACTAATGAATCGGCATTATATAAGGTTTATTCAATAGGTTAGTATTAAAAATAAAAAAATATATAAAATTCTGTAATCTAATATTTTGCATAAATCCTAAAATGTGGGTGAAATATTTCTGCGTAGATTATGGATAATGAAAATGTTGCTGCTACAGGGCAGACCTGGACCACAAGGAATGCCAGGTCCACAAGGTTCACCTGGAGAAGAAGGCATCCCAGGACTAAACGGTGAATCGGGCCCTACAGGCTTACCTGGAGAAAAGGTGCAGATGTCACTTGACATACAGTTGCAAAATTTCTCCCAAGTGTTTCCTGTTTTTATCTAAAACATAGAAAAATACATTTCAGTTATTTAAAAAAGCTTCTCAGAAATAATACATTAACATTGTAATGTCTCACATGCAAATATATATATATATATATATATATATATATATATATATATATATATATATATATATATATATATATATATATATATATATATATATATATATATATATATATATATATATATATATATATATATATATATATATATATATATATATGTTTTTATATGTTAGTAGGAAAGCCTAGAGAATACATATTGGTTCAATAATTTGTTGAGTCCCAACATCTGAGTTGGGGAGTTAATAGAGTCTGAACTTAATTGTGGCAGATTTGATAAGTTTTATACTTCTTCAGAGGGAAAATAAAAAGAAATCAGTGGAGGCATCAGGAGGGAAACTGTAGACATCTACAAATGTAAAAACATGCACCTACAAAACTTCTGTTTGCTCCTTTACTTGTAGCTAATTGTCTTTGTTTGATTTTCTTTGTATATAGGGTCTTAAAGGCTACGGAGGAGACAAGGGCAGCAAAGGGGAGCAGGGTGAGTGGGTAAGATTACAGTGCAATTTACATCTTACAGAGATTAAACACGCTCCTGACAAAAACTGGCAATATTTTGTTCATTCTCTCATCAAGATTGGTTGTTATATGTCAACAAACCAACACCTCGTTTGAAAATATTTATCATGCTTACCCTGATAGGTTTTAGACTTTTTTTGTCATTTTAACGGTTTTATCTTCCTTCAGGGTTATCAGGGAGAAACTTGTGCTCTGGGACAGAGAGGAAGAAAAGGAGAAAAGGTACAATTAAGAATCCACTCCTTAAAATGTAATTAAAGTGAACATGTCATCTGATTCGTTTGTCTTGTCTTGTATTTAGGGCAATAAAGGGTCCCGAGGGTTTGATGGGATTCCGGGTTATATTGTAAGTGTCGATTTTAAACTTAAAAAACAAAGACTGCCCTTTTTCATTGCTTTTAGCCTCTGATAATGGGATTGTTAACACTCCTCTGACTGTAGAAAGTCTTTTGTCTAATTTGCAGGGCCTGCCGGGGCCCAGAGGCCCTCGTGGTTTCCCAGGAACATCAGGACCTCCGGTTAGTCTAAGAAAGCTAACCGTATCAGACCTAAAGACAATAAAAACAAAAACAAACAGCACAAATACAGTAGCACTGTGACCATATCTCTGACTTAGTAAAAGAAAAAATGATTAAATGTTTCCATAACTTGAACAGGAGGGTACTTCCTATTAGAATCTAACCACATGTGAACTGATTCTACCCACTGTTGCTTTTTAGGGAGAAATTGGAGCCTTAGGCTTTAGTGGTCCTCCAGGTCCACCTGTAAGTATTCACAGCATCAGTTTGCTGCAGAACACACCGTTCATCATTTGGGTACCCGATTAAATCAGTGTTTTATCTCATCAGGGGGAAATGGGCCCCAGGGGATTAGTAGGATTCACTGGAGTTAAGGGGCCTCCAGTAAGTTATAAACATTTTAAAACAGACAATGTTAAAAATGAAAATTAAAGACAATAATTAAAGACTTGTTTATGCTTTTAGGGTCATCAGGGGCAAATGGGCTCCAGAGGAGCAGCTGGACCACAGGTGGCAAGATATTAGCATGTATACTCATATAGCAGAAGCTGAAATATGTAAAGGTTTTAATAAAATACTGTGGTTTTATACAGGGAGAGCGTGGTCCAGATGGAGCAGTGGGGCCCCCTGGGGTCCAGGGCCCTCAGGTACACTATGTCAAAACAATTGATTTAAACCTTTTGTCTGTTCATTGGTAAAAATGGTGTTTGGTTATGGGTAAACATTAATCACTATGATGAAAATTGATTTTCATCAGTAATACTGATCCTTTTGTTAATGATGCTCAGTACAGTACTGTGATTTAATAAAAAATAGATCTGAGATTTTAAGTTAAGTTCATTCATCCAGATTAGGAAAAACTTCCAAAAATCCCACTTCCTGGACACCTCTTCTGGCTCAGTGGGGCGAAGCCTGAGGCGTCCCCGGGCCAACCAAGAGACATAGTCCTTTCATGTTATCCTGGGCTACTCTCTGGGCCTCCTCCTGGAATGTGAACGTGCCTGGAACACCTTCCAGCGGAGGCATCCATGGTGCATCTGAAAGAGATGCACCTCAGCTGACTCCTCTTTATGTGGAGGAGAAGCAGCTCTCCTCCGAGCCTCTTCCTGATGGCCAAGCTCCTCACCCTATTTCTAAGGTGGAGCCCAGCCAGGCTGCAGAAAAAGCTCTTTCAGCTGCTTGTATCCAGGACCAAATTTTTTTGGTCATGATCTATATCTCATAATCATAGGTAAAGTCTAGATCAGGGGTCTTCAACATTTCCAGACTAAGGACCCCAAAACTGAAGGCGAGATGGAGCAGGGACCCCCTAATTATATTTATTGTATGAAAGTGTGTTCTATCAAACTGATCCTATAGTGTCTCTATTACAGATTGAGTAATTTAAGGAAAGTAATTTCTCCCTGGGATTATTAAAGTATTTCTGACTCTGATTCCTCATTGATGGGACAGGTGTTGTGAATGAAACGGTACCCAGCTTGAAAAAGCTCCTGTGTGTCGCTGAATGTGTGCATTGATGACTGAAAGACATCTTCTACGTCCATTTATCTGTTTACTACTCTGTGTTGAATTCATGATAATGTGTATTTAAAGACATTTTAATTAGTGGGAAAAAATGCAGGGAGGGAATATAAAAAAAAGGTTTAGGTTACAGTTATCCTATACCTGTTTGACCCTTTTTTCTCTGGTTCATTTGTCATTTATGTTGAGGACTATCTAAAAATATAAGTCATGTTTTTAGATATTTTATGCGTCAAATCTTGACATTCTTTCTCTGACTTTTTGAAGAACTAAACTAATCTAGAGTCTATGTTTCTGTTCTTACAATTAAACGTATTGGAACAACAATAACATTTTTTTTTTTTATAATCTTCTCATTTCCACTCTTTTGTCAGATATTTTACTCAGAAACGCAGATCTTCATTGATGGCTGAAAGACATCTGTCTCCATTTATCTGTTTACTACAGTTGTTGAATTCATGTTAATGTGGATTTAAAAACATTTCAATTAGTGGAAAATATTGCACAATGGAATATACCTGTAACAAAATGGAGTCTAATCAAAACTTTCGCGAGCCCCATGCAGTACCTCTGCGGACCCCCTAGGGGTCGCAGACCCCGTGTTGAAGACCTCTGGTCTAGATCATAGACCGACCTATTCATTGAGAGCTTTGCCTTTTGGCTCAGCTCCTTCTTCACCACAACAGACTAGTGCAGTGTTTGCATTATAGCAGCAGCAGCACCGATCTGTCTATTGATCTCTGATGAATTGTTAGAAGTACCAGGAGACATTAAAGTAGCCTTGATGCTCTCTAGTAGATATTTAAAATGGGAATTTGATGGGCTATTCAACTGAGTAAGGTCAAAGATATTTGGGTAAATGTACACAGAAATGCTTCTCCAGACTCAGTATTATCTCTGACCTAAATCCTACCGGAAACCTGGATTGAGCTGAGGAGGGCAGAACAAAAAAGAGGACCCATTACTCTGGATTGTCTAGAGATGAGAAAAGCTTGAAGGCTCCTTTACACTGTATAGAGTGACCTTATTAAGTGATGTCATTCTGTCCTGATGGTAAAAAGAAAAGAAACAAAGTTTTGATCACGTAAGAGCTAATAGGAACAATGCCACTGATTTTATTAAAATCCGTGAGTTTTAAAATGCATTTATTTATTTTATATGAACTGAATCTTAGATTAAAGGTTGGATTTCTGAAATATTTCCACTGCAATAAATGAATACATTTTACATTAATCATAATCAGCGATATTTGCAAATGCAGAGGGTGCTATAGGTTGAGGGATAATAAAATAACCTCTTCTTGATCTCTTAAAGGGAAACCCAGGACTACTTGGACCTGCGGGACCAAAAGGGGATCCTGTGCGTAGGTTTAGAAAAAAGAGGGAGAATAATTTAGATATATATTTTGATTTTCCCTTCATTTACCTTTGTTCCATTTTTCTAGGGAGATCAAGGAGATGAGGGTGAAATTGGTGAACCTGGAGCTCCTGGATCAAATGTAGGACAGTTGGGACAATGTCTAGAAGTGAAAATTAGCTAAAATCTCTTATGAACTTGTCAGAACAATATCTATTTTTTTCTTTTTTAGGGGGCCAGCGGAAAACCAGGAAAGACAGGACCCTCAGGTGATCCTGTAAGATTACTTAAAGCAATTTCATTTTTGAAAATATCTAAAAGGGCTACACCATGTTCAGTTCCCTACTGTAAAACCACAACAATCAGTCTAATGATAGACCTGTATGTCATTTGTGTTATAACCAGGGAGCCAAAGCCAGAAAGGGTGAGAAAGGAAACTTGGGATTTAAAGGGGACCTTGTAAGTTTGATCCTGAGTCCCTTTAGCAGATCAGTTTTTCAGCTCAGATCAGTGACTCAGTTCTTGGACTCCTGTTTGTGTCCAGGGACCTCCTGGGCCTTTAGGTAAAAAAGGTTTTAAAGGACGTAAGGGTCCAATGGGGCTACATGGACTAGATGGACAAAGAGGACCAATGGGACTTCCTGGACCCACTGTGAGTGAATAAAGTTGAAATGAAAGCATAAAAGATGATGATGCCACAATAATTTCATCATCTGCTGTTACAGGGGTCTGATGGCATTATGGGGGAACAAGGGAGGCAGGGAAAAGAAGGATTAAAGGTACGTTTGATTAAATGTCCAGAATTACAATGTAAAGGTGAACAATTGACCTTTAACACATTTGTCAATATTTGTGTTTGTGTGTTCACAAATAAAGGGTAATCAAGGACCTAGTGGTATTCAGGGAAGCCCTGGGTCAAGAGGTGACAAGGTAGACACACGATCAATGCTGAACTATCATGCACTGTGCAGAAAGTCATTCTATGCCATATAGTTATTAATAAAACACTAGGTTCAAAATAATTCTCATTTTTTTTCATGATTCAGCCATAATATTTAAGGTATCTGGATTTATCAGAGTTTATATGAAGTGGAAGAAAAAAAAAAAATGATTTTTTAAAATATAAAAAGAAGTTGTGAAAAGTCTTGCAGTCATAAGTATTCACCCTTCATAAATAAGAACTTGGACATGGATGTTATTTTGTAGCTCTGGTTGAACCTTTAGTGTCTTTGTCCTACAGGAAAATTAACCTCCACCACATCCTCGACTTTTGCAGGAATTTTAAACAACACATTCTCCTCATGAGAAAAATAAAGAAATTATATTCTATCATATTATCACCCTGTATTTAGCGTCTGTTTTACAATCAGCCCATACCAGCTTTCCTGTCTGTCATTAATGGTGTTTACACCAACAAGAAGAAGACAAATGGAGCAAGTGCTTTACATGCTATCCCTATGCAAAGGCACGATCAGGAGCCAATGATGGGTCAGCTGTGTGAAGGACGCTGTGTTCCTTGGACTTCACTAACATTCTCCAACAAACATCGGAGGCCTTACAGAACAGCTGTAGTTATATTTTTAAAATACACACAGGTGTACAAGGAAAATGTTTTTTTTTTCCACATCACAGGTCGGCATGTCTTTTTCTTGCGCTAAAAAACAGAAATCAAATCAAATATATTGAAATTTGTGGTGTTGACAGGGAAAAAAATGTGAAAAGCATGAAAGGTCAACTTTGTGTTCTAAAGTAATGTATGAAAGAGAATGAAAAAATGTTGAAATCAAGGCGAGAGTTTTTTAGGGGTTTTTGTCTGTTTTTTTGCTATAACTATCAGTATAATGGTATGTGAGATTGGAGTGTAAATAAAAGATCCATGAAACTAATGGTCAGTGCTATATTTTAGGGTCGAGGAGGCAGAGCTGGGTTTTCTGGACTGCCTGGTCCTATTGTAAGTATTGGTGAAGGAAGAGTTTTTTTATTTCTATTAAATGCTAATCACTGATCATTATCACTGCTTTGATTGTGTTTTCTCCATAGGGGGAGATGGGCAAATCAGGAGAGAGAGGAGCAGAAGGAGAACCTGGTATTAAGGTTCCTATGTGGCCATACTTCTTTTGTTGTTATGATGTCTGACTGCAGTACTCTGGCTGAAATTAACTGTTAGGTTTTTAGAGGTCTGGGGGAGCCCAGGATGGGGTTTTGCAGACCTCAGGGGATGACTTATTGAGACTGAATGGAAAACTTTTGGGGTTTCCGTGTCAGCAAAGGTTCTTTCTGTGTGATTCTCTCCATGTTGAATTGCATTTATCAACTCATCCCATGACCCCTTTCCAAACAAAGGTGTGAGAAATAAACAGATTACTGGGAGGAGAGGGGGGGGTTGCACCCCTGGCACTTGGTGGCCTTCGCACTGAAGAAGGTGCTGCTTTTTCTTTTGTTCTTCTGTTCTATCTCTCTGTTGATGTAGGAGCAAATTCCTAGGATGGATTTTTATATTCTTTTTATCCTTCCTTCTTCTATTTATATCTACTTTGCCCCTTTAAATGTTTCGCCTCATGTATTTCCCATTTTATTTCTCCTCTCTTCGCCTTCATTTCCATCTTTGTTTCCATGCAAACAGTGACAACTGGTTTCCTTTATTATTAAAGCAAGTGTCAATTTGGAATATCTTTTCTTTTAAATAGAATACCTTTGATTTTTTTTTTGTGAGGATAATTCTTTATAGAGAATTTTACATATTAAGGTGTACAATATGTATTTAGTCATCATTTAGATCACATCTTGCCTCTCTGGAGGGTTTTTGTTACAAAGTTCAGTTGTTAATATGTAAAATTTAATGAAATTTATAATTAATCTGGCAAGGAATTAACTTGTTCTGACATTTACCTCTGTGCACGATTGCAAGCGTGCAAATACCATCTGTTGTCTGCAGTTTGCTCATGGTATTCCTCTTCAAGTTTTTCTTAATAGATTTGGGGAATGGAAACATTTTAAAAACTCAGCCTTTAAAAAAAATAGGTTGCAAGAGAAAACTATTTTTTTATGGCTTATTTTTGCTTGTTTTAATGAAAATATTATCATTTACATCTATAAAACTCATCAACTGGGCTACATTGCGTATGTACGTATGTATACACATATCTTTTGGGAAACACTCTCTGGTCTTTCCGTTGAAATTCTGAAGGATTTAGAAAAATTGTTTAAGTTTGGCCATATAATACAGAACTAAAGGTTTTCCAACATGAACAACAGATTAAAGGTTCAGAGCAAATATAACTAGAAAAAGCTGTTTCGGAGAAACAGCAAGTGGGAATGCTTTTGCTGAATGAAAAAAGCTGAAATTAACTGCAGAACATATGAAAATGTGATAGGAAGTCATCAGAAACTTCAAACTGCAGAAAACAATTGAATAATCTGAAGATTTTGTAGGGTAGAATCATTTGGCAGTAAAATGGCAGAAACAAACTCATCTTAAAAGCTGCACAGCCAAACCATACATGATATCAAAAAATGTCTTTAATGTATGCACTAGGAGGTTTTTAATATAATGTCTCCCAAGTTTCTAGAAAAATTTCTAAAGAAATTTTGAAGGGGGGTTTACCTACTTTCCAGAAACTTGTCAGGTGTTTTATGAATTAGCAGCAAACAGAAAAACTTAATTCATGTCCAGAAAGAGAGCAGAATGAAGCCAAAGTTCTCAGCATAGGCTGAAAAGTATTAAATTAGCTGAATCAGAAAATAAATTACAAAGAAAAACTTGAATCTTAGCTGGTTGAAGAAAAAATGAGTAGCTCAAGGATGGGCAGTAAAATGTTGAGGAAGATGGTATTGAATAAGTATCAACATTTTGAAACTGTGGAAATGTCAAGACTTGTAAAAAAAAATTGAAATTAATTAAAATGTGTCAGTTGATCAGCAGAGAGAAAACAGTGTCATCCTTAGAATCTTGAAAATCCACAAACCAAAGTACAAGACTGACCATAAGAAGCACAGGAAGGACAGAGAGAGAAGCTTATAAAAAGAGAGTTAATAAAACTTAAGGAGCTGAATTTATCAAAAAATCTAACCTGCATGTTATGAGCCGCTGTGTTGATGACAGCACAGTTGGCAGGCTTAGGCTGCATGTTATGAGGTTAGCACATGCTTTATTACAGTGTAAATCTTAGAACCTGATGAAGAAATATGCACTGAGGTGTGTGGTCAACAGGCCTTGGTAGTGTAATTTGAAGAAATTGGTTGAGTTTGGGTCATAGCTACGAGCCATATGGCACAATGAATGAGTTTATGTAAGAAAGAGGCTTTTATTTTGTATAGTCCCTTTAGTCTTATTTTGAAAGTCTATCATGGATGTGTGTCAATGGAAGGGTCATGCCCAGCAGTGATATAGAATCCATTTCTAAATATGAAATCACTGGTTTTCCATGTTATTGGGTGAATAGATAATGTATTAGAGCATAAATGGGAGACTTTTATTGTGAAATTCGCTCTGGGGTATGTTTTGAAAAGGTCCCTAGAGTCTAATAGAAACAAGCTGGTAGAGTTTGGGTCATAATGCTGAGCCATTTGCATCAATTAATAGGCGAGTATAACATGGAGGCTTTTATTTTGTAGGGTCACTGGAGTCTTATTTTGAAAGTCTAGCAGGGTTGTGTGTTGAGAAAAGGGTCAGACCCAGCAATGATACTTGATGACTTCCAATCGTTAAATCACTCTTTTCCCCTGTTATTAGGGCAGTAGATGAAGTGGCAATGGGAGGCTTTTATTTTGAAATTTGCTGTGGGGTGTGTTTTGAAAAGCCCCCTAGAGTCTAATTTTTAAAAAGTGGTTGAGTTTGGGTTATAATGTTCAGCCATATGCTGGGAAAAAAATATGAGTTTAATGTAGGGGCTTTTATTTTGTAGGGTCCCCCGGCATCTTATTTTGAAAGTCTATCAGGGTTGGGTGTAAAGGGAAGGGTCATGGCCAGTAGTCATATTGTATCCATTTCCAAATGTTAAATCAGTGTTGTCTCCCTCCATTAGATTAAAATGTGCTGTTTAAAGTGGCAGAGGTAAAATCCTTTGAAGCTCGGTTACCTTGACAACGCTTAACGAGCCTGTCAGTGACAGAGAGGTAACCGCTTCACTTTCGTTCCTTTCCTCTCAGGCTTTTTTGAATGGGAAAATCGGCTCCAAACAAACAAGTGCTGAAGACAAACCGTAACTGGTATCTAGAAAATTCTTTCAGTCTAAGCGACAGCTATCCTTTGTCTCCAATTGGGGTAACTTTCATGGCTGTAGCTCATTCACAACCTTAATGGGAAGGAGAAATAAAAAGGTTTGTCACACCTGCTGGTCTCATTAAATAACATGGAGTTCCATGGTAGAGCTGAGCTGTCAAAAGCAAAACTTTCCCTCCGAACAAACGAGTGTTGAGCCAAAACCGTAAAAGGTATTCAAAAAATTCTTTCACCGTTGGCGTCAGCCATCCTTCGGCTTCGACTGTGCCAACTTTCATGTTTCTACTAAAAACTATTTGGCCACGGTGACGATGTAAAAATGTGCATTTTCTGAGTTTGAGGATTTTTCTCAGAATCAGCGTTTTCCTATGCCCGAACAAGTCAGCTAAACAGCTAAACCATAAATGATATTGAAGAAATTCCTTCAATGTGAGTGCTAGAAGGTTCTGAAGATGTTGTATACCAAGTTTCATGTTAGTACATCAAATAGTTAATAAATGGGAGCGATACGAAAATATGTATCGTTTTGGATTTTGTCTGTGATTTTTGGAAAATCTCTCATTGGATTTCTATTGGGGAAGTGTGGACTTCTTCATGGTCTGGGCCAAACTGTCGGAAAACCGTAAATGCCACACAAATGAGGGTTACATTTCCTGAATCCTGACAAAAATCCCTACGTTTTGATGTATTGAGGGACTGAGAAGAATTTGTTCGGAAAAACCAGAACAGCTCAAAAGCTAGAGCACGCACTCTAGCAGTTGAAGAATTCCGTCCATAGACTTCCATTATAAATCTGAAAATCTTTAAATTTTCTTTTAAAGTTTGAAGCTTCACTGAAGCAAAAATGTAAAAGTTAGCAAAAAGCCGAGTGAAACAGTAATAGCAGAAAGATACAGAAACATTTTAAAAGTTGAATGGTGTTTCTAGCTGAAAGTATGCTGAAGTAGTTAAAGGTCAAAGACGATGAAGCTTTAGCTGAAGTTTGCTGAAATCTAAGAATTCTACATGCATTTCAATGGGACAAAAAAATTGCAGAAAAAGTTGAATATCGCGAAAACTACAAAAAATATCTTTACCAAAAGACATAGCAGAATTCTCCTGAACGAGCTGAACGTTTTGATACCAAAATTGTTGAAATCGGTTGAAAACTGTGGGACTAGTTAGAGTCAGAAAAATTTAAAGTGAACAACAATAAGTGGGAATGCATAAGCATTCCCACTTGATTATGAAGTCACATGTTCACATCATGTTTGTGCAGGGGATGGTTGGAGTTCCAGGAATTACAGGACCAAAAGGGATGAAGGTGATTTGATTTACAACTATGTTCGAAACTTTCATTTGAAACTTAATTTCTATTTGTACATCACTTATAAAAACATATTCTTTAAAAAAAAAAAAAAACTAGCCTTAAGATCCAGCCTCTGTCAACAGACATGTTTTACAAACAATACGCAGATCAGAAAAAACACAGTAATGTAAAGGCATATTATTCATGTCTCATCCTATTTTAGGGTTTCCAAGGTTATTTAGGCAGCAGAGGTCAGGATGGCAAACCTGGAGCACGGGTAAGTGTGGTTTAGTTTTTAAAGTGATAATTTAGGTTTAATAAAGACAAAAGGGCACTTTTCCAGGTACACTAACATTAACTGGCCTTTACTGACAGTAAACCCAAATGTTAAAGGTATTTGATTTAACCTAGTACTTAAAACTCTGCTAAGTCAAATATTTTGAGGTCCTGTAAAATTTTTTTGTGTTCCGTGTACACTAAACTCTTTCCTATGAATCAATCAGGATTATTTTATTCATATTTTATTCTGGCATCAATTAAGAATAGCTTAAATAACTTAAGAAGGAACTACATAACTTTAATAAGAAAGTACTTGTGCAGACACCATGAGTAACATTGCTGTTAGAATTAATGAGGACTGTTTATATTGGTGAATTTAGAGACAAAATTCCTGATAACATAAAACAGTTCCTTGTAAAATATAAAAAGTTAATTTTAAGTCAAAGAAGCTTAGTATTGGTGAGTACTATTGATGTGTAATTGATATTTAAATAAAAGATACTTGTCATTGTAGCAATATTACTGGTTTTATTTTAAGTGTCAGATTAAAACTTAAGTAGCAGATTGTGCAGATCATGCTTCAAATATCTTAGAAATCATTTGGTAGTGGGGATTCTGTAGTGGGGAGGTTTTGGGGTTGTGTAATAAGCTGTTAAATAACTTTTCTATATTTTAGGGTCCAATTGGTGAAAATGGAACAACTGGGGAGTCTGGATTGGAAGGAATAAAGGTAAGTGTACTGCTGTTGTCTTGCCTTGTTAACATATCTTGAAAGGTTTAATAGTTTTGCCGTCGATAGGCCGGATGCTATCAGTCAAAACAATTTTAGCCACCAATAAAGTGAACAGATTAGAGAAAAACGGCAAATGTTAATACTTTGGGATTCCAAATGGCTCTGTGCTATAAATGTATTTTAATCAGTTGTACACGTACAAATATTCTATTGCACTTGCAAGGTTTTCAGTTTAAATTTTTACATTTCTCTGCTGAGTCTGCATTTTCTCCATGTATTTCTTTAGGTACTAAAACATGCCTGTTTGATGAACTTATGCCTTCAAATAGGATGTTAATAATAAGTAATAATTTAACTTTATTAATCTAACACTGGAAAAATTCTCTCTCTGCATTTAACCCATCCCCTTGGGGAGCAGTGGGCTGCCACTGTGCGGCACCCGGGGAGCAGTGTGGAGATAAGGGTCTTGCTCGGAAACCCAGAGTGCAAGCTGTCGGGATCGAACCAGGTTCTTGCAACCTTTTTAGAGCACAAGCGCACTGCCCTTACCACTAAACCAACACTCCTGATGTTAGGAGTTTTTGCACAGAATGAAATGATGCACAGATATTAATTTTTATAAAAGAAAAAGGACTTAGTATAGAAATATTTTGTATCTTGTTGTTGTAGTTTTTTTATTGTTTGCATAAGTCCTCCAGGATTTAGTTTATTCGCCATATATTAAGTAATACATTTTTAAATTGTCTTTCTGAAGATTAAGTCTCAGCCTTAAGCAAGAGAGACTTACTGCTGGAGGGCAAAGATTTATCTGATTTACCAAGCTTGCGTATGCACAAAATGAGGCTTGAAACTTCAGTATATCACCTTCCAGTAAAGGTTATGTTCTATCAAAAAGACATTTAGTGTGGAAATGTGCGGTCCCCCATGTTACCTCAGACCCATGCATATGGGTATGCCTGTTTTGGAAGAAAAGGTGAGGTTGGGTATTAAAGCCTGATTTATATAAAACATTAATAACAGATCTATATCATCAAATTCCATCCAATATTGAGGTGTAATTCGCGTTGGTGCTAGTGAACTATACTTGATGACCATTTAAATAAATTAAAAAGGCCTATTGGGAGCTGAAATCCTTAATGAGAGTTAACATTTCTCTACCCTAACATTCATCCCCCAGTAATCAACAGTGTGAGTCATAACACAGATGAAAACCTACATTTAACAAGTTGTAAGCATTCACCATGATTTCTGTTAATGTTTGTAATTTTAGTCTGACACCCGTTTAATGGTTATTGGTAACCTTGAAATAACCCCGATCAGCTCCTTTAATACATAACAGCATGTATACAGTGCTTTTGCATGGACCATTTATGCCTGGATGTGGGGGTGTAGAGGAAAGTACATGAGGTGTAGCCTTGGACACAAACTGGTGCACATAGGTGTAATTTATCAAGGACATTTGCTTGTTCTTGTGTGTGCAAATCTTTGGTTAAATCAGAAATATATTATATGTGATATTTTTTGAGAAATATTTTTGCTTTTCCAGGGATTTCCTGGAAAAGCAGGATCTCCTGGTATCCAAGGGCCTGTGGGAAACAGTGTAAGTATTGACAGAAACAAAGTATACATTTTCATCATAAATTACAGATCAAAATGTATAGATCTCCATTAATATGTTTGTTTTCAAAACAAGGGCAAACCTGGCAACACAGGTCTAAAGGGAGCACCAGGAAGTCCAGGAGTCAAAGTAGGTGTACTTCCTTTACTATGATAAATCTGTTTAAGCTCAAGAGCAGTAAGCATTGGTTTGAATAACACGTTCTGTGGCCCATACACATCTGCGATCTCTTAAGCCTGTAAAATAAAGTAAACTCAATTACTATAATTATCATAAAATTGTTTTGTTTTTCATTGACCATGTGAAGGTATTCAATAAAACAATATAAACTGGCTTTTTCAGGGGATGAAAGGTAAAAGAGGCCCCAGGGGACACACGGGAAACGAAGGATTAAAGGTAAAGATTTTGGGTTCAGTTTTTTTGGTATTCAGCTTATCATCATAGCTGCACAAATGATGAGATTACATGGGAAATCATCACATTATATTTTTTTTTATAGGGCAAAATAGGCGAGGAGGGCCCAAAAGGAAAGAAAGGAGCCCAAGCGAGTATTCTAGCAGATATGCTGCCACTTATTTGTTTTTCCAAGAAATTATGTTAAAGGTCTTTTTTTTTATTTTAAGCTGATTTTTATTACCTTTTATGCCTCAGGGAGAGCGAGGAGCACCTGGACCAAAGGGATACACGGGACCTCCTGTAAGAAATCCTTTTCATCCATCCATTTATTCTCTTGTATTTCTTCTGATGTGCTTTGTTCATTCTTACCTCATTTAAGCACAGATAGAAACAAAAAACATAAATAACCAACCAAGAATATTTATCATTTTGTAGGTTATCATCAAATGGATTTATATTTATATAACTTAATAGACTTATCGTTAACACCTGATTAATAACAACAGTTTTACTGCTGCAGGCATTAAGGCACACGATTTGGCTCGACTGGGATGTCAAAACTACCACAAGAACATGAACCATCACTGAAATAGATATAGACCTTCTAATAGGACTCTACAAAGGAGCTGTTCAAACAATTACCGTACCTAACAACCCTTGTATGTTTAGTTTAACTCTCATCAAAATGCATTTATTATCACTAGGGCTATTACCCACTCTAATTTTAACAACAGTAAACAAACTGTTTACTGAACAATGTGCCTTATTAAAATTAAAATTACTGCAATCAGTTATTATGCTAGGTTCCAATTTTACTTTGTTTTTATGTAATTCGCTGTCAAAAAAGTACAATTTAAAGTTTCTTTGAACTCTAAATTTATTTTTAACTATTGTTCTGTTATCTTTCTAGTTAAGCAGTCATAAAAATGCTGTTAAAAGCTAAGCTGCTGTGATCAAATGAGCCAAATGTTGATATTCAGGTTCATCAGCACTGACCACATTTCAGCACAGTTTGTATTATTCAAAGATCAGAGAATGATTGATCTGATCTGCAGAAAGCAGAATGATATGCAGGAAAACAGGTTAATCTCTGTAAGGGAAGCTATAGGATAAAAACACAGTTAAAGTTAAACCTTGTCTGCCGTGTATATTTCTCCCTGGGTGTTTCTTTCTCCATGTTGTCTTTATTTATTTTTTTTATTGAGTTGCTCTGTTTTTGCCCTACATTTCTGTCTTTGGCCAAGCCATAACTGACATGCACTGAATACTTGTGCAAAAAAAAAAAAAAAAAGTCTTAACTTTGCATATTTACCACAGGGAATAACAAGATTATTATATATATATTATATATTATATAATTATAATAATTTTTCCTCATAGGGTATCCAGGGTAACATTGGACCTTGGGGTGAGGTCGGGACACCTGGTCCTCCAGGTGACAAAGGAATGCAAGGTCAACTTGGGCTAGATGGAGTAACTGGTTATCCTGTGAGTTAATTTTAATACATTAATGCATTTGCTTCTTTATAGCATGCTTCCAGTTACCAACCTGTGAGTCTGACCAAACAGGCCACAATGCTGACCAAAATATTATTAGAACCAAAAGACCAAATAATTAGCTAGTCTGGTTCTCCCACTGTTCAAAGACCTTGATTTGGTTAATTGATGCAGACAATTACAAATATGCAACTATTGGGAAAAAATATAGGTTCTTTATATGTAGAAACACAACCAGTGTCTGCAGGGGTTGGCCTTACCCTTTAATCAGTCATTCCTTTGCATCAAATCAGAGGTTTGAATGACTCGGTTTCAGGCCTGAAGCCCAAAGTAACTGTGAGAAAAAAAATTGAAAAACCATGTTTGGCTGTTCTGAACAGAAACTTTAGCTGTGAAAAAAGAACACTAATTAGCCTTAAGCGTTTCCAGCCCTGTGTGTGACAACAGATCTCTTGTGATAACTGCTGACAGTATCTGAAGCAAACAGAATTTTAGCCCTTGAAGGGCTACAATTTCTTTTGGTTAGTCACCAGATCATCTCGGCATCTCGAGGCTCTGGTGTAAGAGCGGTTTGAATCAAAGCGGATGTTTTTTGGCTTTTAATCGTCATTGCTTTGCTAAATCCCACCGCTGCATAGGGTTAGGGTAATGAAAACCTTCACAAAGAAGTTTATTGATTCAACTCTCCCCATACAGGGTAAAGATGGGCCTCAAGGACTAATTGGATCGACTGGTCTTAAAGGCGACAAGGTCAAGCATTTTAAGAAATTCTCTTCCACCTTTACTTCTATCATAGTGCAGCCTCTCTTTTTTTCCCAGCACGGGAATTTTAAATCATTTATAAAAATAACCAGTGATTCAGTATTTGCTGATTTTGTTTTTAGGGATCCAGAGGAGCTGTAGGACAGAAGGGAGTTGATGGTCTCGATGGTGAGGAGGTATATTAATAAAACTCTCTCAATCATATATATATATATATATATATATATATATATGCACACATGCAGACTTTAAAACAATCTTTATCACCATTCTGGTAATATGTTTACTGTACATAGGCCATCCTACGAGCTTTCATTTACCGTGGTGAGTCTGACATAGTGGAAAAACTGCAAATCTTCTTTTGGAAAGTAAGCTTGTATGAGCGATGCAAACAGCAACTTTTAAATGCGTCTAATAGGCATTTTTAGTGGAGTGGAGAGTGCGGGTCTTTTCAAAAATTTGCAAAGATCATCAACTATGCCTTTAAATCTGGCCCTTTCAACTTAGCAAGCATTTGTTTTCGCAAAATGATAATCTTCCAATATATAGTTCACTCAATTAATTTCTGTAATTTACTATTTTTATTTTTTATTTAATTAACCAGAGCCGGTAAGAAATTGAAACAGTGTCTCCCTACACTGTAGGGACAAAAAGGGGCTCATGTCTTCTAGTCTGTCACTCAGAATGGAAAGACAAGAGAATTTCCATATTAAATATGAGAGATGTACTGTATGTAATCTATATGACAGGAGAAACTGTATATGTATATTAATACTCCTCTAAAGTTGCTCTTATTTACAGACATTAGGTAGTTATATGTAGGACAGTCAGGACATGGTTCAGGGGCAGGGCGCTGCCGTTTGTATCCATACAGGAAGTGCAACACTAAAATCTGGTCAGTTTAGCTTAATGTTTTCATCTATATTGTTATGGTCTCTTATTTATACTCTGATATAATGACCTAATCCTAAGGTCAGTGGATTGAATATGTTTTAATTTAATTTCCATTGGGACCGACTTTTTTTTCGGGACTGTTTTCCGGTCTGTACTTGGGAGGGATGTCAGGAAAAGCCTTATATGTCTTTGGCTTCAGAAAAAAAATATTTGGAGTCTGTTAAAACCTAAAAAAAAAACTCTTCGCGGAACTGTGTGTTTTGATTAAATTAGATGAAAACTGATCTGCTGAGAAATGGTTTGTTGTCAGAGGAAGCACATGTGGGAAAGCCTCTCATTCCCTACTGTTAGGGATGGTGGAGGATCTGTCATGATGTCGCTCCGTTTGTCATCCATAAGCCCTGGGTGCCTTAATACGCTGCCTTGCACTGTGAACCAACTGAAATAATAGCACTTTTAGACAAATATCTGCCAGAAACTGAGAACGAGTCATTTGTTTGCAGGGTTAACAATTGTTTTCTGGTCTACACTAAGCTAAAACAATAAAAGTTAGATTCATTCATTCAATATTTACTTTATTTTACTAAGCGAGGTAATAAATGTCATGCGCACTCTGATGTAATCTATTACTTTTGTAATTAGGGCCCATTTGGACTTATGGGACCAAGAGGACCAGCTAACCAAAAGGGCCTTCCAGTGAGTAAACCTGGATTTGAGTTTAATGTTACTATAGTGAACTGATAAGAGCTGATACTATATCTTATATATTTGAAAATGCATCACAAGTAAATATCTTATAGTTGCATTTAATAAACTGTTTAGGGTGACAAGGGAAATGCCGGACCCACAGGGCCAAATGGAGTAAAAGGAAATGAAGGCGAAAGAGGAAACCAAGGGTCACAAGGACCAAAGGGGCCACCGGGGAAGCAGGTTCAGATGGATATTTCTGTTATCTTTGTATGCTGGACATAAAAGTATTCAAACTATATAGGTACTCATGTCTGAAATATTAATTAAATTACCTGAGGCTTCATGAACAATACATTGCCCAACTTTCACTCTGAAAGTTTTCATTTGGGAGAAATATCGGAACTTGTGGTGCAAAAAATCATTCATGTGTAAGAACTCATGCATACACGTCAACGCACACTTCATCCAGTTGATGTATCTTTGCCTGGTCCAACCCTACCCATAAATTATGCAAACCATTATGAATGTCTAGAAGGCACCAATCACATGTCCAAATTACCACGGCAACAGAGCCGTCAGGTACTCACAGAGAGACTTTGTCAGCACACCTGATGGTTATTACTTACATCCATTCAACATTTAATTGAGTGACATCAGCTAGTCAGTACAGAAAGTTGCTGAAAAGTCTGTCAGTATTTCTGCATTACATTTTTTGTATCAAGTCCAAAGCGTGCTGTCTAACTGCCACATTAAGCTCCATTGTGATGTTTACCAAATCCTTACAATTCATGTGAATACATTCTCAAATTTTCTATTAGAAACATTCAACCACACACACTATCTGAGGTATAATTACAGTCCAAAGCAATTTACCACATCAAAAAAAAAAAAAAACAGAAGCTAGCCATCATGCACAAAGTCTACTTGAAGTTGATCATGGTATGCACCACAGATGAACTCATCACAGATAAACAGTATTTAACCTGTAAATCAGCTCCCTAAATCCCCCCAGTTGCAAAGTGTGCAAAGTGGGAAGCTAACACAGTTTCTCCTGATGCGCTTTTGTAAGGCTGATCAGTCTAAATAAGTCATGCCTCAAATAAGTCATGCCTCATCATGTGCCAGCAGGTTAGTAACATCTCTGAAAACTCATTCTTCCATTGGCAATGTGGTCGAGTGGAACAAATGAAGGCACACCCTCCCCAATTATGCACGCCTTTATGTAGCTGTTATCAGTATTTTTAATTATAAACACCTCATCATTCTTATGGATCCTCACAACTGACTTTGCTGGACTCAATCTGGTGTTCCATAGTTTGTTTTTTTCAGCTAGAGTTAAATTGTCTGTGTTCAGAATACCCATGGTCCACAGACCAAAGCAAACTTACATAAATAGTAAAAAAGAAATGTTGACATTTTCACCCTTCTGAAGCTGTTTTCGGTTACTTTCTAAGGCATATTATTTTATCATTGAGGCTAAATTTGATTCAGTTGAATCATTAAGGTTTAACTCACAAAAGGCAAGACCTGTGACTCCTGGAGTTTAATAAAATGAAATCCAGTTATCTTCCAGTGGATTTAGATGAGTTTTGGTGCTATATACTTTGAATTCGTCATTTTAAAAAGGATTGTGCTGCTTCTGTCAAAACTTTGAGTGAATTACCACACTTTCATGGAGCTTTTAGTTTAGTACATGCTGAGTAGGGCTTAAGATATTGCCCCACAATTTTTTTGTGTGTTCAACCAACTTCTATAAGAGGCCCTGAGCTGAATCAGTGTCCTCAGAAACATACATGGAGTTTATAGATGTTTTCCTTTCCTTTTTTTCCATGTTTTTTTTTTCCAAAGCAGGGATACAGAGGTCCCCCAGGAGACGTAGGACAACAAGGATTTCCAGGGCCTAAAGTAAGACAGTTTATGTGAGTTTTACTGAATAAACCATAGAAAATGTCTATAAAATAAGACAAAAAGGCAAAATACCTGACAAGAAGATGATGATACTTTCACAGGGAGAAACAGGCCCCAGAGGTACAGCAGGAATACCCGGACGGTTTGGACCTGGAGGAAACACTGGAGCAGCAGGAGTCAAAGGGCAGAAAGGGCCCCAGGGACACACGGTAAGTGTGATGACCTTATGTTGTCAGAAATACTGTCAGAAAGTAAATCTTAATGTCATATTTCGCATGAGTGTACATGATACTGTCATAATATGGTAAATAAAAACATGTCTGGGAGTTACACAGCAATCTCATACTATTCCAGGGCCCTCCTGGAAGGATCGGCCCTGCTGGGCAATTAGGACCGGTTTTATCTGTAGGTACCATTTATTTATTTGTCTGAATGTGTTTATCGGCAGCGTCTTTTTACTGTGAATAAGATGCATAAAGCACTTAGACAGAAATGTTTGTGACTTGTAGCACACATTTTGCAATAAAAGGATACAAACATGGTCATCCAATATAAATGATAGAATTGGTGATCTGTATGTTATGTTTCCCAATAACAATACAAACATTTTAAGAGACATATGACATTGATTTCTTGTCTGAAATTAACTTTTGTTTTAAGTCAGTTAGGATTTCTGTTTCTTACTGTTGGAATAATAAAAGGGATATCTATTTTATTCAAAATCAGTTTTTTACAAAGATTACAAACCTTAAAACTATTTGGAAAAGCCCAGATTATGGTTTCAAGGCTTTATAATGCTCTGATTCACAACTCTTGAGTTAGACAGAGGCAACTCAAATCGACTGCTTCTTTGTGTGACGTCATGGGAAAATCCAAACACATCAGACGAGGTATCAGGAAACGAGATGGATCTATACAAGTCTTTTTCAAGCTTCGGTACCGTTTCCACAGAAGTAAAAAAAGAAATAATGAAAGTTATGGATGCCATTTTGATTTCAGAAATGGGGGTGCGCAAGTTTTTTTTTGAGATAACCAACTTCAGGGTGTTTGACCATCCATTCAGTGGAGCATCAGATGTTTGTAAAGTGAGCTTCTTAGAAGTGACATGGGTGACAGCCAATGACACAAGATAAGATGGTCGGTCAATCAGGAGCTTGTGGGCGGTCTAAACTCGGGGAAGCAGGCTTCAACTTGAGCTGCCATTTTCCGCTTAGTTCTAGTGCTTGACAAATGTCTGTGTACTGTGGGGTGACATTGTTTTTGGACAGTAACAAGTGTAGGGGACCAAAACTGATGTTTGAAGAAGTCCAGGGGACATGTCCCCCCTGTCTCCTCCCAAAAAATGACGTCCATGATTGAAGGGTTAAGCCATCATAATGTGATGTCCAATGTCATAATTGGAAAGGAAATGTTGTTCTCCAGAAGCAAAACAAAAAACAAAGTAAAAGAGATTGTTGTGAGTGAATGCCTAGTGACTAAGATCCTCTCTTTGGGGTTTTTTCCCTAAGTCTGGTGAAAGTCAAAACTGAATTATTTTGCCTTGATTAGACCTTTGAAATTCTACAACAGGAGGGACTGATACCTCACTATATAAATGACTAAGTAAAACATTATTTTATGAAAATAACGCAATGCACATTTGATGGATTTTGTAAATAGGCAATTACCTTAATCATATCACATATCAAAAGGTGTGTGAGTACAAGGCAGCCTTTGAACCTCAAATCAAAGCAGTTCTCTCAGAAGTAATGGGCCAAAACTAGAGAAAACTATTTTGAGAAACTTTTGGAAAAATTATCCCAAAAAATGCTCTGCTATTTGAAAGATAGAAATCATTTTATAAATCCTAACTGACCTAAAACAGGACAGAGGATGTGACTTCTGTTTTTTTTTTAAACTGAAACTGCACTCTATGTGCCTACTTCAGCCTCCATCTATAAACTGTCTTGCTTTGACTGTGAGATTATATTTGCAAAATAGTCTCTTTAAACTTCCCTTTTACAAAATGTGAAATACTATATTTCCAGGGCTTATCAGGCATGAAAGGAGATGAGGGCAAAGCAGGAAAGCCTGGACAAAAGGTGATTTTTATCTTTTTTTTTTCTATAATATGTATGAATTCATATACAGGATTATTTTCCAAATGTTGTGAATAAGTTTTTTGTTTTGAAAAGTTTTGAATCGGTAGTTTTTAATTTAGGGCAGTCATGGGGTGAAAGGCATAACAGGTCCTTCAGGCATTAAAGGAGACATGGTGAGTTTTTATCATGACCCTCACCGGGTCCACACCCACCACCACCCACCCACAGCATTAGACTTCATCAGGCTTATTTAATGGTTTGCAAGGAGGCATACCCATACAGAATTTGTGTAATTGTGTGTCTTTGCAAGGGTGCAAGAGGACAAAAGGGGGCAAAGGGTGAAACTGGGAAACATGGTGCAATGGTAACAACGTTGTTATTTTCAACTGTGAGCAGAACACATATACCACTTGACACTGTGCTTACCGCCTATTAAATAATATGCTTCCAGGGCACTGCAGGAAAATTAGGGGCTGTTGGGGCTCCAGGAGCTAAAGGTCGACCTGGACCTGTTGGACTCCCTGGTTTTCCAGGAGTCAAAGGGATTCAGGGGTCAAAGGTGAGAAAGGTTTTAACAGTGAATCTGTATAAGTAAAATAAAAAAAATAAAAAATACTGTTAAATAGATAGTTTGACTGATAATTATCTATATTTCATCGCTACCCTCCCAGTTGAAGATGTCTTTTGATATGTTTTTTATTATAAAGGGGGAAAACGGCCAGTCAGGACGAAAGGGATCCAAAGGAGCTCCTGGTAATATTGTGAGTTTATTTTATTGGAAAAAATTTGTCTCCTGCGGTTGAGCTAATGTGGAACTCAAAAGTCAGATATTACAAAACAAATTTGTGGTCTTCACATTAATATCAGTTTTTTCCACTAAGAACATCTTATGATTCTTGTAAGAATCAACCCTGCCTCAGACCAGTTATAAAATGCAGCTGATGTAATTTGTCAGGACACAAAACCAAGCAAAATGATCAAATATTTTTTTAGACTTTTTTCGTTCTGTCTATAATTTCCTCTCAATTTCCTCACCAAATATATTAAATTTTTTAAATATCAGTACATAAAGCTACAAAAAGAGCTGTCTGTTCTTGGAGAGATAGGAGAACACCAGTGAGAGACAGACGCTGAGCAGCAGTCTGTCAGTCAGGCCTTTATGACAGTAAATCTGAAAAGAAATGACTTCATTACAAATATCACAATTTGGTTAATAGGTGATTCTGACTGGAGCAAATTACATAATTTGTATTCTGTGAAAGGTGTGTGGATTAAATCAGACACTCCAGATAAACTTATTGAAATACTTCTCTATAGTACATCGGGGTGGCATCATCATCATCATCATCATCATCATATTTTTCTTTTGTTACTAACTTAGGTTGATGGCAAGGAGGCTTTCAGACTTGAAGCTCTTCTAAGATCAATCTTCAGCCTACCCATTGGAAACATGACTGACTGAGTTACATTTTAATGAAAGTTGTTTTATAGGGATCTGAAGGCGAGAAAGGGAATCATGGACCACCTGGAACACCTGGAAAACCAGCAAGTATCTCTATTAAACAAAACACAGTCTTAGATTATTGATCACAGCTGCAGGAATCTATTACAAATAGAAGATAACTTGGCATGCAGATGATTTCTAAAAAACTTGTCTTCTTTATGGCAGGGCTTGAGTGGCTTGGATGGTTTACTGGGGGTTGAGGGTAATGAAGGGTATCCGGTAAGAACACTTTTTTTTTTTGGCTTCTGTTTTCTTCCAGTTGATCTCATAAAAGATCAACATTTTTAAACACAACTTATCTCTTCTGCTCCTTATGAAGGGGGATTTTGGTTTAAGAGGAGCTCCTGGAGCCCCAGGCCCCCCAGGCGAGACAGTAAGGCATAGATAAGTTTGAATCTGGCACATAAAATAGAAAACAAATCATCTGGTTACAAATGTTTTCATATTAATTATAGGGAGAACCTGGATCTCCTGGGATCAGAGGACACACTGGTGCTATAGGGGTTAAGGTATGTTATTGTGGTATTTTACTTTACTTTAGTTTCTTTTTAAAATTTTCGCAAGTTGATAATCCAATACTGACATGTATTAACTCCACACAATCAATTTTCTCAGGGTAAACCTGGTCCAACTGGAGCAAATGGACCTCCTGGACCAGTTGGGCCAAAGGTATACAAGTTCATTTTGAAGCAGAACAAAGGAACCTTTGGAGGATTCATTAACACCAGAGGTCATTTATTATTTAGGGAATCGCTGGACTAAGAGGAGAAAAGGGTGAAGCAGGCAATGATGGAGCACAGGTAAAATGCATAAAGTGCGCTGTTGTGCAGCAACTTTACATTTAATGCTCACCCGGGGAAGGAAAGTGATTATTGCCCGGTTGAATACTCTTGTAACTTGTTATTTAATGAAATAACTTTTGGTCTGTTATATGTTGTTCTGTAAACACACACCCAACTGTGTGTCAGGACAACAAATGAAAGTAGGATTCGGGCTCCAATCAAGGTCAAGCACTAAACTCTGCACACAGTCCAAGTCCATCCATTAATCCCAAGTGGGGTCATGGTGCCTATCTCCAGTTGTCAATGAGCAAGAGGCAGGGTACACCCTGGACAGGTCACCAGTCCATCGCAGGGCAACACACAACCCCTCGCACAGGAGAATTTAGAGAAGCCAATTAACCTAACAGTCATGTTTTTTGGACAGTGGGTGGAAGCCGGAGTATCCAGAGAGAATCCACGCATGCTCAGGGAGAACATGCAAACTCCATGCAGAAAGACCCCAGGCCAGGAACTGAACCCAGAACCTTCTTGCTGCAAGGCAGCAGTGTCACAAATTAGAGTTTAAAACTCTTTGCTGAACTAGTGAAGCTTTACTAGACTAAGCTGGATGTACACAAATAAAATAAAATGGTTGAAAACCTCATTCCATAAATAATGCAATGATGCACATTTTGGTATGGGTTTTATATTAGTGTTTTAACCCATAGTGAAATATAGTTTGTTTAAGCTTTATAAACAACACCTGAAAACATGTCATAGTACCATGCAGTCATCGCTAACTTTTTTATAGCTTATAGTTTTGATGAAATCATCAGAAATCATCAAAACCCAAATTGTTTAGCTGAAAACCCTTTCCCTAACTTTGCCAGAGCTGTGATCTGTGTTGATCTCATGTGTGGAAAGGTGAGGCAGGACGTGTTTAATCGGTCTGTGTTCAGATTGCCTGTGTCTTTGTCCTTGTGGGTGCTCCATGGTTCCAGTCTCTGCTACCTTCAAGTCATTCCTGTAAAATCAGAGAGAAATGTTGCGGAAAGTCTGTTTTTCAGAACCGGATTCGAAGATTTACCAGGTCCACTTAAGCTGTCAGCTGTAAGAAGGTTTTGATAATCATGGCCTGCATGGTCTTCTTTTTAGGGGTCTCTCCAATGTAGATTGCTTGGAGAGCCACAACAAAAGAGGGAGAGCCGTCTTACTGTGCACAGCAGGGGGACATGATGAGATGTTCCTGCGATGTGTTTCTGGGAGTGTTTTGGAGACAGGATGGTACAGATGTTTGGAGACAGCAAGCATTTTGCTCCATCAGTGTTTAAAGTTAATATTATGGTTTATGGCAGGGTTCCTTAACCCTGTTCCACAGGGCACATTGCCCTCCATGCTTTAGGTGTTCCCCTGCCCCCACATGCCTAACCTGAATAAAAAGGTGATTGGAAGGTGATCAAAAGGCTTTTGCTGCATTTGATGGCTGCCGAAGGGGTAATGCAATCATTTATATCGGTGTGCTTGAGTAGAGAAACATATAAAACATGAAGGCCTGTGCGCCCTGAGGACCAGGGCAGTAGTTACATAAATCTCACCTTACAATAAATAGATTTTTACCCTTGCAACACAGAAATTTGTCTTTGATTGAATAAATAAAGAGTTTTTTTTTCTAAATGGTTTAGTATGTTAAATATTTGAAGTGACCTAATTTCATTAGTTTTATTTATAGGGTCTTTCGGGGGATATTGGGATGCCAGGACCCGTTGGTCTGTCAGGGCTAAAGGTAATTTAAATTGTGCAAAATTGTGCAAAAACATTAGACTAATAAGCATAGGGGTTTTTTATATAATCAAATCCAGATTTAACTGATTTCTAAATTTTATCTCAGGGAAGTACTGGTTTGCAGGGCCTAACAGGTCAAACTGGTCAGAAAGGAAAACAGGTAACTCTTTCGTATTTTTATCTTTTTTTAATGTCTTAATCGATATTTGCAAATTGATAACACATACATCCTTTTCCACAGGGGCAAAAAGGGCTTGAGGGGCCACCAGGGCAGAGCGGCGCACCTGGATTTACTGTATGTTAAAAATGAAATTCTGACTTTGAACATACAAAATTATGTTTTGTTTTTTTACAAAAAATAAATTTGATTTTGTAAATAACCCTTTGTAACCATTTTTCCTGCAGGGCCAACTTGGAGAAAAGGTGATTTTCTTTTTATCTTTATTTATATTTTTCTTAATAGGAGATCTTAAGATGGTTAAGATTTCCTATTAATGATTAATTAAGATGGTTTAAAATCTTAATTAAACTATATTTGTAATGAACATTTTTTTTACACTTACATTGTAGTGTTGATGCATTTGTGTATATATATTTAATATGGAATTGTATTGTTACCATTAAAGACATTAACATTTTAAACCCTTTTCAAAATTTTCAAAGGGCATCAAGGGTTTCCAAGGAGACAGAGGACCAAAAGGGGTAAAAGGCAAGCCTGGACCTCCTGTAAGAGACGTCGCTATGATGTGAACAAACACATAATCACTGAATTACCAAAGTCTTATTCATTTTGCACATTTCACTTTTTGTTATGTAGCAACCAGTAACGTCAATGTATAGCTAAAAGCCCCCCAAAAAAACTAAAACTAAAAAATAAATCACCATAATGAACGCATCCTTCCCATGGTTATACATGGTGATGGCAGAACCATACTGTGCAGATGCTTTTCTTTAGCTGAAAGGACAAATCTGGTCAAAAAACGATGGGAAGCAGGATGCAGATTAATTAAGGGAAATCCTACTAGAATAACATGTTATAGGGTTAAAAAACACTTAATACTGGTTAAAGGGATCATCTTTAAGCAGGGTATTGAAACAGAGCTATGTGGAAATCATTTTAATCAAGTGGGAATGCTTATGCATTCCCACTTATTGTTGTTCACTTAAAATTTTTCTGACTCTAACTAGTCCCACAGTTTTCAACCGATTTCAACAATTTTGGTATCAAAACGTTCAGCTTGTTCAGGAGAATTGTGCTATGTCTTTTGGTAAAGATATTTTTTGTAGTTTTCGAGATATTCTGCTTTTTCTGCGTTTTTTTTTGTCCCATTGAAATGCATGTAGAATTCTTAGATTTCAGCAAAATTCAGCTAAAACTTTATCATCTTCGACCTTTAACTACTTCAGCATACTTTCAGCTAGAAACACCATTCAACTTTTAAAATGTTTCCGTGTCTTTCTGCTATTACTGTTTAACTCAGCTTTTTGCTAACTTTTACAGTTTTGCTTCAGTGAATCTTCAAACTTTAAAAGAAAATTTTAAGATTTTCAGATTTATAATGGAAGTCTATGGACGGAATTCTTCAACTGCTAGAGTGCGCGCTCTAGCTTTTCAGCTGTTCTGGTTTTTCCAAACAAATTCTTCTCAGTCCCTCATTTTTCACTCAATTGAAATAAATTATACATCATAACGTAGGGATTTTTGTCAGGATTCAGGAAATATAACCCTCATTTGTGTAGCATTTACGGTTTTCCGACAGTTTGGCCCAGACCACGAAGAAGTCCACACTTCCCCAATAGAAATCCAATGAGAGATTTTCCAAAAATCACAGACAAAATCCAAAACGATACATATTTTCGTATCGCTCCCATTTATTAACTATTTGATGTACTAACATGAAACTTGGTATACAACATCTTCAGAACCTTCTAGCACTCACATTGAAGGAATTTCTTCAATATCATTTATGGTTTGGCTGTTTATCTGACTTGTTTGGGCATAGGAAAACGCTGATTCTGAGAAAAATCCTCAAACTCAGAAAATGCAAATTTTTACATCGTCACCGTGGCCAAATAGTTTTTAGTAGAAACATGAAAGTTGGTACAGTCGAAGCCGAAGGATGGCTGACGCCAACAGTGAAATAATTTTTTAATACCTTTTACGGATTTGGCTCAACACTCGTTTGTTCAGAGGGAAAGTTTTGCTTTTGACAGCTCAGCTCTACCATGGAACTCCATGTTATTTAATGAGACCAGCAGGTGTGACAAACCTTTGTATTTCTCCTTCCCATTAAGGTTATGAATGAGCTACAACCATGAACGTTATCCCAATTGGAGACAAAGGACAGCTGTCACTTAGACTGAAAGAATTTTCTAGATACCATTTTCGGTTTGTCTTCAGCACTTGTTTGTTCGGAGCTGATATTCCCATTCAAAAAAGCCTGAGAGGAAAGGGACGAAAGTGAAGCGCGTTTCTCTCCAAAGATGGCTAATGGAGGGAGACAACACTGATTTAACATTTGGAAGTGGATACAATATGACTACTGGCCATGACCCTTCCCTTTACACCCAACCCTGATAGACTTTCAAAATAAGACGCCGGGGACCCTACAAAATAAAAGCCACTACATTAAACTCATATTTTTTTCCCATCATATGGCTGAACATTATAACCCAAACTCAACCACTTTTTAAAAATTAGACTCTAGGGGCCTTTTCAAAACACACCCCACAGCAAATTTCAAAATAAAAGCCTCCCATTGCCACTTCATCTACTGCCCTAATAACAGGGGAAAAGAGTGATTTAACGATTGGAAGTCATCAAGTATCATGGCTGGGTCTGACCCTTTCCTCAACACACAACCCTGCTAGACTTTCAAAATAAGACTCCAGTGACCCTACAAAATAAAAGCCTCCATGTTATACTCGCCTATTAATTGATGCAAATGGCTCAGCATTATGACCCAAACTCTACCAGCTTGATTCTATTAGACTCTGGGGACATTTTCAAAACATACCCCAGAGCGAATTTCACAATAAAAGTCTCCCATTTATGCTCTAATACATTATTTATTCATCCAATAACATGGAAAACCAGTGATTTCATATTTAGAAATGGATTCTATATCACTGCTGGGCATGACCCTTCCCTTGACACACATCCATGATAGACTTTCTAAATAAGACTAAAGGGACTCTACAAAATAAAAGCCTCTTTCTTACATACACTCATTCATTGTGCCGTATGGTTCGTAGCTATGACCCAAACTCAACCAATTTCTTCAAATTACACTACCAAGGCCTGTTGACCACACACCTCAGTGCATATTTCTTAACCAGGTTCTTAAATTTACACTGTAATAAAGCATGTGCTAACCTCGTAACATGCAGCCTATGCCTTACAATGGTGCTGTCATCAACACAGCGGCTCGTAACATGCAGGTTAAATTTTGTTGATAAATTCAGCTCCTTAAGTGGTATTAGCTCTCTTTCTATAAGCTTCTCTCTCTGTCCTTCCTCTGCTTCTCATGGTCGGTCTTGCTGTTATGTGCCCCAGGCACATTATGATTTTTGTCCATTTCTTTTCTTTGTTTTCTTATAAACTTTAGTTGAAGGATCTTTTGTTAATATATTTTAGGATTCTTTTAGTAAGTTAATTATGTTAATTTGTGGTGCTGTCGTCCGCCTATAAATAGGCTGGCCTTCAGCACGTTAGCGCGTTCCTTTCGCGTTCCTTTCCAACCTCGTTTTTGGACGCCGCTTTCCACCTGCTCATTTGCTCCATCGTGCGCGGTGCGCACTTGTCTTGTCGCTGCGGCCTGCAGCGGACGTTCCAGCCTGCCATGTGGTATTTTTGTTAACTTTTTCTTACTTTTTTCTCGAGGTTTTGGCCTGGCGGGACCGGTAGTCCTGTTTTCGATTTTTCTTTTGCTTAGGTTATTTTTTGTCTTTAGTCCGGTATCAGTAGGGGCTTCGACGGCCCTGTATAGGGTTGGCCCCCTGCTGTACCGTTTTATTCTGTTTGATCGGCCTGCCAGGTCCAACTTTCTGTTGTTACTTTGGGTTTCTTTTTTTTACTTTTTGGGGCACGGGATTTGAGGGCCGTTAACTATTTTTCTCTTCGCAGAACATCTGAGGAAGCTGAACTGAGTACAACTAAAACGAAGAGAATTTATTAATAAAATATCTTTTTTTTGAACCCTCATTTTTGTCTCGTGTCCTCAAATATGTTGTGTCCTTGGTGGGCGTAACATATTTTTGGGGGCTTGTCAAAACAATGTTTGCCTTTAGTGCCCTCCGATATGTTGTGTCCTTGGTGGACGTGACATATTTTTGGGGGCTTGTTTAAACAAAGTGTGCCTTTTAGAGACAGGTCGTGTCCTACGGTTGGTTCTTGTTTGTTGGCGGTTGTGCTGGGTTTGTATGTATTTTTGCGCAGCTGACGCGCGTTGCGCTGATTAGTTAGAGCATTCGGTTCTGGTGGTGCTGTAGCTTTGTTAGTGCAGAGGTGTTCCTGATTTGGTGTGGCCTGATTCCAGGGGTAGACATGGAGTTTGACCTGGATGAGTTTGTTCGAGGGCCCACATTGGACACTTTGCATAAATGCACAAAGGATCTGTTGCTGGTAATGAACGTGCGCCCGCTCTGCATAAATCTATCGGTTGTTTCCAGTGAACGAGATGACGCAGGTGTCGGGGCAGCTGCAGATGCACGGGAAGCCGAGCATTTTGAGGTTATTGTGGATTGGACGATTTGACTCTGGGGTTTTTGTGGCTTTGTGTGTGTGCTTGACAGTTTGTGTGGCTAGATTCCAGGGGTGGACATGGAGTCTGACCTGGATGAGTTTGCTCGAGAGCCTACATTGGATGGAGTGTTCCTGTTTAGTGTGGCTAGATTCCAGGGGTGGACATGGAGTTTGACCTGGATGAGTTTGCTCGAGGAGCCACATTAGATGTCTTTAGTGAGTGCACGAAGGATATTTTTCCTGCTGCAGTTTTAACAGAGTCTTGATGAATCGCCGAAGGAAACCTCATGTGCAGCTGATCCATGTCGTTTAAAGGAACTTCAGGTCAATTTTGGACAGCTGGCTTTGATAGAGGGAAGAGCTGTTTTTTGAAATACGCAGACTGAAGTTGGTGAATTGGATGTATTTGCTGCGCTTGGTGGCATTGAGAGCGCATTGGATCATGTCTTGGATGTGAGAGCTATGTGACGCGTTTTTATTGTAGGAAGAGGGGACAACGTAGTGGCTGACGCACTTTCCTGACTCTAGTCCCGCTTTCCTTTTAGCGTGTTTTTATTGTAAGAGGAGCAGACAATGTCATGGCCGACGCACTCTCATGACTCTAGTTCCGCTTTCCTTTTTTTTCTCTGAATGGGTTGAGCTTTGCTTCGGACCCCATTCAGAGTCTTTGGGTGGGGGTGTTATGTGCCCCAGGCACATTATGATTTTTGTCCATTTCTTTTCTTTGTTTTCTTATAAACTTTAGTTGAAGGATCTTTTGTTAATATATTTTAGGATTCTTTTAGTAAGTTAATTATGTTAATTTGTGGTGCTGTCGTCCGCCTATAAATAGGCTGGCCTTCAGCACGTTAGCGCGTTCCTTTCGCGTTCCTTTCCAACCTCGTTTTTGGACGCCGCTTTCCACCTGCTCATTTGCTCCATCGTGCGCGGTGCGCACTTGTCTTGTCGCTGCGGCCTGCAGCGGACGTTCCAGCCTGCCATGTGGTATTTTTGTTAACTTTTTCTTACTTTTTTCTCGAGGTTTTGGCCTGGCGGGACCGGTAGTCCTGTTTTCGATTTTACTTTTGCTTAGGTTATTTTTTGTCTTTAGTCCGGTATCAGTAGGGGCTTCGACGGCCCTGTATAGGGTTGGCCCCCTGCTGTACCGTTTTATTCTGTTTGATCGGCCTGCCAGGTCCAACTTTCTGTTGTTACTTTGGGTTTCTTTTTTTTACTTTTTGGGGCACGGGATTTGAGGGCCGTTAACTATTTTTCTCTTCGCAGAACATCTGAGGAAGCCGAACTGAGTACAACTAAAACGAAGAGAATTTATTAATAAAATATCTTTTTTTTGAACCCTCATTTTTGTCTCGTGTCCTCAAATATGTTGTGTCCTTGGTGGGCGTGCACATAGGTTTGTAGATTTTCACTCCTCTAAGGATGACGTTGTTTTCTTTATGCTGATCAACCAACACATTTTAAATTATTTCAAATTGTTTTGCCAAGTCTTGACATTTCCACATATGATTTCAAAATTTTGTAACTTATTCAATACCATCTTCCTCAACATTTTACTTCTCATCCTTAAGCTACTATTTTTTCTTCAACCAGATAAGATTCAAGTTTTTCATTGTAATTTATTTTCTGATTCAGCTAATTTAATATTTTTCAGCCTATGCTGAGAACTTTGGCTTCATTCTGCTCTCTTTCTGGACAGGAATTAAGCTTTTCTGTTTGCTGCTAATTCATCACACGCCTGACATGTTTCTGGGCAGTAGGTGGCCCCCCCTTCAAAATTTCTTTATACATTTTTCTAGAAACTTGGGAGACATTATATTAAGACCCTTCTAGTGCACACATTAAAGACATTTTTTGATATTATGTATGGTTTGGCTGTGCAGCTTTTAAGATGAGTTTGTTTCTGCCATTTTACTGCCAAATGATTCTACCCTACAAAATCTTCAGATGATTCAATTGTTTTCTGCAGTTTGAACTTTCTGATGACTTCCTATCACATTTTCATATACTCTTCAGGTAATTTCAGCTTTTTTCATTCAGCAAAAGCATTCCCACTTTGATGTTTCTCCGAAACAGCTTTTTCTAGTTGCATTTATGTGTCTAAATTGCCTAGAAAAAGTGCAGACCCAAAATCAAAAGAGAAAAATAGATGTTAACAATTTAGTTTGACAGAGAATAGGAGATTTACAAAGAAAAGGAATTTTTACTTTTTTAAGATTTCAAAGCCACAAAATACCTGCAGCTGTAAATTTGTAAAAAAAAAAAAAAAAAAATGGTTTCTAGAAAACATTAGCATACAAATGCACACCACACTTTTCAGATTTTATAAAAAAAAAAAAAAAAACATTTTAGAAACAGAAAAACCTCACATCAAAATCAACTAAATAGCTTAAACATTTGGTCAGAGATGGGAAGTAACGAAGTACAAATACTTTGTTACTGTACTCAAGTAGATTTTTCTGATATTTTTACTTTACTTTACTACTTATTTTTATGGCGACTTTTTACTTCTACTCCTTACATTTTTACACAAATATCTGTACTTTCTACTCCTTACATTTTAAAAAATTGGCTCGTTACTTTACAATGGAGTTACCGTTATTATTTTTCACGTCATCAATACCAAATTCAATCTAATAGGATGGGAATCTACGTTGCATTTGACGCACCACTACAAGATGAATCGACAGATTCGGCAGTATTCATTCATAGCAAATCATTGCAGCTTAGTGGCGGTGGCGTTAGCATAGTAGTATGGACGACGAGATGATTGAAAATGAACACAACGGAGATCTAGTCCTATTGGCAGACATCCATTTAAAATGTAGGCAACGGCATGAAAAAAGTGGTTTCTACTTTTACTTTTATACTTTAAGTAAATTTACAAGCCTTTGTTACTTTTACTCGAGTAAAGAAGTTTAATCAGTACTTCCACTTTTACCAGAGTATTTTTTAACACAAGTATCTGTACTTTTACTCAAGTACGGAAAGTGAGTACTTTTGCCATCTCTGCATTTGGTTATATTCCCAAAAATGTGGGAAAGGGTTAAAACAGTAGGACTTATTACATGTATTGTAATGTTGCCAAAACATTTTTGATTTTCCCTTTTTTTCACTACAGGGACAACCAGGATCACCAGGCAGGCTCAGAGGAGATCTGCCAACTGAACAAAGGCACAAATCGAGATCCAGTAAAAGGCACACGCAAAACAATTCTCAACAATCATTTTCTCTCCAAAAACAAGATGGAAAAATACTCGTCAGTATAGAGTTTCTTCTCTTACAGATGTTGCTTATCTATTAATACTTGAATCTAGCAATCACTGCAGTTTTAAGAAGATTACTGACTCCTCTACAGCAGGATCCTCTGATGTCAAGGTGGTCTGAAGACAAGGAAGCTGAGGAATCATCCACTTTGTCATTAGGAACAAAAAATAACCCTGGCACTACCTGCTATGAATTGAAACTTGTCCGTCCGTATCTGGAAGACGGTGAGCATCTGTTGAATCCCCAAATACAACAATATGTATATTTAATGGAGATGCAGCATATGTGAAAAACATTTTGGTGAATACTGAAATAACAAGGTGACTTAGTAATCAAGATTTTTAATGTCTATCCACCTTCAGTCCAAGTAAATATAGACACCCAGATAAGTGGGCTATCCAGCTACTGGGTTGTAAATAAAATCTGTGTGTTTTCAACACAATATGGTTTTAAAAAAGTGGAATGGATAGTCTCATTTTTTGGCACAGAGATTACTTGGTTGCAGTTTCTTGATAACTTGAGCAACTTTTTTTTTACCTGACAAAACCTTATACTGTTCATTAAAACCTACATGTTTTAACTTATTATTTGTATATATATATATATATATATATATATATATATATATATATATATATATATATATAATATATATATATATATATATATATATATATATATATATATATATATATATATATATATATATATATATATATATATAGGCTCATATGTGTGTGTGTGTGTGTATACATATATGATAAGCCTGTATATAATGTGTAACCCTAATTTGTGGATATGATTTCCAGGTTCCAATTATTCTGATTGTTTAGGTTCTTTCTTTGTTTTAGGTTATTTTTACATGGACCCCAATCAAGGCTGCACATGTGATGCTGTCAAAGTCTTCTGCAACTTCACAGCAGGAGGAACGACCTGCATAGGTCCCCGAAATCCACAGGTAGTCAGGGAAATGAGGATTAACCAATTTGTCTGAAATTATTTCACTACTAACATTCAGGGTTAGAGCTTTAAACAGATGTTTTTGTTTTTCCCAATAATTATCAGAAGATTTTTTTTTTATCTTAAGGCTGCTATTTCTTAGACCTCAGATCATTAGGAATTAAATAAGAGACAAATCTTCAAATACTGTATCATTGTAGGAAGGCTATCAGACCGACAAAAAAAGAACACATAACCTAAAGTTGAATTTTTGTTGGTCAAATTGCACTATTTCTATCTATATGACCTTTTTTTAGACTAGTACAGAATAAATATGAAGACTTCAAGATTTGATATCTTTCTATTTTAGATATTTAATCCTCTCTGGCTGAGTAAAGATGGTTGTTTCCCATTGTTTGATTCTTCATTTCTAATCAAAAACATGTGGAATTTTTCATTTATAATAGACCAGTAGGGACGAGGAAAATAATTGCTGTATGTTAAGGACAAAATGTGATATAATATTGTTGCCCACAGACAACAGTTTTGTTCCTTATGTCAATACTGTACTTGCTTACATTATAAAAATGATTTAAAGGTGTAGAAAAATGTATACATTTTAATTTTTATCTTGCATTGACATAACTATGGGAGTAATATTTTATTCATTAGATTAAAATGAGTCAGAAACCAGATATGGATCAAAAGATGTCGATGCTGTGGTTTAACCAACAACAAAATGGACACAAAGTAAGTCTCAAATAAAATTCTGTTAGATTATTTGTTTTTTCTTTTTCTTTGCTCAACATTTCTTCTGTCTTTCTGTGGACAGTTTGAGTATACTACTCTGGACGTTGTGCAGCTGAGGTTTCTGAGATTCCACAGTCAGACTTCTGTCCAGCACGTCACTCTCAGATGTACAGGAAACCAGTCCAGTCCCACAACCATGGCCAGTTTGACTGTATACCTGCGGGGAGATTCTGGCCAAGTCATTGATTCACGCCTCATTACAGCTTCCAGAAAAACATGTGAGGTGAGAGAAAGAAGAAATCTGTCAACATATATTCTCCATCTGTTCAGCAATGTATTGCATGAATTAGAAAACACACTGCTTTTACAAGATATGTGAAATTATGGTGACAACAAAATAAGAGTGATATAAGAGCACTTCACACCATACTGGCACATGATTTAAGTCTTATCAATGGTGTCTCTAACTAAAAGCGTGATATTGAAAAATATCTGTTTGCAGATTATATTTGGAGTAATTGCACTACTGTCACTATCTGTATGTTTTTGGGGTTTGTTTTTTCTCTGGGTTTACATTCAGCATCTTTTTGGCCTTTGATCATTCTTGATCTCTAAATATCATTGTTTTTCTTCTTGAATTCAGTTGGTTAAGAGTTAGCAAATGATGGTGTCATGTGAAACATAAGGTGCACTTGGTACCAAATGACGGCAGTAGATGCAACTTCAGGTGCATTTACTTCTTCCAATCAGACTGTGGAAGTCATTGTCAGTTAATGCTTGAATTTACCCATGAATATATATATGCCCAAATCTCAGGCTTCATAGATATTTATATATATATATACCTTCATACATTAAATCAAATATGGTGAAATAAGCTGTTGATTCTTAGAAATCTCAGTACATGATTCCTGAATGTTTTTTGTTTATCTCCTGTTTAAGTGTTTTTTTTTTTTTACTTTTTATTTAGTATTCAATTTTGCATTAAAACAAACAAGAAAAAAAAATGTGAACAGAGAAGGGCGATAAAAATACAGCAAAAGTATATAGAGATAGCACTAGATAACCTGAGCCACTCTAACTATAAGCTTTATCAAAAAGAAAAGTTTTAAGCCTAGCATTTAAAGCAGAATGGATGTCTGCATCATGGACTAAAACTGGTGGTTGGTTCTACAGGAGAGGAGCCTGATAACTAAAAGATTCACATCCTATTCTACTTTTTGAAATTCTAGAAACCACTAGTAAACCTGCAGATTGAGAGCGAAGTGCTCTGTTAGGAACATAAGGAACAATTATATCTCTGAAATAAGATGGAGCTTATATCAGAGATATAATTAAGAAATTAGGAAAATGAGGATTTTATATTATATTCTGGATATAGCAGGTTAAAGCCAGAATAGAATTGAGAATAATTAAGAAGATACATTTTCTGAATTACCAAGAACTTCAATGTAAGAGATGCAGTTGGAGGGAAAGAAAGGCAAGATCATCTCTGTAACTGTGAGCTCCAGAATAATTACAGCCAGTGCAGTGCTTGCATTAGCATCTGGGAGATGTGATTGTGCTTGTATGTACAGCAAGCAGATAGCCAATGGAAAACACTGGTGGGCTTTCCTGATTATTTTAGCTGATCACGTTTTCTTGAATGAAGAATGAGTTCACAGCATCCCTAAAGACAAATCTAAAAATTCAAATATGATTTTGAAAGAACTTCTCTTCGGAATACAGTCAACTCTCAAACAAATTTGAACAGATTTGACTGTATGGAGGAGGCGACCATTTGTTATTCAGGAGTTAATTGATTTGTAAAGTTGTTTTTGATAAAAAAAATAATAATAATACAATTTTTTGTTTTGTTGTGTCACCATGGAAAGAATATCGCTGAATTTTTACAATAACATTTGCTAATATAAAGATATTTGTCTATAGAGAAAGAAAACTGAATCTTTCCTTTCTCTCTGGTGTTTTTTCTAGGTCGAGATGGTGGTGAAGGTCCGAGGTAGCACAGAAATGTATCAAGGAGACATGGAGTTACTTCCTGTTAGAGATCTGGGAATAGAGCTCAATAGTCCTCCTAGCTTTATTTCTGAGTTCTCTGTAGTTTTGGGACCCATCTGCTTCTTGTGAGCAATATATTGTGTGTGTGTGTGGGGGGGTCAGATTAATCAGAGTTTGATTGTAAAATAATATATATATAAAATATACTGTATATTATCCATATAGTATATGAATTGTATCTATTTATTTTGATTTAAACATTTTTTCTTCATCTTAAATTTATTATGTTTGATCAAACACGTATGTACTATTTTTTTTTTTTTTTTTTTTTTTTTTTTTTTTTTTTTTTTTTTACAGTGTCCTGTCTGGCAAGGTGGCAATAAGAATAATTGTCTTGATGCCAAAAGGAGCCCAACAGATTTTACTTTCACAAGTGTAGCGGTATCGCAATTGCCATACCGCTCCACTTGTTTCATGTATATAAATTGCTTTATTATAATTATGCAGGGAGTTTTACAGTTCATATGGACACTGCAATATAAGTAGAGCAGAAAAACAGAAGAAGAAGAAGGAAAAAGAAAAAGAAAAAAACAGGACAAAAGATGAAAGAAAGAGGAGATAGGAAGGAGACAATGACAAAACATTTTCAGTCTGCTTCAACACCTGTAATGAGATGGAGAAAAAAAAAGAAAAAAAAAGAAAAAAAGAACAGCACAACCAAAAAACATGGTACGAGATATACAATAAAGCAAACACCTTGAAACTATCACTAAAGTAATATTATTAAGTCTGACATGTACTCTGTGTTACCTGAAGATATGAATGTGGGGTTTCTGTTTGGAAGTGAATCTCTAAGTACCTGAAGCCTAGCACCTGTAGTTGTTTGTGAGGGTGAACTTGTGCATGTAAAGTTTTAACCATAGAAAAAAATGCTCAATAGTGGTTGTGGAGAGCCGGAGAGGCACACCCCCCAGAGCACTGAGTCCAGCACCGGGAGACCCAAAGCCCCAGGCGCCCAAGGGGACCCCAGAAGCGAAGGCACCAAGGCGGGGCCAGCCCCGGAAATCAGACCCCACCAAGGCAGGAGGAGAGACAGCCACGAGGAAGCCCCCCAGCCACCGCCATGCCGGCGCCCCGGGGAGCCGCGGGGACGAGTCCGCGGGCCCCGCCGGCAGCCGGCCACCCCGAAGTAGGGCCGGGCGCCGAACACCAGCCCCCCCACGGCGCCGACCGAAACGCCCCAGCCCCACAGAGCACCGAAACACGCCCCGCCCCCCCGCACCAAGCCCCGGCGACCGGCCGCAACACCCACCGCGACCGCACCACCCAGGAAAACACTAAGACGGCCCCGCCCCCGCCGGGGCCCATGCGCATCCGCCGCGAACCGGCCACGAGCGCCGCGGGACCCCCCCAAAACGCCCCCCGCCAAAAGCGC